>NC_139830.1:6989526-7342026 GCF_963691815.1 Echiichthys vipera | reverse complement strand
ATTCTGCTCTCTGAGATGGAAAATGTCAAGCTTGTCTCTATCTATTTAACACAAGCTTGGAGTTATCAGAACCCTGCAACACAGAGCTGATAATGTACCCACCAGCTCACAGGCCCAGGGGGAAGAATGCAAGCACCTGAGAGGCGCCCTCACAACTTGTGGTTACCCCAGCTGGACCTTTGTCAAAACGGCAGATGCTTCCAGAAAGACAACCAAAGTGGTTGAAAAAGAAAAAGAAAACAAGAGAAACAAAACAATCATCTCGTATGTGGCTGGGGTATCAGAGAAACTCAGTAGGATCTTCAACACTGCAAACACTGCATCCCTGTGTATTTCAAACCCAGTAACACACTCAGACAGAGACTAGTACATCCCAAGGATAGAACACCACACACCCACAAAAGCAATCTGGTTTATGCTGTTCAATGTAACGAGGAATGCAAAGATCTCCACATTGGAGAAACGAAACAACCACAGCATAAATGCATGGCCTAACACAGTAGAGCTAACTCCTCAGGCCTGGACTCTGCTGTCCACTTACATCTCGAGGAGAAAGCCCACTCCTTTGATGACAACAATGTCAACATTCTGGACAGAGAGGGCAGATGGTTTGAAAGAGGAGTAAAAGAAGCCATCTATGTAAAAGTAGAGAAACCATCGCTAAACAGAGGAGGAGGTCTGACACCACTTATTTCCAATTTACAATGCAGCCCTTTCATCACTTCCCAGGAGATTTAACAATCTAACCTCAAAGGACAACTGTTCACAAATGGCCTCCTGTGACTCCAACGGCTGTCATTAAGACCCAATAGAGCACTAAAAAAGGCAAAACCAACTTCCCACCAACGATTGTCACTCCAATGACGGTTGTTGGCACTTGGAGCACAAAGGGTTCCAGTGAGATCATCGGGATAACGATGACCTGGACAAATGACAACATTCACAGGCTTATCTTTTTATAGTTTATGCTGTTTTCCCTTTGCAAACGATTACGACTAGATGATGCCGCAGTTGGTTTAAATTAGGGATAAGAATATTTATTATATTTTTTTATCAATTTTAAAACATATGGTTGATTAGAAGACAGTTAAATAATATTGACCTAACACATTTAAAAATATTTGATTGCATCACCTTATTCCACGATGACAATCCTAGATCCGTGCAGTGGTTCCTGCAGGATGCGCAAGATATCAATCACATACTGTATAAGGACTGTATATAAGGGACAGGCAGAATGACTCTAACACATTTCCAAATTGAGGGGTCCTTAAAGTAAAGAGTGGGGTACCTACTCAGTGATTGAATACAGGACAGAAATGCTCTTTAGAAATGAGTGCATATGAATGAGCCAAAGGTATTTGGAAAACCAAATTTTTTTTTAAATGTTAATATTGAATGTGAAGTTAACGATACTAATATGAAGTTTGCTGTCATTTAATTTAACAGGGAAGGAGAAAGTTTCAATTAACAAAAAGTGAGCATATTTTCAGTCAAACAAGGGTTGATTTATGAAAAATGAATGGAAATAGGTATGACTGCATATTTAGTTTGAAGAAACTAACTTGTGTCATACAATCAAAGCCAAACAGATGAATGCTACAGCAGTTAAACTCCAGCACTATCAGTCAAAGAGTAAACTAATTAGGTAATAGAATAAACCCACAGGTGGCAAAGATCTAGTAAGCACTGTGATAGATTCCACATGTTGATAATGATTTGTGACACAAACCATGTATGTACTGTATATACTGTTACTGTTGTATCATGTGTACAGTAAGGTCTGGACTGAATCTCTTTACATACAAGGCTTTAGCTACAGTGCAAGGCTAGAAGAATGTGCAACTAGTCCAGCTGGTGTGATATTATATTACAGCCTCTTTTATGTAACTATGTGAAGCTTTACTTTTACGTACTGATTAACCTTGTTTATCCCACTCTTCATCCTCCAATCCTCCTCCTCATCCTTCCATTCTTCCTTTTTTGCGATTCCCCAAAGGGTGTTTCAAACTTATGAAAATTGACTCTGCGTTTCTTTGAGCAGATGCTCCTTCTTGGCAGCAAGATGTGCTTCATTAGTTATTTAAATCAGAAAAGCCCGAGACTGTATATCAGGCACTACATTAATTTGATATATGGTAAGACTAAAATAGAGCTATAAGTGGGGAAACATACACAGTGTCAGTCTTGGAGGATTCACTCTGTCCCATTGCAGCAGCTTGTCTGGATGTCAACAGGAGATATCAATGCATTTTTTCATAACATTGAAAACTATATTCTGCCCCCAGTAATGACTGAATTGAATTCATACGGGTTCTTTTTAACATCTAGTTGTCAAGCTGTACATACATGTACATTGGCCATTACCAGTGTACTGTATATATACATCATGTTCTGTTGAAAATGCCATCTCAATGTGGTGCCCTGTCACAGTCTATCACAATCTATAAAATTTTGTTGAAATCATGCATTTTACATAGCAGCCAGTGCCCTGACATGAATATCATTCATCCTGATGATGTATGACCACAGAGAATTGTGGGAAAGGGGCCTTACACTACAAGCAATATAGCGGTGTGTATTTTTCACAGTAAAATTGAAAGGATGGCTAATTAATTGTATTTAGAAGCAATACTAATAACTCTCTGGGGTGCTTTATTTTACACATTGGGGAGAGAGTGGGTCCTTAAATAAATAGCTTGTATTTTGCAGTTGTTGAGATGAACTGATTTCCACATCGGAATGGGATGGGAGCAGTAGCTGGAGGGCAGTTTATTACATAGGCAAGGGGGCTGTGTCCATGTGGTCATGCATGTCAAAGCCAATCCTTCCGGGGCATGAAGGCTAGAAAAACAGGTCACAGAGTTGTGACGAAGCTCTCCCAAACTCTCTCTCAAACCCATTCGTTCTCTCCTCAACTTTGCACAGACCTGCCATATTCCATTAATTTCCAAAAAACCCTTATTCTACCATCTTCTCTCCATATGGCCTAATTTGGCCTTTTCTCCACCCCTCCTTTCCAGATCCATTGAGAAAACTACAACCTGTATTTATCGCAAGTTCCTGTTCCCAATTGGCTTTGCGTTGTCTGCCACCTTGCATTATGCGCTTTCACTTAACAATTTGTAACAATCTGTTGCTTGTTTATATGGAAATCACTATTCCAATTAGTCCAAACGGCAAACAGCCTGGGCTGTCAATACTGTCGTCCTGCCTGAGACCTGTGGCGGATCAGGTTTTATGTCTTCATTTACTGCTTACTGCATGCATCCAGATATATTTTTATCACCGCCCATGTTGAGCGTGAAATGATTGATGTTATATCTGCTGAGCACATTCCTATCACGGACGGTGTGTAGGTTGACATCCAGTTACCATGTACGTATCAAAGAGAATATTGGACAAATTAGCAGTTCTGCAAGGTAAATTTTCTTTGCCTGTTTTTTATTTTTATTTTATACAAGGCGTCATCTTTCACAAATGGATGACTAGGCTTAAAACGCTAATGCCCTGAGATATGGCCTGTGCAATTATACTCTCGTCTGTCAGATTAGTCAACCTGCTGTTCTGTAATCCTTGTGGGTTATTATGAGCGGAGGAGCCCGGTAGAGAGGTTTTCGGTGATCAATCTTAAACCATCCTCTCTAATTTTCCACGGTCAGTGCTTCTATCTGGCCTGCCCTTGCCGCTTGGCTGCGCCAGCCAATTATGGCCGTAACTATGTCAGCTTATTAGAGGACAGGCGTGGCCCTTGCCGCCGTATTGACCTCATGCGATAGGCCCGGGCCTTCCAACCTTCAGGCTCCAATTAATTACTGCCATGCCCTTGTTGAGCATGCAAACCTAGAGAGGGTTGAATAAATAACACAATAACTGTAACTGTTTGTTAATATTTTCTTTCCACATGGAGTAGGTGTAATTACATTGAACACACATGTGAACACTGGAGCATTATGACAGGTAATAAAGGCAAGATAGTAGTTTATTGGCTGTGAATAAGTGTGATATTCCTGAACTTGTTTCCACATCCTTCCTGCACTACTGCTTTGTCATAGACCCATTAAAACAACAGTACCAAAAATGTACATTCCCAGTGTGTATAGGAGAGTTTACTGTTACTAATAAGGATGAGATTAGAAATATTTGAACTAAATTATCTATTCTGCTTTCAGAATGCCCAACGCCCCACTCCCAATTAAATTAAATGTTAAAAATGTGGCACAGCATGGACTTCCCACTTCTATATTTTGCCAAAAAATGGGTTTTTAAATTAATATGACATATCTCTAATGAGAGCTTGACAGATTGCCGACCCGCAGGCAGGGTGGACTACAGAATTAGGACACTCTGAGGAAGAACGAGAGAGGAGAGAGAGAGTTGGTTTGCATTGCTGAATGTATGTGCATGTATGTACATGAGGAGTTCAGAGAGACACTTAATGAGGCCATTATTGATTAGACAGTTCTATCATTAGCTGAAGTAGACCGAAAGGCTGTTGCGGCATATAGTTGACTACTGGATTGGGTCAGTTCATAGGCTGACTTAATTAACACATTTGACTTGTATCACTGACTACGTTTACATGATAGCATATTCAGGTTCCTGCCTTTGTTCTGAAAAGCAATAATTGTTGTTTACGTAGCTATTGTAATAAAAAATTAATATTCCACTAATATTCATGTTTAAATGCAGCGATCAAAATCCACTGGTGGCAGACTTGTTAGACTGTGTGAACGCAGCCTATAGCTTTCATTCCTTTAACTACCTTTTAGAAAAGGTCAGTGTTTGCACATACCCTAAAAACCTGTTGACATCCAAGTCATAATGTTTAAAAGTAGGTGTGTTTCTCCTTCTGACCAGAAATGTTGGATTTTCTTTTGGACATGCATTTCTACCACAGCCTTGCAAACTTTTAGTTTGCTGGTTTGTGTACAACACAGAGAGCTGGCTGTAAAGGGGGCATACCTGTGTTCCCTGGGTCCTATGTACCCCGCTTTTCCCAAAAAGAGTCCTGTGTTCCCCGGTCTGTTATTTTTTCCACAATCAGTGACAAATTCCAGGGCAAATAGGCCTATGTAGACCCTAACAATACCCCCTAAACCTGATCCTAACCCTGACCCTAACAGTAACCCCCAAAATAATGATGAATCAAATCAGCGAAGGCATAGGCTTATGCGCTCGGGGAACAAAGGACCCGGCGAACAAACAGTAGGGATAACCCCGCCATGAACAGGCAAGAGGTAGTGTGTTGCAAATTGAATATTCCAAATATCTTAATCAAACAAATGCTACATGCGGCCTTAATCAGAATGTCCACACTGAATATGCTGCATAACCCATATCATATGATAGCGGAATATTATATTGAAGAAAGAAGAAGATAATACTTGAAGAAAATAATTAATAAAAATACAAACTTGTGTTTTCATGTATTCTCTTCAAGAGATTGCAAGGTCATCATTCTGGTTTTTGCACAATGTTAAAAATCCTCAAAAGTTGACTATAGGCCTAAGTAGTCCTTGAAACTTTGAAGTGAAAAACCTGTATTCAAATGCTTTTCTTCAGTTTTTTGTGTGAGCCACATTTCTCCAACAACTTTGACCTTCCTTTTCTGCCATTTTTCCTGTTCTTTGCTATCCCCCTTACATTGCGGCTTTTTTAGGAAAAATAAAGAGTACAACTGTCATGTCAACCTTCATCATCACCAGTCTCTGCACTTAGAAAAGTTATGGGACAGAAAGAGAATTAAAAGAGAGGCAGATAACCAGTAAGAGAAGTGTTGTTGGTCTCTCAGAGTGAATGCAGAGAGACAACAGTGCAGAATAGAGCTTGTCCTTCAAAGTGACAGGTAACTTGTTACTGTTGAAGCAGTCTCTTCAATGCTTTGCCCAGTGGACAATTATTGTACACAGTGGCAAGTTGTTGGTGGGAATATTACACCAGGTTACATAAAAAAGGCTTGGTTGTGGACAACATGGGTCTTTTTTTTTGACTGACTTTATAAGTACAGATTTTACAGGGGTGTTTTGCCATCTCAGAAGTCTTCCCTCTGCTGTTGTGGGGAGTCAAGGATTGGATGCCCACTGTGCTCTCTTTATTTGACCGAGGCATACCTACAGGCATGGATGCAGGCTTGGCACTTTTGTCACTGAAGGAAAAAGAGAGGTATCTCAATTCATCAGTCCATAAGTTCTCTTCCAGTCTTTGTTTGTCCCTAGATCTCTGATTCTCCCACAAGGACCTTCCCTCCTTTTAATGGCACCTTCACTGTCCTCCCTCTCCATTGACTATCCCCTCTCTTTTCACTCAATTTACCCATTCACCCTATTTTCTCTCCTCCGCCCATCACCCGCCTATTCAGCCCAGCAGTCTCCGTTGTGTGTTTATCGTATGTGTAGGAGAGAAAAGCAGAAACAGAAAGCTACGGTATGAATGATGGCAGATACCGACCATTGTGGCGGAGGAGAGGGATGGATGTGTCCAAGCTATTACAGACGGGGGCTAAGTGGTGCCACGCTGTCCAACTGTCTGACCATCTTAGCGCCTGGCTGGCCTCCGCCCAAGTCATTAAAGTTCCTTATCACAGCTGTGAAATATAAGGCCATATCACTAAGGGACAATTTGGGTCCGTGGTCAATCACATTTATTGTAGCTCTATCACTGGCTCTTTGTTCTCGTCTCGGCTCACAGCTGAGAGGATCATAACGATGCCGACGAAGAAAACTTTTGAAAACAATCAACCATCTGATGCATCAACTTGCAGCTCCCCACCAAGTTAGATCTATCAATCTGAGATGATGGCTTCAATCTCTTATGTTGCATTCAACTGTCTCAGGTTAATTTCCTACGTGGCAGCCGTTAAAAAGAAAAGGAAAACAAAAAGTGAATGAGGCCTTTCAATATTAACCTTGAAGAATAATCACTCTGATACTACTTGCCCACATGAGTAAGTGTTTCAGGGTTTAGCCAAAGCTGTCAGCATAGTAATTCTGCTACATAATTAGTGGCAAGGTGATCATGGGGTGCTTGACCCATGCTATGGTTCCTCTCCTCTGGGTACATGAGGAGGAGGAGCAGGGAAAGGAAGGGGCTAATTGTTGGCTTGAGTGTGGATGCTGCGATGGTGGATGAATGAGGTGATTGATATGCAAGGAGAGGAATGTCCTCCCTACGCAAAGCTAGGAAGTAATAGCAGAGGCTGGGGGTGGGAATGTGTGTATGGTGAAGAGGGGCCAGAGAAAGAGTGCACAGCAAAAAGATCTCAAAGACACAAAGAATGCCTCTGTTGTAGCCAGAGAAGAGTACCCACTAGCTCACAACAACAACAACAACAGCAACAACAACAACAACAACAGAAAACTGAAAGGCTTTCTTCAGGGTTAAACTGTGTGATGCAAATTGGGATGGGAATTTAATGAGCATAGCAGTTGGAGGTTGATTCTGGGTCAGAATTTGATTGGCTTGGCAGGTTAATGTTCCAAAATAGAATCAGCAATATACTTCTTCCCTGGTGACACTAATGCCACATAAAGGCTGTTGTTTAGGCTCCTAGATAATAGCCCAGTACAGGTACTTGTAAAATACAAAATTGCTAATCATGATTATCATTTAGCCATTACCCTGCAGCCCAAGTTAACTACACACCAAATGTGTTCTCATGAACACGTTCATAGCAAACCCTAAGTAAAGTTATGCACAGAAATGTGTAGAAATCCGTATGAAAATAAACAAGCTGACGGACTGCAGGACGGAGCAGAAGGCACAATACGCTAAACCAAAAGTGCAACAACACAAAAAACCGTTACATGACTAATTTTAGCCAACAAAAGGTAAAGGTTAGGGTTAGGCATGAAAAACACTTGGTGAGGATTAAAAAAACGCCATAACGGACCGAAAGTCCACCGCAGAAAATTGCCAAACCAGAAGTGCAACAACACACAAAAAAACAACGATCTTTGCCAACAAAAGGTGATGGTTAAGATTAGGCATGAAAAACACTTGGTTAGGATTAGAAAAAAGATGCTGGATTGGTTAAGTAGGTACCCCGGCTTATAGTCCTGTGTTTTAAGTGCAACACCCCCCGACCTGCCTCCCTATGCGTCGCGTCATTATCTTGTACTAAGTCACATGCTTTCACTGTGGAGAATGCCCACAATAAATATGTTGAACACACACAAATATCTGTGCATTACTTTTCGTTGTTAAATGTACGAAAAACGCATGAGAACAGCCTGATACACCAATATAGTTAAATAAGGCTGCATTGTATTCCAAGTATGTCTTCAAATCCTTGTTATTGCAATGTGAAATTACAGAAGGTTAACAAGATACCCTGCAACAACTGTCTATCATCCGCCATTAAAAAAGAAGACATTAATCCTGCGAGGGGATTTTTCATTCTGTTATTATACACAGGCCCAAAACCAAAATGCACAAACATGCAAACAGAATCTATATACATGCATCAACTGGAGAGATGTCAGAGCGAGGGGGCTGCACATGGCTCTTACTCTTTGGCACCTCGGCAGTTCCCTGGAGGTAAACCGCCTCCAGCTACCAGTACTTGAACCCTACAGACTTAGGGCGCACTGACACTGTCCATCTGTACCCTGCCCAAGCACATTTCATGGGTAAAGTCTAGTTTTTGTGACCAGTGTGAGTGCAACTGTACCGCGTGTAGGCGCGGTACGCTTGCCGGCCACAGCCCGTTTGGGAGAGGTGGGCTTTTGTAAAGCACTGTTCGCCCATTGTCCCCCGATGAGCTCTGGTCTTTGTGTTGTGACCTGTGATGGTCATCACATCTTCCCAGACCTCCCTCATGTGGTTTTCCCTCAGCTTCTGCTCCACCTTTCTCATGTAGCTTCCCTCACACAGTGTTTCACCTCCTGCTGTGTTGCCTGAAGGCAGCGACAGGGCGACCTTCTGGTTCCCAAGCCAATCCTCCCCGACCCCCCTAAGGCTTTAATTTGGCTGTCTTGTTTATTGATAAAGGGTGATGGTTTATACATCTTTATGTTTGCCTTTCAATCCTGAATCATCCCTTTCACCTTGTTTTAAAAAAGATTAAAATTAAATGACTGTGAAACCAAATGAAAGACAGACTAACAAGATGTTAAAGGTTGCACATGGACATGAATTTCACAATCTAATTGAACAACATTAGAGGGCTTTGCAGATGCTCTCTCTTTGTTTGACATCATTCTTTCGACACTGGGGATGGATTCGGATATCTGTCTGTAAATCACCTCAGCTATAATTATGCAGAAGATTGTGTTTTCTGCGAGAGCAAATTGTGCGCTGAGTTGAATGGAGGTTCATGGACAGAAATCATAAATTAGTCAGCAGATGTTTAAAAAGTTATACTGTGTCTTTCTCATTTCCTCTACCCCTAGCTTTCGGTCTAAAATGCATATAAACTAAGACAGAAACTTAATTGTTTTTTTTATTTCCATGCACATTTTCTTATGTATTGGCGTCTTTGTTATACACATACACAGCTGTACACATACACACAGCCAGAGGGGTTTTTCACTTTGCTACATATTGAGTTAAACATTTCTTTTGTCTGGGAGGACAGGGAGGATGGACAGTAACCTTATCACTGTCAATCTCTGTTCTGCTGCACCACATCAGCCAAGTTGTCTCTTTATCGAACAAATGCAGTCATTCAGCCCTGAAAGAAGCTATTCTTCTGCTTGCTGCTGTACATTTGAATGGCTTGGACACTATATGAGTACTGCAGCTTTCTGTAGAAACTGTACTGCTTTTGATTCGTAATGCAGGCACTACTGAATCAGGGGTAGGGAATGTGCCACTGCAGCTATCAGCACATCAAATGAAATTCAAGTCAGTTGCAGACATCAATGTCAGCCCTACAAAATCTCTAACTCTGCTCATGACAACATGCAAACAGTGGTAGACGGGCAACTGCACTGTGTGATTGTGCATCTTTGTGCATCTTACTTCACTACATTGTAGACGCTTACATCAATAAGACGCCTCAGGCTCCTTCATGAATCCATACAAAAAACATTACAAAGCCAGAGATTCACTTGACAGAATGGCACATAATCACCCACAAGGAGAAAAAAAACATCTGAGTTTTATAACCTTACATATAAAATAGAAGAATTATTCCATTGCCTGTCAGCCATGCAAACACCTACCCCACCAAGGAATCTTTCCAAGCAGGAGTGTAACTATTAATTTACTTCATGCACATGTGCTCAAACATCGTGCCACATTATTGCGCTCTGGGCGGTCACATCAACAGCTTTCTCACAGGCCAGCAGTCCTTTCTTTTAACCAGTTTTATTGACTTCATTCACAGTGGCCAGTCTGCAATATGTTATAACTGCTGCAGTCCGAAATGACAATGGTATACAGGCACGAGACAGAAAACCCAATATAAAAAACTTGTTTGTGTCTCTGCATCTAGAATACTTTATGACTTCACTTGCGCCTGGTTGCTGTTAATATGCATTTTACATCTGGATGATCTAAATCTGTGGCTCTTATCCTAGGGGTTCCAGCCAAGGGGATTGCGAGATAGTTTCAGGGGTTTGCCAAATGGTTGTGAACAAAAAAAAAAAAAAAACATATCACTCTCCTTGGCATTGACAACCACAAGGCGTTTTGAAGGGTAAAGAATGAAAACATGGCTTTTCCATAAAAAAAATATATTGAGCCTTAATTAATATTTTATTTTTTTTGTGACAGGTTTGTCAATGACTTTCTTTCACGTTATGTTTACATTGTACCAGCCAATGCGGGTTGCGGCTGCACGGCGTAGCTACTGTAGGCTGGCACTGGGTGAAATAGAGTTTGCCAATCCTGCAGCTGCGGAACTTGTACCAGCAGCTGAGTGACCAGAGACAAGCAAAACGAGAGTCAATAAAGGCCAACCATTCACTCGATGGACTGAGTAGTACTACTTCTAAGTAGTTCAACAGGATTTAAACGCATGCCGAAATGTCTACTTTTCTCCTTGACCGTAACCTAACTTTCATGTTTACTGTAATGGCTAAAGGTAAATGTCAGTCAAACTCCTCTGCAATACTTGTTTTTATGGTGTGATTTGCCGGAGGGGACGGGTGCAAACAGGCTCAAACCGACTCCGGTCTCCTGTAGGCTACTGGGCTGGGTCTGACGAACCTGGCAACCAGACTCCTTAGGGGCGGTAGTAGCTCAGTCCATAGGTGACTGGGCTGGGAACCGGAGGGTTGCTGGTTCGAGTCCCTGTGTGGATTGGTGGCTGGAGAGGTGCCAGTTCATCTCCTGGGCTCTAACATCTCTCCATTGGTTGCAGGTGTGTGTGTGTGTGTGTGTGTGTGTGTGTGTGTGTGTGTGTGTGTGTGTGTGTGTGTGTGTGTGTGTGTGTGTGTGTGTGTGTGTGTGTGTGTGTTAGCAGGGTTGCTAAAGTGCTATATTGCAGATTCATTTCCTGAGAACATGACTTGATTGATAAAATATGAGTAACACCTAAAGTTACTGTTAATTAGCTGATGTTCCCATGGTGTACATGCAAAGGCACTTCTTGAGGAGTAATTATCATTACAGGTACTGCAAGAAAATCAAATCCAGCAATCATTGACATACTTTGCCTTGGGGGCTTCATCAAAAGCAGACATGACATTTAGTAATTGACGACACTCACAGCAATACTCCACATCCTCATCCAGTGCAATTCTGTAGTATCCTTTGAGCAAGAAATCTGTTATTTGGCTTCTGCTGTGTGTTGTGAATGGATATCTCAGCATGGTCTGAGCATGATGCTAAGTATGCACTTAGTCAACAAACACAATGCCAAATGGTTGTCAAGATAGAAAGAACATCCTCACTATTTCTGGTATGATTCATCATTCTTCAATATGAAAATTGCACTGATTAAAAAGAAGATTCCTTTCAGTGAACTAAACCCTCTAATTATCTGCTAGAAGGCCTGCTGGAAGATAGTAAATTTAAAAAAATGACAGAAATAAAATTTAAACCTGATATATGTTATGATTGCTCAAGTTTATTAGTGCTAATGATCACCATAACCAATTGTAGTCTTTGAATTCCTTACCCTCTAGCTGCCACTTGAGAATCTGTTCTCAAAATATGGCAGTTACTCTTCTGAATTGATACAAATGTTATCAATAGTTAATGGCATCGTTAGAGTTGGTTAGGGGTTTTGTGATCTGCCGCACCCCTAACCAACACTAAGTTAGGGGTTCAACAGATCACAAAACTTACGTTTCGGATCGTGTCATGGTGTTTGAGTCACGGATCGGATTATTCTTTTAGATCAACACAAAAAGGCAAAGATAGCAAGACAAATGTAACTATGCATTTAATTTTATACTGTATATCATTTATTTGTTATATTAGTTCTAGGTCTGGGATTTAACGCGTTAATAACGATTAATTCATTACAGAAAAAAATAACGCGAATGATCGCAATTTATTTTTGCACTCAGTCCAAAACGTTGCTCATTACACAAGTTCCCGCCCAGCCAGGACGCAACACAAGAGAATTGAAACCAGTGAGAAGCGTTAGTTGTTGCTGGGTTCAGTGGGTGGTCATTTGAGTTCTAAAATATGACCAAGGGGGAAACATGGACAAGGGCACGGCTGTGTCAAAAATTGCGCTAGAAAGAATTCGCCTCCCACCGGAGCGTTTTTTAATCGTGTCCCACCACTAATACATTTAAACATGAACAGTGAATTACAAAAATATCCTGTGTCAACATCAAAAAAAAAAAAATCTGAGGAAGGTGGAATTAGAAAACCCCCTTTCTGAACCTCCAAAAGAGGTGGTCCCTTAGGGGTGCTAACCACATGTGCAAAGCACCCAATCTGTGGCCTGAGTCCAGCTTCATTCAGTGCATTAACTTGGTTTTTAGCAGTATTGATGGTGACTGGGATGTTGCTTTTGGGCCTCTCAAGCTTCAACGCCATCACACTTGTTCCAGTGTGACTTTTGTAAAGGAGGTGTGTCTGCAGCACTGGACTCCTCATCTCCCACTCCATTGTGATGTAATGAGCAGTCATGGTCACAAAGCTTTCCATGGCTCTGGAGGTCCAATCTGTGGTGAGGGCAACAGAGGATGCCTTGGATAATTACTTTTTTCTTTTCTTTTTCATAAAGTTCTGGTACGATCTTGTAGTGAAGTGGGACCTTTACCATAAATAACATTAAATAAAGCCTTTGTTCTCCACAACGGCGTATGGCCTATATTTGCAGCTGTAAAAAACCCACTAGATTCAGTAATGGCTTTATCCTGGTCTAAGCCTGCAGGTATGGGCTGCTTAAATGTCGCAGTGAGAAGTTATTGCTGAGCAAACCTTTTTTCTGCTCCCGTCACTGACACACCTAGGTGATGTCACTTTATATTGGGGGCCTTGTGGACTTCCTGCTGCCACAGTGCTGACACACCATGGCAGTTTTGTTCAACACCCTTCTTCCATCTTGATTGTGGTGCCAAATCTTCAGTAAAGAAAGTAGCTATTGGTTGTCCTCAAAGTCGCTAAATGATGCCATCCCCTAATTTGCATATTTGGCAAATTGCAAGAAATTGTAATGGATGCTGTAGGCGAGAGGAATAACGTTGTGGGAGAGACAAAAAGTGAATGTTTTTAGAACTACAAAATTATCTTTCTTCTGTATATTCTTGTTTTTTTTGAGGGGGGGGGTTTGCAATTAAAATAGACCATCACTTCTCAAAATTATTTCATGCCTTTAATGTTTTTTCTAGACCTGCATTATAAACACTGAAAATGTCCATTACTGTTAAATGTTAGAATATAAATTGTAATCAAAAACTGTTCTGTTATATAAATCCAGCTCTCTAAGCCAGTGCTGGATCAGTGTGTACGTACATCTGCAATCCATTTGCAGCCTTAGTACAGTTTCTCTTTATGCCTTCCATATTGACTCACTGTTCTGTATTATAAGCATGTTATATAGCAAGAAGGCAGTTTTGTCCAGTTTGCTACTTTGTCTGTGGAAAGTCTACTTCAAGGACATTGGTGCTCATACATTCTCAGACACAGACTTGATATTGAGCCAGCAGTGAAACAATGGCAGCTTCCCAGTCTTTTGATGCCCAAGCTATAGACGTCATCAACAATCATTGTGAATTAAGTGTGTATGGCATGAATTTTAACAACACGGGAAAAAAAAAAAAAAACACTTGCAAGCACTGGCATTCCCATCAATCAAATCTTTATGAAGACCCCTAACCAGGCACTCACCAGGCGCAGATGGATACAGTAACCCCAAATGGAGAGCCTTCCCTTGTCTTGCTGGCATGTTCCTTTTGTTTGTCTCAACAATGTTTATAGCTCAAGATCCTCCTTATTCATCTGTATGCACTAAACTGATATGAGAGAGTGGCCCTTATGGAGTGTCAGAGAACGCAGAGAGTGATGCTTTCTGACACTAATTGTTCTCTCATTGTAAGCGACAGCATCTTAGCCAGTCTCAAAAGCACTCCATAATGAGGCACGTGGCGGAGAGTGGAGGAGAGGAGGGAGACAGAGATGCAGAGTGATGAAATTCTGATGCCTTTTCTCATGTATTTCTCTTCTTTTTTATGATTATAATGCAAAAATGTCCTGCTCTCCCCTGACCCATCACAGTTGATGGACTGTTGTCTCTGAGTTTTTTTTCTGGCAGGGTTACCTTAAGAACATGTGAAGAAGAGGGTTAAATATGTGTTCTGCTGGCTTCCTCGCTCCATACTTCTTGAAATGGATTTTGAGATAATAGCCATGATATTAAAATCCAAATTGCTTGACCAAGCAGAAATAACTAGATAATTGCCTAGGATTGGCCCTATATGCATTAGTTGAGTCTAAAGCTGCTAAGAGATATGCACGGCTGACATAGATGTTGCTGCATGGAGGAAGTGATTGTTTACTAAATTTCAGTTCAAAGTCATTTTCAGATTGATTGTAGTTCCAGTTATTATTTGAGGAAAATAGTCTTCAATTAGGCATCTCTTTGGTAGGGTATAAATCAAACTACTTTAGCTACAAATTACACTAATCTCTAATTAAGGCAGTAATGAGGCTGTAAAAAAAATAATGCAATCATCTGATATGCTAATTGTCAAGTAGTTGTTTGTCCAAAACTGTAATTTTTCAGGAATGTGAGGTTTGAACGTGACAGTTTGAGGATCCAAAAAGCAAAAGCTCTTTTTAATATTTCCATTGGTTAAAACTGTATAAAACCCACAGACAGACGTAAAGAGTGATCAAAAACACTGATTTATGAAGAAAATGAAAAGGGAAAAATATAAAGATATGAGGTTCCTGCCAGACAGCGACAATATGAGATTAATCAGAACTAGTGAAAACTTTTATACATATATGTGCAATTTTTCCATTTATTTGAACATGTAAATATCAGTTTGTTTGTTTTTTCAAGCATTTAAACACTTTGCTCAAACGCTGGGTGCTTCAAGCTGATTCCTCCCAGTAATTGGCATACTGAAGTACATGGAAATATGTATATACAGTATATATAATAACAACATGGCAATTTAACTGCATGCCATCTACTTGAAATAAATGTTATTGTGGCCAAAGAGACACAATTATTCCCTAATCAGTTTATGAATAGAATAAGAAAAGGGCCAAGTAAGCCAACTGTATATGAAAGTGCAGATTGCATGGTTACATGTGAGCTGCTATCCACACGATCCACGTCTTATGACTACTTTAATTGGGTGTCAGGGGATAATCCAATCACAGTCTCCATCATTATACTCAGAGCAGACCGAACAGAGACAGGTGAACATCTTGCAGCGATGCAGCGTTTATGAAAGCACTCATTACAACTCCAGGTGCCCCTCTGCCATTACCTCCCTCTTGGTGAAGGAATCAGCTAATAAGTTAGGGGAATCAGTTAAGAGCTTAGAAGGAAACGACTGAAGTAAGAGTGAGGAAAGTGTACCAGAGCTCCCTTTTTTTTTCGTTCTTCAAGCCATCCATTGTTGGAATCGATTGTTCTGCTTTAGTGATTCCCTAAGGAGCTATTTAGACTTGAGTTGGCTGCGGGCTGCACCATGAGCTCTCTCTCTCTCTCTCTCTTCCAGTGTCTTTGTCTCTGTTTTTCTGTCTCTCCCTAATTGTTTCTCTCTCTCTCTCTCTCACACCAGTGGCTAAAGGTGTTCTAATGGCCCAGAGTTTGATCCACTGTCAGGCAGCCAGAGATATACAGTTTCTGGAGACTTTATAAGCAACCTAAGGGGTGGATTTATATCCCCTTACGAAATAAATCCACCTCTCAGTTAGTGTGTGGGTGTTCGCGTTTCTTCCGTCTTGCATTATTTTAATTCACATTCATAATAACTATGCGTGCATTTTTTTTTGCAGTTTATCCATCTCAGCTCACTGACATCCTGGAAATATGCACAGACACAGACACACGCACAGACACACACACACACACACACACACACATACACACCAACACTAGTTAGCATAGCAGTTGCTGCCTTGGGATTAAAGTGTTTGAACTGTCAGTTTACTGCATCTCTGCCGCTGACAGCTTTTTTATTTGCACCCCCTGCCCATAAACATGGACCTCCACACACACTGGGATTAATTACCAGCTAGTTCGGAGAAAGCAAAGATCTATTCAGTATGGAGGGAGGGATACAGAGCAGGTGGGAGAGAGGCAGATGGGGGGGCTAGAGGTAGGAGAAGCGGCCAAGAGACTATAGAGAAATAACAGGTAGACCGGAGAGGACAACAAAATGACAAAAGATTTTTTATTTTTTTTATTTCAGGTGGTAACTTAAAGAACATAGTAGAGGGTCACAGCTAGAGAGAGAGAGAGACAACAATGTGTAAAAAGTGTACACAACACATAGAAATTAAGGGAACAGAGCAGATGTGCTTTGTGAATTTGTGGACAGTTTTATCTGTGTGTTGTCATGCCACACAAGGGACGGATGGCAAGACAACGCTGTGTATGCACTATGAGTCTCCCCTCCTTATCGATTATGTCAGCCAAGCCCTTCCTAGCTGGTTGACACAAAGCTGTGTGTGTTTGTTTGTGTGTGTGTGTGTGTGTGTGTTGTGTGTGTGTGTGTGTGTGTGTGTGTGTGTGTGTGTGTGTGTGTGTTGTGTGTGTGTGTGTGTGTGTGTGTGTGTGTGTGTGTGTGTGTGTGTGTGTGTGTGTGTGTGTGTGTGTGTGTGTGTGTGTGTATATGTGTGTGTGTGTGTGTGTGTGTGTTTATCTGTGTGTCATGTAAATCTGTGCAAACATTTGAAAACTCCAAATCTATGTGTATAATTCCCTAATGCGAGTTTGCACCTGCACCTCAGTGGAGGACTGTGTGTGTGGGTGTGTGTGTGTGTGTGGTGTGTGTGTGTGTGTGTGTGTGTGTGTGTGTGTGTGTGTGTGTGGTAGGCAGCTGTGGTACTGTGTGAACTTTCAATTACAAATAACTGTATTGCTCATAGCTCCCCAGAGGCCGTGATCGCTCACTGTCATCAATAAAGACGGCTAGTTTGTCAGTAAGCACCCACAAGCCCCAGGGTGTGGTGGCAGTGGCAGAAGAGGTTCCTAATCGAGGATGGTCCTTTACCACCAACCGCACCTCAGAAACTGTCTCATCCTTTAATCCTCTTATGCAAGCACTACTTCCATCCCTTGTAGGGTCAAGGTCCACTGGACAGCAAGAGGCAGATGAAGAACCACAACAGTCTGTGCTTTTATAACTTAAGGAACTGAATTTGCGTACTTTCATGCGAAAGTAAAAAATAAAAAAATCAATCTTCAAGTGATGCAACAACTTTCCCACTGCAAGCGAATAGGCTTTACAAATCTTTGCACAACACACTTTGATTTATTGACATGGTTAGAAGGCAGTAGGGCTCATGTGTACCTTTGTGGAAGAATGTTTTTCCTCAGGTTTGTTGTATGAGAAGGCCTGGTGAAACTAGTCACAGAATGGTTGTTGCTCAATGATGAAACAGGGCAGAATACTATTCATTGGTCTACATCCACTCAATATTTTTTCAATACCTACGTATACAGGTTAATATGATATTAACCCATATCAAGAGGAGGTCATCTTTTTCCGGGTCTTTTCCTGTGTTTTACTTAACAGAATATCTTGTTACAAGTTGTCTGAAGTTTGGTGAAGGGAGCCAATAATTAGTTTTTTTTTGTTCATTCAGAAATTGTTAAAGCTGCACTAATCAATATTCTATATTAACAATGGATTAAATGAATATCTCTAAAGGCCAAAGGGGCATAAAACGACCGTCACATAAAGTCAGTGACCAGCGAGTGAACTTAGTGAAGAAGTAATAGCCAATATGTTTATTTGCAGTCGACGAACACCAAACCAAGGCCAAACAAAACTCTGAATGAATGCTAATGTTGCCCAATGTCTGCTGAAGGTGTAAATATACAGACACATTCACAACATCAACTTAAAAGATGTAGGGCTGTCTTGAATCCTTTTGGGGCTGTGAAGCTTCAGTGAGAAGTATTCGAATATATTCGATGCTTCAACAGGGGGAGGGATTTGTGTCATGCCGGCGGGTGAACAAGGAGCTCGAGGCACTAGCGGCACTCTCTCTCTCTCTCTCTCTCTCTCTCTCTCTCTCTCTCTCCTCTCTCTCTCTCTCTCTCTCTCTCTCTCTCTCTCTCTCTCTCTCTCTCTCTCTCTCTCTCTCTCTCTCTCTCTCTCTCTCTCTCTCTCTCTCTCTCTCTCTCTCTCTCGCCGACTTTCCTCTCACTTTCCTGTCATTAGGGAGGGTTTAGAGTATTTACAACCACAAAATGCAAGCAGGCTGCCAATTCACATAGAAAGTGTTTCTAAGAGTGTTTTGCTCTCCATCATTCACGTCAGCTGTTTAAATCACACAGATATCTCAGTCAGTCTGTCAGCTAGCCGGTCTCCCTACAGCTCTAAAGTTGGCCTGGCTCCTAAAAGGCACAAAGAGAACGTGAACCTGAACGATGTCTGATGATGGCAGAGAGTTCTATCAAATACCACTGAGCCAGAAAATGCAGGTCAGGAGCAGCAAGCTAACAGTAGCGTCACTGCTAGCAGCAAACAACCTCTTGCTATAGCAAAGCCTGTTGCTAATGTTATCGAATGCAGCCAACTAGGACGCTAACAAAAACCTTGTTCAAGGTGAGTGTCCAGACTGTTGGACAAAGGATCAAGTTTACATTTTGAATGCAGGACTTTTACTACAGCGTGGTATTACTACTGTTACTTAAGTGAAAGCTCCGAGTATTTCTTCCACTGTGGACATTTGGACATGAATAAATTAACATGAAAATCATCATTATCTTTGAGTATCAGTTTTTCATTGTAAACATTCAGAATGTAGTACTTAATAATTTTCCAATATCAGCTGCCCAATACCCATGCTAACAGGTGAATAAGCTGAGTATTGGCTTTTTTATATATTGCTATGCTGTTTTATCTTTAACCATTTCACCCGGGTGAAAATAGAATATATAATGTATATAATATAAAATAGAACATTTTGATCCAGAATAAACATTTCAAATTGTTATCTCTGATTACAGTGATACAGCCATATTGCACAGCGTTTGCAGAAGTTTCTTTGTTTGTCCATGTGTTCATACCACAGATCAGACACATATACCACAAATCAGGTGACACATCTGGTTGATTGGTGCCAGAGGGGATTTCATACCAGTAAATATGTCTACTACTGCAGCACCTTGTTTTCTTTTTCAACAAGTAGTTTGACTGAAAATGTATAGCAACATGGACTAGAGTCTGTATTTACTTCTACAATTTACCCTCTCCAAAAAAAAAACCCCAAAAATTAAAAAATTAAATATTAATAAACATAAATTATTCTGTATTTGTATGAATGGGTGTGGTGGTTCCAAGTATGAATCAATCAGGCAGGGCCTGTTGACATTAGCACACACTCATAGACAAACACAGAGTGCTTTCAGACCTGCCTAACAGCAACCTTTGTACTACACTGAAATAATTGTATCCATTACCAGAAGTACCATCATGCTTTAGAAAACGGACAGTTTAACCTTTAGACAGCAAAGTGCGTTACTGAAAGCAGTGTTCTCTATGTCGGCTTGCTTTGTAGCATTCAAATTAACAGTTTTTGTCGGACTGATGGTCACAGCTGTTGGAAATTTCTGCCCCTTCATAACACGGGAGAAAACAATTTCCCTTATTAACACTAACACATGTAAGGATGCAGGTCAAACATCAAGGTGTCCTGGATGGCCCCAGTGGGCGCGCGTAGCTGATAATGGCATAAACGTGAACGCAACAGCAGAAAACATCCACTCTATTAAAGTATCTTTTATATATAGTATATTATATATATTATAGAAAATGTATTAAAAAATATATGAAAAACACTGCTTTGTTGCTAAGCAATTATAAAGCTTACCATGTCCACGATACTAGTTTGGAGTGTTAACATGCTAACATTTTCTAATTAGCACTAAAACATAAGTAGGTAAAACCTCCAAATCAATGTGTGAGTAGGGAGTAGGTTGCCTTTAATAGTTCACAAGGGCAATTGGTGTAACGTTAACCACAACACATAGGCAATACAGCAACAAATTGCCTCCTTGGAAAAATGAAAAAAATAGAGCTCTCATTAAAATTTAAAAAGTGCAAGTGAAACTTGAGAAACTTTAAAGGGATGCTCTTTTAAAATAAGAAGGTTGAGATTCGAAGAGTTATGTTTCTTGTCATCTGTGTCTATTAGGTAAACACTACAACTAATGTTACCCAGGTAGAGCTAATAGTGTGTATGTGTTCTTATCTGGGAACTGAATGAATGAATCTTCAACTTAATAACTCAACAGAAACCCTCTCCCTCTCGCTCACAACTGGGACTCTGATAAAAGGAACAGCTTATTAGCATTGTCACATGGAAGTTATCACTATTTCAGGTCTATTTTGTGGAGTTTTACACCTTGCAACAGTGTAATGGGCCTCTATGTGGGAACACATGAAACTACCTGTCTAAATGATGTGGGAATTTAGTAGCCCTAGATTCCACATACAGTAGCTGATGTGGATGAATGCCTTTATTTTTGCAGGCATTTGACAAAATTTAATTTTGGACCTTATAATGGGGCTAGATGAAAGGTCAGGGGATGACCAAAGTTATTACAAACCATCCTGAGGCAGACACAAATATCTGTGCCAAACTTAATCCTGTAATTGTTAAGAGAAGCCAAATATGTCAACCTCTTGGTGGCGTTTATGGAGGTTAAACCAGGTGATCACTGGCGTCAGTGGTATTTATCCACTGGGCAACATGAAAGTCTGTCTTATTTTTCATTTTTTTCCCAAAGTTTCTCCTTTGCCACACATACTCACACACACACACACACACACACACACACACACACACACACACACACACATACACACACACAGACAAATCTCTAGAAAAACACATCTCAGATAATCCTTTCACTTTTGATATTATGAGCTTTGCTGTGTAACTGGACTGAAGTATTACTGCTGTAGAAAGCTGAGCCTTTACAAATGCCAAACTAGGGCCATAAGACACAGATCTACTCTCTGTGTGTCAGAGTGCATGTTTTTCTGCCAAAAAGTCGGTGTACTTGTCACACTTGAACAACTTGAAAGATCGTTTTGTCGAAGGGCATTTTCGGAGTGAGAGGTAGAACGCAAAAACGATATTTTGAATATAGAGCATGACATCATATTGAAGTAAAAACTGGAGAGAGATGGAAAAGTTTCAACTACGTACAGATACACACACACACTCATACTCAAAAGAAAAGAAGGAGTGAGAAGGAGAGCAGAGGACTGAGGTTGTGTTTGAGTTCAGGTCTCTGGTGCCATCATCAGCTATCCCCTATATCATGACCTTTGACCTCACTTTAATTCAAGCGTCTCACTCGCTGCCTGCCTCTCTGTCCTTGTCCATCTTTATCTTCTCATTCTTATCTTCTTGCTGACTCCCAGCTCCCAGAGTATGTCACACATTGTATGGTAACTGTGTGTGTGTGTGTGTGTGTGTGTGTGTGTGTGTGTGTGTGTGTGTGTGTGTGTGTGTGTGTGTGTGAGTGTGTGAGTGTGTGAGTGTGTGTGTGTGTGTGTGTGTGTGTGTGTGTGTGTGTGTGTGTGTGTGTGTGTGTGTGTGTGTGTGTGTGTGTGTGTGTGAGTGTGTGAGAGTGAGAGAGAGAGAGAGAGAGAGAGAGAGAGAGAGAGAGAGAGAGAGAGAGAGAGAGAGAGAGAGAGAGTCTTAAGAAGCAGTAATTGGGGTTATCTCTACAGAGGATTGAATGGGCTGTGAATCTATTCAAGCGCAAGTTCAGTGTGAAGAACATTTAGACTTGACTAAGGATCCTAAATTATACAAATGGACTCTCAGGGTGTGACAGTTTTAAGCTAATTTAAGGCTGGTGTATTACTTTAATTACTGGCACTTAACAGTGTTGTGTGGTTACATGAACACATTCGTTCTCAGCTGGGTAATGGATGAAGGTTATGGAGTCTCCACTGGAGACTCCACTGGATCATTGTTTTGCTGTATTTAGTATACAAATATTTCCTTAAAGGACTAACTTACATCATTACTTTAAAGATACTGGTAACTGATTTGTTTCTTGCTCCATTTTTTCTCTTTTTGGTGATGCATTATAAGATTCTAGCCATTAAGGCTGTGAGTACAGTGTTATTTTTACATAAAGGAATGATGGCCAACAACCCGAATTGAACAAAACTGGATATATAATTTTAAGGAGAAGGAGATAAAGAAAAACTTTAAAGAAAACAGACGGAACAACCTCTCTGGAGGGATTTTTTTTCACCCTTAGCAGAGCTGCCAAACCACGAGATAGTAACTGTGGTGTGTCGATGGTGTTTGTTTCCCATAAGAATTGAGTGTGATTGATTGGTGCTTATTTTGACACCCTTAAATATTCCATAGGGCCACTTAAACAAACAAAAAGCCACTACAAACAAACAAACAAAAAAAACAGTATACTATTTTCCTATATCCCATTTGTCAATGCAAATTGGGGATGTGTATCATCACAGCTTCCTACTGTTGTCAGCCTTCCAATTACAAGTGTGAAATTGTATTCACATTCATTTAATCAGCTCATAGCGTGTGTCTATCACAGAATTGAATGGAATTTAATTGTTATGACGAACCTTCTCTTTTCTGTATTGTATTTCTGTTCTTTATTTTTCTGGCATAAAATTAAGTCTGGCATCAGTCCTACATTACATTTATTATTGTTATTATAACCTTGATTTAACCAGGAGAAACCCATTGAGATTAAAAATCTTTTTTACAAGGGATACCTGGCCAAGACAGGCAGCAGCAGCGGAGTTCCAACACATAGTTACTTACAGAAAACGCAAGGACAAAATATAAAGAATAAAAAAATAAGCAATGCCATTCACAATACATCATATTAATTACAATAAATAGTAAGGGAGATTTTTTTGTAACTAAACACAGTTAAAAACATTGACCTGTTAAGGAGTTTGTCTGGATTTCTTTAATTTTTTATTAAAACCGCTTAAAGGAATTACATTTTAAGTCCTTCTGCAGCAAAGTCCATGTTGAGGGTGCAAAGTAAACAAACTTTTCCCTTGTACAGACATGTGGGATAGGAAGCATAACAACAGCCAGAGAACGCAGAGAGTATTGGCCAGCACTTTTTTTTGCTTAATGAGAGAACATAAATAAGAGGAAAGCACACCAAGAATTGCCTTATATACATGTATGAAGGTATACCAAGACAGAGCCTATGTGTGGCCAGAGCAGGTCATCCTTCCTGAGAGTCACTCACAGTGGTGTGTGCAAGCTTTACAGTTGGTAATGAACCTTTAAGAAACAGGGTAGGCTGAGTTGTCCATATGAAGACACTGTGCAGATGAATGCGTATATAATAGATCACCGTAGCCAAAATAATAAAAAGTAATGAAAATGTGTTGTTCTAAGCTTTATCCATTGAGATAAATTAAAATTTGTGCCTGTCCTAGAAATGTTAGTACAACTTAAATCCCAATCTGCTTTCCACCTGACCTCTTTATGTGTGGGAGGATGGTACGAGTGCACATGCTCCAAGAAAAACTCCACTTCGAGCTTGCAGACTGGTCCATGAAACACTGTGTGGGATCTCTCCAGCACATGTACATTTAAACGGAATTGAAAGATTGATTTCTCATAATGAAAGACAAAAGGCTGTGGGGATGCGTAAAAACACCGGAGGAGAGGATATATGTATGGATAGCACCCTTTCTCACATTCCTCCCCAGGCTTTCAGTGAGGTGATGGTGCAGAATGTAAAGCATTGTGTGCGTGTGTGCCTGTGCATACCTATATGTGTGCAGTGTGTCTCAGTGTGTGTATTGATCACCGCAGGGTGATGTTTTATTAAACCGAGGTGAGGACAGAGATAGGAGTGTAGGGCGAGATGATGTCCCTTGCTGTCGGTAAAGCCTCTTTTAGCTGGCTTTGTGCTGTTTCTTTGCAGTTTCTGCCTTTGTTCATCCTTTTAATCACTCCTCTCTGCCCTCTTTTTCTTATCTTTTTATCCTAATTATTCCATACTCTCTGAATTCAACTGCCTGCTTCTCTGCCACATTTCCTTTTCCTTTATTCCCCCTATCACCATTAGTTCTATACTCGTCTATACTATCCCCCCTTATCTGACTCCTCTCCAAGTTATTACTGTATTTCACACGTGACCCGTTCTCTTACAATATCTTTGTTTTTATTTCAGTCTCACCATCACTTTTGCTCCCCGCGTTGAAATGTTCCACCTCCTTCCTTCTCCTTGACTCATCCTCGATCTCTCTTTCTCTCAGTCTCTTGTTCTTTGTCTCTGCCTCCCTTGTCCTCCTCCTTCTTCCGACTCTCCTGGGGAAAGATGGCTGATAAGCCGGTTCGAACGGCCATGCTTTCATGCTCTCCTTCTTTCCTTTCATTTTGAGCAGTCTCACAGGTCCTGCAGCGACTTGTGAACTTGATCTATGAATCCCTGGTGTCTCTCCACCCCCCTTCCCACATCCTACAACCTCTACACTTTCCTTACCCCAAGTGTGAGAAGAGAGATAATACTGCATGTGCCCATAGACTTCTTTATCTCCTCACTTTCTTCCTCCTCATTCACCACTATCCTCCTCACTCCCATGGGAAACATACACACAAACACACACAAACATAAGCCTTTCAGAGTCTTTGTGTAGAGGACCAGCAGCAGTAACCATCCCAAGCGTTGCACAGGGTGTTCTCTGCATTCTGTCACACAGTTCAACAACCAAGTACTATAGAGTATTGTGCACATTTGTGTTGGTGTTTGCACTGTCCACCTCAAACAACTCTTCTTTTTTCTCTCCTACATACACAATGTGTTTCCTCTCTTCCCTCTACCTTCCAATCTGGGCCTGAGAAGGTCAGGGAGGGGAGGATCGGGAGGGCTTCTATGACACATACTGAGGAGGAGATAAGGAGGGAGAGAGGTGAACAGGGGTGACTTGTGGGAGAACCAATCAACAGGTCCAGTCCTGACCTTTGAGATTCAGCCCCTTGTCAGGCTCATCCAGGCTTGACAACCAATCCTTCCTGTTCTCTCTCATCCTCTGCCTACTTCTTCACCTTTTTCCATTGTATATATTTGCCAGATTTATTTAATAACTCAACTAACTCATAATACAAATAGCTTCAAGAACCGAAAGAATAGATTATTACCATTCTTACTAATTTCAATATTATCTATCATTTTATAATCCTGACACCATAAAAACTGAACCTTAACAACTGACTTCCTCACTTCAGAAAAAAAGTACTCATTCATTATGTGGAATTGTATGACATGTAGACAAGGGGTTATTGTTTTACAAAATTATCTGGTCGAAATTAACATTCAAAGATTTGTCAGATGCAATGCATAACAATGAAATATTACACATGTACGCATCTACATTGAAAGTCTTTTTAATATCGTTGTATAGATTTAAGTGGTGCAATTGACTTAACCCTCACCATATGTTAACCATCATTTATTAGAAATAACCACACAATTGCTTGAACTTTAGTACTACCCAAGTTGCCATGTACAAATATTGTAGAAAGGCATTAGAAATCTTTGGCTCTGAATGTGAAAAAAAAACACCGTCATAAAGCAAAATATGGGTTTTGCAGAATTGTCCAATTTCAACCACCTTGTTGAGTAATAAAACTGAATTTTAACAATATTGTCCAGCTTTTTACCACTATGTATCCATTGTTTTATTTCTTCTAGCTCCCACAGGGCTTGTGCTGGAGAATGACTAGTTCAACATATTTTCTAATCAGGTCAATAATAGCCATTTAGGGAGAGGTGAGGAGCAATATCTGTTTTAATACGGGTATAATGGCACGTATTTTTAGGCAGTCTCTTTTGTTTTGCGATCGGATGTAAACTCAAAAAGTGGCAAAGAAAAGCTGTGCGAGTTAGAGAGTTAGATAGGTGTTGGCCTGAGGGGTTTTTCCATAATATACTGGCACTCTCCCCATTAACCTTTCTTTATATATATGATGAATGCTTAATTACACTTCTGCCCGAACTGTGGGACAAAAAGTCAGACTAGAGAATTGGCAGTTACTTGCTATCGTCCTGCTGTGAGAAGGTCAGCCCTTGCTGTTTGCGCGCTATGCAAGTCCACATCAAACACACTTTAATCTTTAAGAAATTTTGCCAACAACTTAATTTTGATGTTGCTCATCTATCTGTATCTAGAACTACTATGCTGCCCTGTGTCCTAAAATGCTCTTCCTTTGCCCACCATGCTGGCATTACTGCGGAAATTACACTCAGGAAATGGGACATGGCTTCAGACAAAACCTCTGCAAGTGGGCGTATTGGCCTTCAGGGGACCTCACGCAGTAATTGCTCACTTCACACCTCCCATTCACTGTCATTCAAGACTGGGCACTGCTGCATGAGGAAAGGCTCATATTTATTTTCAACCACATTTCCAGTAATTCAACAATCATGCAACCACTTGCATTTTTCACAAATGTAGTAAATGACCCACAAATGCATCACCTAAGACATTCTCTTATGACTGTAATGAGTTCCCTTGGCCTTTTCCTATCTTTGCATATCTTTCCTTGTATTTCCTACTGTTTCCTTCTACCTTCTCTCTGTTCGAGATAGGAGAAATGCACAAGTGGAAACAACGTGTGACAGTACAGCAGCAGCTGTTTCAGGATGGCCGCCGGCCTATTGATTTTCTCATCCTTTTTTTCTCTCTCCAATAATGCCCAGTAGAGGTAGTCCGACAGATTGATTAGGATGGTGTGTGTTTGTGTGCTTTTGTGTTTGTGTTGGCTGCAGATCATTTTGCATCATCGTTCTATGTTGAATGAAATGTGCAATTTGAACAGTTGTCATCCTTGTCAGACCGTTGAACAAAATGCCACAAACAATCAATGGCAGAATCAAACACATACTTTAGACAGAATAAAAACACACACTGTTAGCCGGCTCCTGCCCAAGAGGTGTTCAGAGGCGCAAACGGAAAGATAGGACAGAATGAATGAATGAATTAAATATTGTCATAAGTCATACTGTGGGTCAATGGTGTGCCATTTAGGTGAAATGGTGCAATGTAGTTCAGAATGCAAACCAAAGCAATTTCAAAAGACTTTTCCATGAAAAATTATCATCTGATTGAAATGTATCATTTCACTTTGCTGAAAGGGCATTCCAGCAGTGGGCAACAGCTATATATGTCCCTAAAACCTCAGCAGGTTCTCTCCAGCATTGCCTCATTCTGGACTCATTTCTACCCAGACCTTGATTCACTTTGCACAGAGAAAGGTGGTGTCACTGTGAGACCATCTAAGACTGTCTGCAGATGAAAAAGCCTTTTCAATCCCCAGGATCAAATTGAAATGCTATGCTACTGAGATGAAGGTTAGCCAGGTGGTTTGCAAGGAGACATAACCAGTTGAAGCAGATCATATAAGGTGATTTTAAATGGAATGACATTTGATCCCTCCTGGGAGTAACTTGCATGTACATGTCATAGATGCAGCTGAAAGAAATCGGAGGTTCTGTTAAATCATCTTGCAATTCTGTTGAGTGCAGTGAGAGAAAGATGTAAGATGTTAGTTTTGACCAAAGGATTATTATTGGAAAAATGGTATATTCTACAAACCTCATTTCCAGTGAAGTTGGGATGTTGTGCAAACCGTACGTAAAAACTGAATATAATGATTTGCAATTGAATACACTTCGATGAAAAACTTTGTTTTGATTTCTTCCCATTGAGCGGGCATGAAAACTGTTTTGGTTCAGTAAATTTCTTTCAGTCAGCTGGTAAAGGAAGGTTAAAAGTTACCTTGGCATAAATACGAATCCCTATCCGGCTGTAGTTCAAAATACCGGTACAACTCTTGAAAGATTGAATTATACCTGCCTGCATATATCACAGCAGGGGGCCTTTTTTTGAGAGAAGGTACTATAGATGTCCATAACCTCTCAGTATAAATGGACTAATTTTATGCCAGCTATGTGGCACAGCTTCTCTCTAGCTTACTCATTAACCTTCCCCATTCTATATGTCAGAGGAAGTAACCTTTACACAACTCACTCATGGCCTTGAGACCATGTTTACTTAAGTGAATAAGGTAGGGCCCCTTTCACCAACGCATCTATTATTTTTTGTTGTTGTTATATTGTGAGTAATTGTAACATGCCTTGATTTTAAAGTAGTTCATTATTCGCATGGAGCCCCGTGGCAAGACATGCCTTATTAAAACACATTGGCCTGTTCCCCACATCGGCCTGTCTTCTGTCAGGCGATGCTAGATTATTGAAATACTTGTGATCAACGTAGGTGCATGGAATTTCTGCATTAGAAGAATGCCTTTTAACGTAATTATTTTATAAAGCCGTGTTACTTTTAATTATAGTCACCCTTTGTTCTAACCTTTGCTCAACAAATTCTGGCCGGTAATATTACTTTATGAATGAATACCTCAAAGCCACAGGCTCTTTATGATTAAATCACGGTCAATTTTACTTTTGAACTTGAAGCCATTTCCCTGCTACACTTATAACTCAGGGGAACCAGAGAGAAAACGTGCCATCATGCTGAATCTCATCTTGCCATTTTATGTGGTTATTATTAAAAGAAATTGTTATTATTGGAAAAAGTCTTTAGTGTTTGTGCACCAGTGATTCCTCATAATATGATCAAACTGTTGTGTGTGTGCACTGGGTACTTGTATTTATTTATTTATTTATTTAAAAGGATCCCCATTAGCTTATACCAGTGGCACCAACTCATCTTCCTGGGTACACAATCCATCATATTCATCACATACATAATATATACAGGATCACATTTGTACAGTATATGCATTTGTCTACTTGTGTAAAGTGTGTGCGCCTCTTGTTGTGCAGTGGCTGTTGGTCATACCGGTTGCACGAAGGTTGTGTAACCTTGCCCAAGGACACTCATGCTCAGGCTTTTTAGTCTTCTATCTTACCAATCAATACTATGCCATTTTACTTCCATAGTGCCGAGGTAGGGCCCGCTCCACAACTCAACACCTGTCCCTGGAATGGTGGAGATCTGTCACAGACCTTGCCTCTCTGAAACATGAAATCACCAGCAGCAGCAGAGCTGAAATGCTACAATTTATAACAGCCATCTATCCCTTTGTAAGGCCCCCACAGGGAGTTGTGATGAGAAGTGGGGGGAGTTGAAAGGTTACACCCGCCGAGAGAACAGACTAGACAGGGATTTGGGCTCCAACCTTAACAGGAAATGGTATCATCTCCATCTGGCGGGTTGTTCATCATGATGTAGCATGTCAGATATGGGAATTGCTGCAACTTTCTCACAAAATGAATTCCTCTAGTAAGTTAAAACCAGCTTTACTGAAAAAGGTGTGAAATAACTTCCCTATGGACTCTGTAGGTAGTTCAGGGAAGAAGTGTCTGTAAGAAGGCCTGCTCTGTGTCCCTAGAGTCAGAACTAAACATGGAGAGGCAGCGTTCAGTTTTTATGTTCCACAAATCTGGAACAAACTTCCAAAATCTATAAATTAGATTATAGATCTATAAAGGTTATAAATGACCTTTTATATGTTAAATTTACATGTTTTATGTGTTATTTATCCCAATGCTTTTAATGTTTTATGTGAAGCACTTTGAATTGCCTTGTTGTTGAATTGAGCTATACAAATAAACTTGCCTTGCATTGCCTAAGAAAGAAAAGGTAGCCCCTTTGTACCCCTAAGACAGTTTATTACAGTGTACCATTGTGGTTGGTGGGTGTCCTTGCAGAAATAAAGAAGAATCCACACAAGCAGTTTTTTTAGTTGCATAACCTTTCTGACTCTTGTTGAAAAGGTAAAAGCACCTTGAAGTCCTAACTTTAAAGTACATGAAGTTCTTCCTTAGCTTAATCTCAAATTGGCTTTCTACACCTGGCTGATAAAATGAGTTATCCCCTTCTTTCTCCTTCTTTCTTTCTTATTTTTGTTACAAGGGGTATTTGAGGTTGGTAATGATAGTGATATATATGGTGATGGTTACAGTTCTGGGGAAATTGGTTTGATATTGATTATTGTGGAGTGAGTGGCATTGTTGATAATGGCAGTGATTGTTCTCAAGGACTGAGACACATATTGTCTTCAATGACTCGTATGTTTGTTCAGTTTTCCTGGGTTTTCAAAAAAGAATAGCAATTTCTAAATGGGAAGCCAAACTGAGTAAATTCAAAGCAGGGGCAAATCGTACTGAAAAACATGCAATCCAATAATGTGCCATAATTTTAATACCATCCTTTGCTTTTAGACAGATAAAGACTTGCAGGTATCTGTAGAATGGTTGCACATACTAAATGGCCATCCAACTGTAGCTAACAAATGTTTTATCTGTTTTTTTTTTCTTGTATGGTCTCTTGGGGATGTGGGTGGATCTGTTGTCCACCTGAATGATCTGTCACAAACACCTTCATAACTACAGGTAAGAGAGCTACTGCATCCAAGCAATACACCTTTTGTTTTTGTTTATTTTTGTTTTTACAAGGAAAGCCTACCCTCCAGGACCATTTAGTAGTGACACTCCCATATGTGAATCAAGATCTGCATCATCATTGACATGAATATAAAGCTAAAGACCGACTGTGAAAGCATACTAGCATATTGGGTGCACACACCTTGATTCCATTGAATATGCATGTGCTGCTGAAAACAAATCTCAGAGTTTGAATGGAGATTGCTGTCACTGCCTGTGAATCACAGAGCAATTTTGGCTCTTGAAGGCACTGCAATCGGTGCTGCTTGCTGTCGTCCTATGTGAACCATCACAGCATCCCAGACACATATGCATGGCCGCATGTGTCTACTTCATATCACTGATGTCTTCTTTAGACCAAGGGACAATTTTAAGAGGTGTTTGTAGCTTGAAGTATCACACACTATCACTTGAGATGCACTCCTCTCTCAAATCTCCCTTCACTAAGGAGTAGAGCTAATAAACCCGGTGGACAGCTACAAGCTTGAAGTGTCATACAGCATCCATCCGAATAGTCCTCTCGACTAACTCTCAGATGTGACTCAGGGATTCTTAAAAGCAGTGGAAGTTTATCTCCCAAAACCAATACTGAGAGCACAAAAACTCTGGGAAAGTGGGGGAGATTAGAAGCTGTCTCTCAGTGCTGTGCTGGTGTAATATCAGCTTGAGTTAGAGGTACTGTCACTCCTCGTTAATGGGGGGAAATGCTCACAACGTTTCTGACTAGCATGGAAGGTTTCTTCCACTTGTATTGTTCTCCTGCCCGTGGTCTAAAAAAGGTTAGGGATGTATAGATGGCAGGACAAAATTTAATGGAAGAAAGGACATAGCTATACATTTTGCACACGATGTAAATGAGGAGCAATTGTTTTTTGTTTTACTAAAGTGAAATAGTATGCCACCTAATTCTGTCCTAATTATATGCCACGTTGCCGTGCAGGGAAAAACATCCTCTTTTGCATGCCTACAGCTCTGTTACAGCCATTGCTTTAACCCCTTTCTTCTGGAGAGAGACAATCTAGCCAACATGACACTTTGTGCTGTTGATTGATTGTTGGTTGATTGTTGCTCTTCAGGCCCATTTTTTATGCTAAGCAAACTATTTCACTATTTCATATGGTGAGAGGAATTTATTTTTTCTTTGTTGGCAGAAAATCGAAAGTGTATTTACAAAAAATGTCAGAATATTACTTTAAATTACAAAAGTGTGTGTGGCATTGACTGGTTGGTTGCCACTTTCTGCAATTCAAGAAGACTACCAACACATTGTATCAGTGCCCCAAATGACGCTGTGACTGGAGAGTTTTATTTAAAATGTAATAAACCCATAAAAATGACACATTACATCATAAAAAAGACTTGAGAAACCAACAGTAAGTAATTCTCATAACTGTGGGGTTTTAGCCCACAGTTGGACTGTCTCTCAGTTGGTCTATCACTTTCTTGACAAATATTATCTTCAGTTAGTTAATTGAAAATTAAATTCCATGACATTTTTTTTACAGACATTTGTCTACCACATGATGGATTGTTATAACGTTGGTGATCCATCGCCTAGTGCTATGGTCATATTACAATTTAATGTCATCCAATTCATCCAATAAAAGTTAAGGGCTAATTAGCAAATGTAAGTATGCTTATATAATAAACCGAGATGGTGAAGGTGCCTTCTTTGCATCAGAACCATTGTGGTCCCATGCTGATATTAGCATTATTAGCAAAGCACTGCAGAGCCAATAGTATAGTTGTAATAATGTTGATAATATATTCAGCCGTCAAAAAAGCCGTATCTAACCTCTCTCGTCACCTGCATTCATGACAACTTACCTTGTGTGACTAATCATACAAATAACTGATGAGTGATGGTTTAAATAAGAGCTGTTACATTTGTGTTGCTTTCATCAGCAATTTGTGTGAGTCATTGTATGAATAAAAATACTTACTCATTCTGTCACATTCATGTAATAATAAAATATGTGAAAGATGACAAAAGATAGCTGCCTGGCAATGCTGTAGACATGTGTCTCCTCCACTGTGCCCTTCTTTTTATTATAAACCCCACAGCTCATCTAGTCCTAGGAAGTTTCATTTATATGTCTGGCTTTGCTAACCTTCCTGCTCATAAATTGCAAATGTGCTACTTCACAGCGTTTAGATATATAACTTGTCCAGCCTGATAAGTAAATCATGGTTGGTTTTCCTCCATTCCCTATGCCTCTCCCTCCTGCATTAAACCACATTATTGATGTTCAAAAACTCAGGTTGATGTATACTGTTACATTAAAGATGTCATGTTTCACCTGCAGTGTGGCTATGTGAGTGCTAATGTGTTTCTGTGTATGTTGAAATGGACCTTATTAGCATATTTTTTCACTGCTGGACATTTACTGGTGTGTGCTTCCTGGTCATGTATGTTTTCAGCTCTGCCTCTCTGTCCACGTGGTGGCATGCTGAAGAGTGTGCAAATGAGAAATGGAGGTGCTTCACATCCAGAGCAGAGCTGTTCATTTAGATAAGAGCAGCAGTGTATTTAGGACATGAAACAGAAGGTTGGGGCCATGGCCCGTAGATCCGCAAGCAGCCCCGGATTTACCAGTATTGTAGGGGGAATTTAGTGGTGAAACTGGGACTAATCCTGTTTGTAAAAAGTCACAGGTAGAGGGATTAAGTCCTGTTGTGTTGTCAGCCTCAACATAGACACAGTCTTGGCAATAAGAAGGAAAATATGTGTGTTGGTTTCTTAGTGTCTGTGTGTGTGCATGTAAGGGTGTTTTGGTAAGAGTATGTGAGAAGTGTTGGTGGGATTTGTGAAGATGTAGGAGAATAATTGACCTTCAGTAAACACGCATAGGCACAGGCTCCCACACAGGCACATTCAGTGTGTGAATATTGCATCACATGCTCATTCATTCATTCAGAGAATGCCATGTGAGATCAGAGAGAGTCTGGTGTAAAATACAAAATCACTCTCTGTTGCATCTTTGAGTCAGCAGCAAACAGACTCACTCACCTTCATACCTGTCTTTTTCACTTGGCAATATTGAGATTAAGAAATCCCTCAACATCAAGTGCAACTTTGACCATTCTGGGCTCTATCTTTCCCCCGGCGCAGACCGACTCCCATGTTGTGTAAGTAGCAAATATGCCCATCCCCATGGGTGTGTTTGTCTTAAAATGACACGTGGTCAGACGCGTTGGCATATTGCTATATTGAGATAGAAGAAAGCATGTTTAAAACAAAAATGTTTTATTTTTGCTGCATAAATGTCCCATCACTGAAAGCAGCCACTGATCATTAAGTAATTCACTAAAGAAAATACTCATACATCAATATAATAAATAATTTAAAAAGGAACAGGCTACAGAGGCAGTGGAAATCATTCATTCACAGGTTACGGGTGGATGATTTAATGTATAAGTAGACTCAGACAACATCAGAGCTGCTCAATGCATCACGCATCAGACCGAGACCAAAAAAAAACAAAAACTTTTTTTGCCATTTTGCATGAGTTTTAGAACATAAGCACCATACTGGGTTCAACTGTTTAGTATAAATATGAGATTGTATTATTTCCACTACAGACAAAACAATACAGAGACAGTGCATGTCTTGTATGTGAAATTACTATAAATGTTTTCATTCATTCATTCATCTTTAACCGCTTTTCCCTGTCGGGGTCGCGGGGGGGTTGGAGCCGATCCCAGCTGACTTCAGGCGTGAGGCGGGGTACACCCTGGACAGGACGCCAGTCTATCACAGGGCACATAGAGACGGACAGAGACAGACAACCATTCACACCTACGGGCAATTTTAGAATAAAATATGTGTAGCAATTGCATGACCACTATATGAGCCAACTAACTCATGTTTATTGTTGATAAGAAATTAAACGAATCTTAACAGAAAATACACATCTACTCTCTAAGGTCTGATGTTGTTCTCTACAGAATCTGTAGGCTAACACATTCTGCAGCCGTAGTGGCATGATGGGCTCAAAGGGCTCAAAGAAGAGGACTTAAACGGGCACACTCTGACTCACAGGTGAAAACAATAACAGCATCGCTGCTGCGGCCGGCTGTTGTGGTTGGCTGTTGCGGCTGGCTGTTGTGGCTGGTAATTAAGATTAATGTAATTTCAAAGGACCTGAACTCAACATTCTGACAATTATTATAGCAGCAGATGTAAATATATAGTGAAATAATGGTGTCCTGAGTACAGCATTGTCACTCTCCCTCTGTGTGTGTTGTAATCCGAGTTTCTCTGTAATTTTGTTTGATAGCCAGTGAAATAGCATGCTTGCATGTGAGTGCATGCGAGTGCCTTGTGCATCGGTATCAACACCAAAGGCCATTACAAAACTTAGGTATTTACCAAGTTGGGAAATGGTTTGAAAGAGCTATGTGGAGGCAATTTAGTAAAGCTTAAAAACAAGCAAAAGTCAGTGGTGCTGTCTTTTTATGTAGATGGATATTGTAGGCAGCCATCTAATGCTTTGAGCATTACTCTTGTCATCAGCATAGAAAATACTTTGGCGGTGCATAAAGTACAACACAATGTGCAGGACATACTGTGGTGAACCCTCATTGGAACAATTACTTTATGTGTTGGTTTGTGCTGCAGAGCAAAAGAAATAGAAAGCTCATAGTCTAGGAGAAATTTCTTTGACAGAATACAGTGTTAAACTCAGATGTAACATGAATTAGTGTGTGCACACGCATGAACACACATGCAGAGACACGCACTTGCACACTGCATATGTGCACACTATCACCTAGGATGTGCCACCAAATGTCCCCGCCTTCTGCCTCATTTAACCTGGCAGGCACTCCTAATAATCCTGCAGATGGTCACCCCCCCCCCCCCCCCCCTCTGTCTTCAACACAAACATTTCCACACAATGCCACTGCCATTTTTCTCTCCCTTCTACATCAAAAATATGTGATTCTGGTTTCAGTTGAGAGCTTCTCTGTCTCTGGCTTGCATTACTTCCCGCTATGGTCTTTGATGACTCCCTACCCTTCACCAACAATCGCTTTATTAAATTTATTTTGCAACATCTTAAGGCCACAGGAACTCTGTTCTTATTTTACAGCCACAGAGGTACAAAGACACAGCAGGAATATTTTTGTGAACCCATCAGACCAACCTGTCTCATTTGAGCAGCAGCACCCTGTCCCTGTCCAGTTTAATTTAAATCCAGGACACAAGGGACGGGCAGAGCCCTCAGATTGGTACAGACAAATCATTGCTTGATCTTATCATAGAACTCTGACTTATTCTGTTAAAAAAATACCACCTCTTATTCCTCTCTGTTGCTATCTCCCCCATCTTTATCCCACACATGTACTGCCAGTTTTGTATCAAAATTCAAGATGCATTTCAAAACATTATCGCCATATCAACTGAGGCTGCTATTAACTGCTCTCCAGGACAGAGACAAGACAGGACATCAGGTACACATATAATTATACTCCCACGATGCAATATCCAATACAGGCAAAAGCAATGAATTCTCACTCCTTTCCTTACATGCACACACTGTCATTATGTCTCCCTGTCATGCACATACACACACACATACTATGTTTCTCCCTATTTCTTGTACAGAATTTTTCACCCCCCAGAGGTGCAGATAAAATAATTGAGAAAAGAGAGACAGGAGGAGATAAGACTCCAACAGCATATGAAGCCAAACCAGAGCCAGCCAGCACTATATTCCTCACTTATTAATTTGACTTCATGAATGAGCCGGCATTGTGCTGTGAAAATGACTGGAGATTAGCACTGATTAAAGAGGGAAATCAGTTAACATAAGCACCACCTCCACATCCTCTCCAGCATCCTTCCTAATTAAATGCAGCCATGTGGAGCTGGGGCTTGTCGAGCCTGACTCTCTCCTGGGCCGTGGCTCCACTCCTGAAGCCTGCATATCAAATATGCAAACCACTTTCGATAGCGGACAGATGGAATTAATTATTTCCCACTAGTTGACTGATGAGGCTACATGAAAGTTACTGAAACAATTATTTTTGACGTTAATAGCACTGCGTTTTTTTTAATGTTTTTTCATCTTTACACGAGACAGGTTAAGAGAAGACTCAGCAAACTGTTGAGAGAAACTATTATCCTTGGTGTTATTCTCATGTTCATTTAATCGTCAACAGGAGGCACATTTTGAAGTAGATTTGAAGCTTTGCCTCCGTAGCTCTTTTAAAGAAGTGTTACATTGTTACAATGTGCTCCAAATTTACTAATGTCCAAGATGTTTTTTTAGTATAGTGGGAAGAAAGGGTTGTTTATGTCAGTGATCATTCAAATAAATAACAAGAAATCCCCAGTGCTAAGACTGGAGCAGTACATTGACAGTCTGACTGAAAGGTGAGACACTTTGTAGCCAGAGGGTTGCTGTCAGTGTCCACCGAGTCTGAAGTTTGAAGACACTTAACCCATTTACTGCTCAAAAGGTTCCCGTCCAGAGCTCTGTTTGCTCCTTTGCTCTGACCCTTTTGGTATCCACATGGATATTTATCAAATGGGGATATGCAATTAAATCAATTTCTCCATCGTGTATGATGGAAATGAATGTCAAAACAGTTCTTGAAAGAAAGTGCTTGCGGATATTTGAATGTTCTCCTGCAAAGGTCAGATGTTTTTGGACACCAGTGTGGCCTTCCAAAATTAATATTGCCTTTGGCTTTCCATGCATCTGCATGTCGCGTAACCATCAAAAGGTTCTTTCCGACATACTAGTAAATTAAGTCTGGAGGACACAGCCAAAAAATTGTCTTGACTCATACCACATTTATATATTTTTGTGCTTTCAAGCATACATGACAACACAGGGCGCCCTTCTAATGAAGAGGAGATGATATTCACATCATAAGCAGATAAAGGAATGGATGCACCTACGGTACCAGTTTTGAAACACTTTCCCAAAGTGTGTCAAAACTTTTGACTGGTACTGTATTTCCTCCTTAACCGACTGCAAATGTGTGTACCTTCACTTACAAACCAACGAGTGAGGGGGCTCTCTATGTATTATAGATGAGGTGAAAAGGATTGAAGCAGAGAGCAGAAGATGGTGAAGGAGTTATCACAGAGAGATGGAATTGTAGACGAGAGGAGCTTAGCGGTACCTCTCTGTTGTTCGTTCAACGAGACACCTTAGCGTGGGCTGCAGTTAGGAGAGTCTGGCAGACACATAAACACCCCTCGGCTCACACACAAAAACACACAGACACAAACACTTACTGCCTTGATACATCCACAGAACAGGGTTTTAGACCCTAGAGGCTCTTAAAGGCTTGGTAAGATGTTTTTTATCACAGTCTCTTGGGAGCTGTAGTGTAAATAGGAATGAGCTAATGCAACTCAGAAAGAGGACACGGAGAAATGCTTTAGAGTGCACCTGACCGTGTCTGAAGGCATATCTAAAATAGTTGTAATATGTAGAGTCTGGAGCTGCACTTCATTTGATAGTAACACACCCTGAGAGTGCGGTCTCTCCGCGGTGTACTGAGAGCATGACAAGACTCAATGCATATTTCACACAGTGGTTATGGAGACTTGAGATTGACTTGATTTGACAGAAGCCCACCAGGAACATGATGTTTCGGCCCCTTGCAGTGTTGCGATGACAGCATGAATCTTTGCTGAACTGGATGCATCACTCACATAGCTGAATTTCGTCTTGAAGCCCGCATTACACATTCGCAGGAATTTTATTTCACGTGGATTGTGTGGGATGCTCTCTTTACAATATCATCTTCAACACTGTCACAAGTAAATTTATTCTCCTCTGAAGTAATGTGTGGAAATTGGCATCTGTTGTCCATTCACAAGTCGTGCTGTTTCTAAATCAATTCAGTAAAAAAAATGTATTTGGTCGTTAAGCTGGTATCAAACTCATTGAGTTTCAATCCATGTTCTTAATCCCTGCATAAAACATGGTTTCTTTTGCAAACAAAAGGATGTGTTCTGCACCGTATTCATGCATCAACTTTTATTAGTGCATAGCCAGTGAGTGATTCATTTATATTTCTGTTAATAGGTCAGTAGTGCAGCTAACCCGATTCTGTTACATATTTAATATCAATGTGCAAACTCATATTTGTGAGGTGCCTTTGATTTTAATTTAATTTTAAGTAAGGATTTTGCCCTCGCTAGACTATTTTATCCCCTTTAGTTGTATATGAGAGTATGAATCAAGCTCACCTTGAGCACAGAAGGCAGAAATGCCATTTGGCTCAGCTCTGGTATGCCGTTCTTCACTCTGTATTGAAGGCGTCAAGGGCTTTCTGGCTGATATACCTGATCTTGCCTGATGGATGTGTATCTCTGTCTCACCACAAGTGACAATTATGCTGACAAAGTGTAGTCACATACGAAGGAATGTCCTATATATATCATGGAAGTTAATAGAGTAAGCAGAGTTAACCTAGGCCAACATCTGTTATAGGCTTCATGGAAGGTGGGTTACTATTGGCTGTGTGTGTGTGTGTGTGTGTGCGTGCGTGTGTGTGTGTGTGTGTGTGTGTGTGTGTGCTCGGTGCGTGCGTGTGTGTTTGTTGCATGAATGTTATGTTTATTTACGTGGTATATGTGCTGATTTGTATTTGAATGGTCTGAAAACTGAGTTTCCCTCATGGCTATAACCATTTAAACTGGATTGTTTTGTGTTCTCAAAAGCTGTTGTATTGTGTTCACATGTGTGTGTATGTGTGCTCGCAAGTTTGCATGTGCAGAAAGTAATTTGAAAACCAATGGATTCTCTCGCTCGGTTACTGATTTCATTTAAAGCAAAATTTGATATTTTACCAATAAAAGGAGGCAACAGTGCACTTCCATACTTCCATTTCTCCTCTGCGTGCCTCATATGAAATCATTTCCACTTTTCAGACTGTAGGAATGATGCTGATGGGGAGGCCCTGTAGGAGACTTTGTTTTCCAGTAGGCTGTTACAGTACTTAATCAATACAGCAATGCTTCAACCGTGACTTCAGTGTTGACAGAGGTGTCTCAAATGCTGACAGGACTATTATGTGGCTCACGAAAAAACATAAAAGCAGCAAAACCACATGTAACATCTAGAACAAATGAGGCAACACTTGCCAACTATTCAGTTCAGCTTGGAGTACAGGTGACAAACCATAACGTTGGGTTTAAAGAAGTGATTTCTCCTAAAAACATGAAGTCATTGTGTGAATTTCTTAAAAATACAGGACCCTTATGGTAGTCCAGGACTACAAATATTGGACATTTAAAACTCCCACAAAAGTTTTGATAAGTTTCCTGTTAAGTTGAATTCAATTCAATTCAATTTTATTTATAGCGCCAAATCATAACAAAAGGTACCTTAGGACACTTTAAGACCACACTCTATGACTTCTTTATAATTTACATAGACCCAACAATTCCCCCGTAGAGTACGGTGGCAACGAAAACCTTCCCTATAACAGGCAGGAACGTCAGACAGACCCAGTTCTATGGAGGGCGGACATCTGTCTTGACCGGTTGGGGAGGAAGAAAAGAAAAGGAGAGAGAAAGAGAGAAAAGATGGACAGATGGACAGAGAGATACAAAGACAGACACAGAGACAGAGACAGACACACTTCCAGTAACTTTAATAATATCTATAGTAATGTGAATATGACTTATATGTAATGGCACTTAATATAGTAGAATAGTAGAAACAAGCACAGCTAAGGTGATAGAATATGAAATTGATAATATTACGGTGGCAAACATGATAAATGATGAGCAGCGGCAACAGCAGCTACGACACAGCGAGACATACCACCGATGGTGCCTCTATGGCTACAAATTCCATAGTTAAGTATAATGCATATTAATACAATCACTATATATTGTGAAATTCTTCTTGCACAAATGGTCATTTTTCTGTAGCTTTATTAAAATTGATCTACAAAATACAACTTTTTCACCATGCTGGTAGAGGTTGTTTGGGCCAAATGGATTGTGTGCATATTGTAGGCTTCTTCTGTATTCATTTAGTGGAATTACTGATGAAGCATTGCATAGTCAGAGGGATACTGGAGCATATTCACCAACTTAATGTGTATATAGTGTAAAATAAAAGCACAGCAGTATGCAATACTGATAACAAACCTCTGGTATGAGTTTTGTGAAAAGTATTACAAAGTCAGCAGAATAAAACCAACTGTCTGGGGTAGCCCAGATATGCATACAAACCTGCTCGCACATGCAATTGTACACACATTGTTCTCATGATTCGCATGCACAATGATTGTGTCTGTCTATGGATTCCTTCATCAACAAACACCACATCCACCCCTGATAGATGCACCCGTTCCACAGTGTGGTGATATTAAACATGGGTTCATCCCCTTGTGCTCCATTGCAAAATGAAGTGTTTAATTTAGAGTGAGTAAAGCGTAGATCTGTGCCATTTTGGCCCCACTCCACCCAGTGGCCTGTGAAATAGAATGTATTTCACGCCATTTCCCCCACCAGACATGAAGGAAATGACACTCGGCACCATCTCCTTTGCTTGCTGAATCAGAAACACCTCAAAATGATTCGTATGTTTACTTAATTCATGATTTCTTGAACTCCCTATTTCACTTTAAAGCTGGCATGGCTGAGTGGCCGCAATCATTCGAGGTAAGGCAGCAACGAGGTGGTGCATGCAAGAGAGAGACTGAAAGGGAAATGGAGATGACGAATGTCATGAGGAAGTTGCTAAGGTGAAAACCTGATTGATTTTCAAATTAAGTTGAATGTAGGCTCTGTGCTTACTTGTGATCCTGACTGGTTTGGTTGGATTCAGATTTGGTCAAGAACAGCACTGGCAGGGAGTGTAAATAGTGGGATGATTTTGGAAAGGTGGATGTAATTGGCCTTGGTGTCGGGTAGATATACTGTATATACAGTATATATATATATATATATATATATATATTATTCAGTAAAGACAGCTTGCATTTTAATTCCTTTATATTTTTGTGAAAATGCACAGTTTAGCTGAGCATCCATCATCTTTATAGACCTTTAATAAAGCAACTGTGATTAATTGTCCGCCTTAAATGTGCACATCTAAGCCTATGGAGGTTCTTAAAGCTGCACTTATTAAAATATCAATACAAATATTTATATTTTTTATCTTAGCAATTAATCAAATGGCTACATCGCAGCAAAAACTGTTGTTCGTATAGTGTGAATTACGACCCACTTTCACAGTTACCCCCAGTTTTGTGGCTGTGGCTCAGTTGGTAGCGCGAGTCGGCCAATGTCCGAAGGGTCAGCGGAACGATCCCCGCCCCGCCCAACTTGTGTCATGGTCGTTGTGTCCTTGGGCAAGACACTTCGCCTACCTTGCCTCGTGTGAATGTGTATGACTGCCGTATGTTCGAGAAGGTGGTCTGAGGGGCCGTAGGTGCAGCCACGCTTCCATCAATCTGCCCCAGGGCAGCTGTGACTACTATGGTAGTTTACCACCACCATGTATGTCTGTGTGAATCAATGGAACCTTAACTCTGTAAAGCGTCTTGAGTATTGAGAAAGGCACTATATAAATCCAATCCATTATTATTCAATGTAGAGTTTTAACATCTTTCAGCTCAGGTTTTACGGTTCACCATTGGCTCCTGGTTATGTTTAAAATGGGGAAATAAACTTGGTAAGACACATTATTGGCATGCATTTCTACACCACTTAACCAACTCAAGAAACAGCCACCTGCACTAATCTAGATTAGATCCCAAATAATAAAATCAAGAGGGGGTAATGCAAAATATTACAACCTTACACTCAAAAGAGCTGACGCTTTGATTTGTCTCCTTTGCAAACGTCCTATCTCCAGAGTTAAAGCACGTCTGAAAAGCGAGGTATCGATAGGTGTGGTGGCTCAAACAATGAACTAACGTTAACTTGATAATTGGTTTTGCCTTTCAGTGATAATACAATTCTTTTTCTTTAGCTAATTTAAATTTTGGCAGGCGTCAGTTAATTTAAACAGTCATATTCCAGTGTGGATTGACAGACTGTGGTTGATAACATGCTGTGGCAAAAGATGGCTTCCACTAAACTGACTTAAAGGCTGGTTCACAAATATGTGATTTTTTTTATTACTTTTTTCAATTGCTGAAAAGAGTAGAATGATCATTCAAATATGCTGCTTAAATATAATCACGCGATTGTGGGGACTGTATGGTGATAAGTACATTTTTTAAAAGACAAAAGTTGAGCTGCGCCTCCTAATTGAATAATGGAGATGCACTTGCTCCACTTGCTCCACTTGCTCCACTTGCTCCATTGCTCCGGTGCAGGTCACACTGCTCTCATTAATCCTGTTACAGCGGCACTAGCAGCAGCAGGCAGCTGGTTTTAGTGAAAAAGTTGCACCCACTTTGCAGACAAATCTAGCGACAAGCTGATGAACTTAATGGAGCATGATGATAATAGATTAAGGAGATAGTGGAAATCAAAACAGAACCAAAAGGAGAGTAAATATTTTATATTTACCAATTGGCCATGAGATTACTCCAAATGAATGCTAAAATCGCCCTTTATCTGCTGGACATGTAAATTGGCAACTGTTTGTCCACATTATAATGTGTTAATCTATTATTTGCAGGTTGTCAACCTGCCCTCAAGTGGTCAAAAAACGAACAAGAAAAAAACTGTTTACAGTTTTAAAGCTGCATTAAACATTGCTTATTTATGTAAACCAATGAATCCAAAAGGAATCCAGAAAGAAAGTAGAATGCATTGGTTGTTCATTTGTAATGTTTCACCATAATGTGCATCCCTAAGGAGTCAACTATGGCACAAAATAGAGTATACACATCTTCCCACAAGCAGTCTCTGGATGCAGGGGGGTTCAACTACAGTGTAAATATATGATTAATTTGCCCTTTAAAAATAGGGATTAGGTCAGCATCTGAACACACACAGCACAATGTGACCTTAATTTAACACGTTTTTAATAGTGGGATGGTGTGTGTGCGTGTGTGTGTGTGTGTGCGTGTGTTGTGTGTGTGTGTGTGTGTGTGTGTGTGTGTGTGTGTGTGTGTGTGTGTGTGTGTGTGTGTGTGTGTGTGTGTGTGTGTGTGTGTGTGTGTGTGTGTGTGTGTGTGTGTGTGTGTGTGTGTGTGTGTCTGTGCGTGTGTGTCTCTGTGCGTGTGTGTGTGTGCGTGCGTGCGTGCATGCATGCGTGTGAATATGTATCGAAAGACTATCAGCAGTCACAAAATGATCCACATGCATTTAATGTTTTTTTTTATTCACTGCCAGAAAGAAATGAGCAGTTTACAGCCCTTGGCCTTCTTCAGTATCAAAAAGTCACCACAAACATGCCGTGAGTGCTACTTTCTTTAATTAAGTGCCTCTGAATCTTCGCTTGTTCAAGTGGGTGGCCAAAATGTTGAGCATGTCTGATTTATCGTTCAAGGACTGAGATGAAGCTCGGAGCCAGGCCCTGAAATTGTTTCGAAAACACAGATATGTCAAAATAAGAGTAATGTGATCTCTGTTAGTCAGACACGGTGGCTGACAGGAACAGGCTCCAAAAGGGTAAATGACTGTCCTTGTCTAAAGATGCCAAGATTGTTTTCAAATACAGTACATCTTAAGTTGAATACACTGATGCACCATATGCTGATGCTTAAATACCATGTTGAACACAAAAACATTTCCATGTTGAAGACAACATACCCTTTCTTCATCAGAGTATGGACTGGAAGCAGGTTGGCCTCCTGGGGATAAAGTTGCTCCGAATGTGTAATATAGCCACGTCTTGTGATTGGTAAAGCACACGAGTAAAAGCTCATTAAACTACTAGACTGGAAGACAGATGGAAGTCTGCTTGTATGCTCTTTTCTTCTAATGAGGTTGTCCCTGGGAAGCTCAGTGACTGATTTATATTTGGAAGGAGGGGGGTCAAAAGAGAGGTTGGGGATAGGATAGAGAGAGGAAAAGAGACTGTGGTCTACTTCCACTTAGACTTGAACTTTTGCTCTTCCAGAGAATGCGCCATGGACTTATGAATGTACAGAAACTTTCTTTGTGACACTTTTGATGAGTTAAAGCTGCATTTAAGCCATTTTTTTCTTTGTGCAGCAGATGTGTCCTTAAGAAAATCTATTGTCGTAGACGATGGACAAAACATAGCTTATTTCTTCCATTATGAGCAATAAGAGTTGCCATGGCATGCCACATTTTCATGGCAACAAACCAAGGTATTGCCGTTCCTGTACAAGAATAATGTAATCACAGAATGTTGTTAGTGCCTGACCTCACAATGTTCTTATGAATAGCCTTTCATTCAACCTTGAAAAATCCTTGTAGCCTGTGCAATTCGTAAAACAAAGTTAGAATTGTATTTATTTTGAGTGTGACAAGTGCAAATAAAAATAACACAAGTAGTTGGCTCATTAAATTGTTTTTCCCACTGGGAAAATTTAGTGCATCAAGTTTAGTTAAGCTTCTAGGTGCTTGTTTCTTTTGTTGTTGTGGTTGTTGTTGTTGTTGTGTTTGTTTTTCTTCCAATCTAGTGTCCTTTAGCATGATACTGAATGTTGTGCACAACATCTCTCTCTGCCACTAGGATAGTTTGTATTAATGTAAATGTGCGGGCATCATTTATGAAGACATGCCCTCATGAATAATTTGCTCATCCAAGGTTTTTATCCCAGAGACATAACATGTTCATTTGTAGCTGCTTCATCCTCTCTGTTATTCTAGACAGGGATCAGACATTCATTCTCAAAGGCTCATTCAAGGATGAAATATTGTGTGGGATTGCGTTGATTAAAACATTGATATCGCACATGTTATTTCATATTTTGCAGCAGTGAGTAGTCTGAACAAGTCAAGTCAGGCTTTGGGAAAAGGTTTTGAATGTTGAATAAGCGTTTGCATTCACTCCATCTAGCTGAATTACATAAGGTTCCACATTATCAAAACAGATTCCATCGAAAAAATATATTTTTCTTTTATTTGCTTGGATTAAAATGCAGCACATTCACTGTGTGACAGGAAAAAACAGCTCATGCCAAGATTATCTCTTGCCGTGTACATTTTCACCCAGATTCTCCAGTCCAATACTACATTCCCTGTTGAGAAAATGATATTTAAATGAAAAAAAGAAGCTGTTTTACCGCTTCCACCATCTGGCAAGATTATCATCAGCACTGCTTTGCTCCTAGAGAGCCATTACAGGAAGATGAAGTAAGATGTGTGAAGTATGAATTGTGAAAGTCACTGCAGTGCCATATGGAGGAAGCCTAAAGGGTGTGAAGAGAAAACTCTTGATTGCCTCAATGACATTAACTTTATAAACACCCATGAGCTTTTACTTAAGTGTCTTCCCCGAACTCCTCTGTCATTTAGAATAATATGAAATAGTGTCACGTCTTTTTCATGCCTGCATGTTGAACATTATCACTCTTTTTTAGAAGGGAACGTCTGAAATTAGCTGCCAAAGGGATCTATAGTCTGCAACAACGATCAGGCAAACGCTTCTTAGGAGATGGGTGGTTTTCATTAAGTTTTCACAATGAAACAGAATGGCAAAAAATTGCAACCGATATTGCCAGTTGAAGTTAAATGGATGTATAACAAATGCAAACTATTTCTCTGTTGTTAAAATGAATATCTACCTAATCCCACTTTGCTGTTGTTTATTGGCTGTCTGTGGACATAGAAAGACATAAGCATTCACATTCACCAGACTGATTTTACACTAATATTATATAAGTGTAATAATACAGAAATAATCCACAATAATACTATGGATGATTTAAAATGTCTACAAAATATAAAGTAAAATGTATTTTTTTTATGTATGTGCTTACTGTCATATTAAATGAAAAACATATATCAAAAGTAGAGTTATTTTAGTCATTTTATCTTGAATAACAGAATTAACTATTCCTCACTGTGACATCAATTTTCCACTCCACATTTTTCATGTGACAATGAAAAAAAACTCATTCAGTTATTAAAGACAGGAAGCTAGTAATAGTCTAAAGTAGTAGTTTAAAGGTGCTATACTCAAAATACTTTTTAAAAAAGGGTTGGGGACTTGCTATTACTTCACTATATCTTGACATAGCAAATATTTGTTTGCTGTTATATAAATTCATAATGTTGAGTACAGCTCAAGTTTAATGTCTTTTTTCATTTTTCCCACAACCCAGTACATGCACATCAGTGGCGGCTGCTGGTCTTTCCCAGAGGGGAAGCTCATTTTTCCGGCCTCTATCATAAATGTGTTTTTTTATTTATATGTAAATTCTACTCTTCGTTCCTTTTCAAAAAAAATATCTGTGACAGTGTCATACCAACTAGGCGACTTTTCCGGGGACTTGACCAGTGTCCTCTCAATGGCCAGCAGAGCTATGCTGCTTAAACGGCCTTGGCCCAGCTGGAGCTGCTGCACCAGGCTACTGTGAAGTGTGACCGTCTGTGAGTGTGAGTGTGAGTGACGGGGCCGGGCGAAGTCCAGCATTTATCCAATGACCGTCTTGTTTCACTGCAGTGGAACAAACCGCTCTACGCTTCCCCATTGAAGTCAGTAGAAGCTGAGCGTCCGACTGTGTAAAGCGCTGTGGACTAGTGAGAAGGAAGTTGTGCCGGTTACCTGTGATAAGAAGCTGATTCTGAACAAAAGATGAAGGCTTTCTAGTGTGTATTTAGTCAATGAAATGTACAAACAGCAGTACATATTTCACCACTCTTTTTTTTTTGGTGACATTTTGCAGTCTTAGAGCAATCACTGATGCATAAATTCATAATGTGTATTGTATTTCACTTTATTCCTTTTGAATTTATGCATTTTAAATTGTTAACATAATACAACCAACTGTCATAGTCACAAAGTTAGTAACCCATTGCTTTAAAATAAATCTAGTTATAGTATTTTTAAGGTGTCTTTATAGTGTCGATAATCTCTTATTTCATGTCTCCAAATCATTCCTACTGCTAGTCACAGGACGTTCAACCGGGAACTGTTTGACCCTCCTGTAATTTCTTGTCTCATCCTGAACCACATCCCCCTGAATGTCACAGTACCGGGTTAAAATAGTTTGACATGTACTCTTTCTCCAATTTTCTTCTTGCTTCGTTGACACCTCTGCCCACCGCTGACAGTAAAACTGAACATAATTTTCAATTCCCAATGCACCTGAGGTTAGCTTTCAAAGCATTAGCTGGCTGGGCACGGAATGCCACAGGTGTCAGAAAAAGAGAAGATGCTATTTTCACTCATGCCAAGCTAGTGCAATTTTATTCAGTTTGGAAGGTGGCCGTCAAAATTCCAGTTAGGGCCAGCTGAGCCCAGACACAAATACCCCAGTATCTGGCTCACAATATAGCTGGTTCTTTTGTGTACTGTGAAGCCGTGGCTGTTCAGGCAGAACTGTTCAGGGAAGTGTGCACTGTTAAACAACTATAGACAGGGTTCACATGCACACACTCAAACACACATGTTTGCATAGAAGTAAATGAAATGCACAAGCACACATACACACAACTCTCTACTTGTGGGTGATGGCATTCTTTTACGACTCAGTGTGTCATGCTGGCAGCATGAGGTTATTATAGTTGTCTCCCTGCCCAGGATGCCTTGACCCAAGACAAACACACACACACTCAGGATGCATTTTTACATCACAGGATAACATGGTGCTCTCTCTTTCTCTGACTCTAGCCTCTGCACCTCCTTGTCCCCCTCTTCCTTCTTTCTTGCTGTCTTCAGCCGCAAGAGCCATCTACCCAAACATCAACATCCCCTCTTAATCTCCCTCTGTGGCCACCCACCACCTGAGGTGACATCTGCCAATCAGTTGCTTGTCAGCAGCCAGCTAGTTGGTCAGTCAAGTCAGTATACCAGTCAGTTAATCTGTCGGTCAGAAGCGAGTCTGCTCCCTTTCCAGTTGGATGGTCTGCCCATCAGTCAATCAAACAGACAGCTTGTCATTGAGGGGGCCTGTCACTCAGACATGCAAACCATCAGCTGCATGTGCTTCACCAATGCAGCCCTGTGCCATCACTTTCTCTTGTGGTTATTAATGAAAATAGGCTCCAGTGGGGAGGATCCTTTATAAGACATCTACTTAAATAGGTAACAATCTGATATTGTAACTGTTTTCTATGATGCATATCGGTTTGTGCAGCATCCTCTTCTTCACCACCACCATCATCTTCTCTCCCAGAATGCAGAGTCCTTGTTCTCCCCGAATTAAAATACATTATGGGCTTAGTGCATGTTATGACACTTAAACGTGTTCTGTTATTGTAAGTTAAGGTGATGCTGCTGTTTTTTTACATTTGTACACAAGCACAAACACACACAAAATAATGAGACAAAGAAGGGGTGAGTGTGCGTCTGAAAAAAGTCAGTCTTGCTGTTCTTGTTGATTGGAATGATTTGGATGGATGCTTCGCTTCTGTATATGTGACTGTGTGTGTGAGAGTGGGTTTACCATTTTTCCAGCATATTAAAGCTGCTGGAAAATTGTACATTCTACTGAGCAAATAATCTCACAGTCTAATGCATTAGTCTTCGGTCTACAAACAACCAAACCTACCTGTTACATTTTTACATTTTAAATTAGCCAAGGGTGAAAGATGGTTGAACCTGTTTGAGCAATCTGTCACTATGGTAAATAGATGGAGGATCAGCATCAGCAAAAGTTAGGCCTTCTATTTACCCATTATCTCCTTACTGTGACAGACAGACAAAAGTAGGAGCGCAACACAGAAATACTGCCATTTAAAGTCAACATGCATAGTTAATTTGTGAAATTCACAGGCACATATAGTTGTTACCTCTAGCATATGCCCAAACACACCATCTGGCCAAAATAGCATGGTTATGAGCTGCAAAGTTATACAAGATTAAATTGTTTTGTCCACTGAACTTATGTCTTATTCTTGAAAATATTGTTACAAAACACAGCAGTATCATCACCGGTCAAAAATGTGTGCATATATCTGGAAGAAACAACATCTTAGAGCCACAGCAGTGATGATGTAATGCATGCTGTATAACTGAGCGTTGCATGACCTCGAATTGACGTAGAAGAGGGATTTACCTTGTAGAGTTTGACTTTATTGTGTGTATGTTGGTTTTGGGGATTATGTGTACCTGTGAATTCTCCAAATTCATTATGGATGACTGTAATATTTCAATACTACCCTCCCACTTACGCCTCTCTGTCTCTCTCCCACTATGTCTGACTCTTGACTCACCACTGTTAATGAAACTCCAGCCAGCCATTGTTTACAGAGAGTTATGTTGATTCTTTGATTCTATGCTGTCTGCTGTGTATAAGGAGTAAATAAATCCTAGCTCATTAGGCTAAGGTGAAAAACTGAAAAACATTTGCACACCTTTATCTTTTAAGTTACCTGAAAAAGTGTTTTATATTATATATTAAAATGTAAAGTTTCTGGTTAATGTGACAGGTACAAAAGGCATTTATTTCAGTATCCTACTTTTATACCCTGCCTAACTGTGATTTATGTTTTTCTTTCTGTTTTATTGCATTTATATTGTTTTTTTCTACGTTGCCTTGTCTGCAAAGCATCTTTCAAGACTTGCTTTTGCATTAGTTTTTTGTACCTTGGCACTGAGAGCTCCACGCGCTGCAAATTAAGAAAACACATGTTAAAAGAAACAACACAAGAAAATAAAAAAGCATCTTCACCAACTTGATGATGAATGGAAACATCAGTGTGATGATACATATGCAGCATTTAGAAAAGGCGCTGCAAATGGAGAAGCTCACTTTTTCTTTTCTAAATGCTGCGATGTGCATGTTTAGTAAAATTGATGTTTTTGTGTTTTGTTTTTTATTTGTTTGCGTTGTGTACTGAAACCCTGAAAGGCAAGGTCAAAGCGTTTTTTGTTTTGTTTTTTTGTTTTTTTTCAGGCAGTTGGCCAAAACCTAAGATTATCTCCAATGTAGGGGATAGTATCAGCCCAAAAAATTTTCTTTTCACCTTGCCTTTCAGGGCTTCCGTAGGAGTGTCTTTTTGCAGGTTATTTCCTTAATTTGCAGTGTATTGAGCTCTCAGGGCCATCATACTTTTGGCATCGATGATAGTAATTACCAGGTCATGACATAATGTTATTGTGATTTAACGAGTCCCTTACCATTACCCGCCCCTCCACCTCCGAGTAAAAGAAAAAAGGGATTCATTGACAACTGGTCCATCCCCTGAAATGTGTGAAAAATAGTTTTAACTGCTCTCTGGTGACAGCTGTAGGAAGTCTTAATATACTTTATTAAGGGTATAATTTTTTTTTCTTTAAACCGCACCTCCCTGTCAAATGCAATATATTTCCTTTCAACCACTACAGGCAGTGCAAGTTTTCCATATCGTTTTCTTTAGTATTTTGCCATACAATTTTCTCTCTATGTTTGGTTGGACCAGGTTTATACAGCTCACTACAAGTGTGCCTCAAGGGGTTTCATAATCTGTACAACACCCAGTATCCTGAGAACCTAGATTTGGATAAGGACAAACTCTGCTACTGACTTTGTTCCCAGCTAATGAAAAGTTTTGCACTGTGCAACAATTCAGTGGACTCTTCTCTTAAAAGACGTCATTGGCGTCGTCAGATGCCAGTCATTGTGTTGACAGATTTAAGATATCTTTAAATGGCTATCAAGCTTTTTATGATATGCAGTACAATGCCAAGCCATCAGTATGCTGGCAGACCTTTTTTCAATATACTGTTATTATACGGCACCCCTCTTTACTTTTCTTTTACCATTTTAAATGGATTGTTAGACTCTGGTGGTGCAGTTTTAGAATTTCTAAATTGTCAAATATAATGTTAATATTCCTTCATGAAGGGAACACTGAAAGCCTAACAGTGGGCTGCTATTATGGCACTTATCTCTTATGAGCTTATCTCTCATCATATTGTACTCTGAGTCATTGTACTGTACTGCATAACATAGAATGAATTGTTAAAAAGCATTCAGGTCATTTGAGTTGGATGTGATGTAAAGATGAGCAAGGTCACCTGAATAAAATTATATTAAATTGATGTTTAAGGTGAAGAAATACTCAGGCTGTGTACCTTGTGCATTATGTTCTCTGTGAATATGTAGTAGGGAAATATGAATGCTGCCCAAAACCGTTGTGTTCAAATCCAACAGCTGAGGCTGAGAAAGAAAAAGAAAAATATATGCCTGTGATGTGTTTTGGCATCAGTGGAGGGCAACTGGAAAACAGGCTGTTACAGCCGACTTCAGTTATAAAGAGAACATGAGTAAACATCTTGGATATTACAGACATGACACTTCTATGACTAATTCATGAAAAAAAGGGTTTTGGTACAGTGCTCCTCTAAGGATCAGAACTCAGCTGGTTGCTTGTCACTTGTCTACTTTACTTTATCAGAACACTAAGACCGAGCATAAGGAGTCACTAGAAACCAGTTAATGTTGCAGTTATTTGTATTCCCCGGTCTTGTTATACTTACTGGGAAACATCAAATTGTGATTTGTGGGCGCAAGGGGAATGGAGTTCCAAATATATGGGTAAACAATCATCATTAAGCACAATGATGGCAATGAGAAAAGATGAACCAACAGTGGTGTGCTTGTGGCAATGAAATATATGTAACAATGTAAAAATATAGGATTTTCTTTTTTCTTTATTTATTATGTTCTAGTCTTTATCTGGTTCAGATCGCTTTACTCATATTTAATTTAATGTATTACTTCCTACAAGTAGACAGAATATGTACAATTAGTATTTTTCAAACTCTAGTATTTAAATTGTTAGTTATCAGAACATTTAGAATAGTTAAATTAATGCTAATGGTGTAAATGATGTTGTTTTCATCAGTATAATTAAAATGACAGTGATTTTGCTGTCATTGTGATCTATAACATCCTCAATGGGATGACTGCTCTTTATGTAGGGATGGGATGTAAAGTGAATATACTAAGAATCATAAGTCTCACATATCCAGACCAGTCTCCACCGTGCTGTGCCAGCGCTGGAGAAATATCTTGTTGCACCCATTATCATTCTGGTATAGGGGGAAAAACACTCTGGCTTGTTTGTATTTCTTCAGGCGCTAATCCCAGTATGCAACAATGGTACCCTTGTCAAGTAGATAGCAGAGACAGCAGAAGGGGAGGAATATCAACAGTCTACATCAGGAGAATCAGTCATTAACAGTCAGAATCAAAAATGTGCAACTTATGTGGGCGTAAATGCGGTGCCGACTCTGTTAATAGTTTATATATTCCCTTATATGTAGAACTCCTGCATTTAAACTATTGCTTAAAGAGGCCCTATTATACTAGTTTTCAGGGTCATATTTGTATTTTTTTGGGTCAGCTACAATATGTTTACATACTTTGATCTTATAAAACACATTATATTTCTGATATTGCCCATTTATACAACACCCAGTGCATGTTAATATAAGTATATACTGCTGGGAAGCTTAGCCTATAATAATATATCATATTTTTTTAGTTTATGACTATTCTGTATTGTAATCTTTCAAAATAAATGTATGTAGTAGAAAGTGTCACGTTTGAAGCAGGCCAGTGAGCCTAAACACAGAAAACAGCAACAAGCAGGAGACGAGAACTAAAGAATAACAGTTTAATGTTCAAAAACTTGGAATCCAAACAAGCACAGGAGAAAAAATGAGGCAGTACACTGGGATCATAATAGCTTCAACAGGATAAAATGACACCATGCATACAAGGAACAAAATGCCAAAAGGGTATATATCAAGACAGGACTAATCACAGGACAAGACACAACTGGAGTAAGCAGGGAACAAGAATACAGAGGAACACACTGATTGGGTAACGAGAACATGAAAGACAACACGAGGCACTCTAAAAAGAGAAGATACAAAACACGTGTACAAGGGAAGAGCAGCAGGGCTACAGGAAACACAGACAGGAAGAAAAACAAGACACGACTCAAGAGGAGAGAACTACAAAATAAAACAGGAAACAAACCAAGACCATGACAGAAATAGTTGCCTCCAAAATATAGTGGAGTAGAAGTATAAAGCATAAAGTACCTAAAAGAAAGTACAGCACTTGAGTAAAAGTACTGTTACAAGCACTTACAAACTTGCCTGTATAATAAGTCTTCTTTTTTTCAGATCTCGCCATTAATAATGCTCACTTAAATAGGCAACTTTATTATAGCGTTACACTGAATGTTTGAGTATCAGCAAAATAAAGCAACTGTGAACTGAGAACACTTGAAATCATGCTCCTTAGGGCGCACTCACACTGTCCTTCCGCACCAAGCCTCGGGCTTTAGGGTACTTGTCCCCCCCTCCCTCTCCCCCCGCTTCCCAGCCCATTTGTACTCACACTGCCTGGGCCGCGGCCAATGCTTCTTGCTGCCTATACGTCATCACGTCGTAACACGTCACACGCATTGATGGCGTCATCGCGATGCGTCACTTTGTTTACGAATTTTTCCATAGACCTCGGAGTTTTTGTGCGTCTTGTCCGACTGTTTTGGAATATTTTCATCCGACCAAATCTGCAGTAAACACTCCACCTCTGCATCACACCAACGTGAACCTTTCGCCGCCATTGTTGTTGTTGTTAAATGTCCGAGCATGGTCCGTCCTTCTATTTTCTATGTACGAACAGGCGCACATAAATGACATCACAACAGCCGTAGGCCTCGTGCTCGTACACGTGCGCACGCCCGTGCTCGTACATGTGCAAACGCGCTCTACAAAAGCCCACCTCTCTCAGACGGGCCGTGGACAGCCCGCTGGCCGCAGCTATGCGCGGAGGGGGTGCACTCACACTGGTCAAACGCACTAGGCTTTAGCCGATAAACCTGTTTTGGCCAGGTGCGGAAGGACAGTGTGAGTGCGCCCTTAGTGTGTGTTTGTGTGTGTGCAGACATACATGAAAGCTGCCATTTTCCACACTTCTCCTGACAGTATGTGTTTGTCTGCTTATTTGCGTGTCTGCCTTTGCATTCTACTCTGCTCTCTCTTTCTCATGTCTGCCTGGATGTGATCTTTCTGTCAGGCTGTGGACATTATAGATTGCTCACCCCGGGGCTGAAAAGATCCTCCCCTTCATCCACTAGGCCTTTTAATGATGGTGGTCTACCAGCAGGGGGGTTGAACGCTGCCAAAGGACAGCTGTGAAGCCTCACTGCATGCCCAAGCCCTCATGTCCATATGGCCTCTGTTAAGAAGCTAGCAGCAATACAGTCGCCGGCGCAGTGAAGGAATGATGTTGAGACAGCTAAACTCTGACAGAGCGGAGTAGTCTCTGATGCAGTATCAATGACTGCTCGTGAGCTACAATCAAACTGTGAAAATATATAGCGCAGATCAAATATCATTTTATGTTAAACACTAAAATATGTTTCTGAAAACAGTTAATGCGGGAAATAGGCAATACAGTAACATAATCTTTCTTACAGTGCTATCAGGATATAGTGTCAATTTCAGCAACAACAAAAAAAAAAGACATATTCAGCAAAAGTTATACAACTCCAGCTTTTACCCTGTGTTTAAAACAGTGGTCATTTCACAACATCCGCTGGTCCATCAAAACATAATTGAGAATGCAGCTTATTTGAATGGGAACATGATAGCTTAGGAGACATGTTTGGTTAGAGCGTGTGTGTGGCTGTGTGCATTTTTATGCCCGTGAGTGAGAGAGACAGTGAGCTGTTGGAAGCTGCTTTGGCCAGTCTAAATAATTAATACTCTTGTCCACTATTGTACTTAGAGCCAGCAAGTATGATTGCATGCAGGTATGTGTCTGACAGCCTGACATCCTTTCTGCATTGCAGATGTCATGACTTGATCTCCCTGCCAGCTGAGGGATGTGCCTGAAGGGCCAGGCTGTTGATGACCCCATTGTACAATGGGGCTATGTCACATTCAGGATGCCTGACATACTTAGTTTAATTCAGTCCGTTGAGCACAATTGCAGTCACAGTGACAAACAATGAATTATGTTACAGACCAGAGGAAGCTCAACTGTGTGAGGTTCAGAAAAAGAAAGTCCCACAGTGTATTACATGCCACCCATACATTTCTAAACACATTTTGGACCCATTTGTTTTCACTGGATATGTGCACTGTTCTGTCATGCTGCAAAATTGACAAAAATACCCTCATTATGTCTTTAGGGAAGAAGGAAGCAGCAGACAAAACACATTTCGTTTCTGTTGTGCTCTGAGCGGGGATGGATATATTTTATATAAACAATTTTCCATACATTGCTAGCATTAGGCAGCCAAGCCAACCTTGATGATTGTAGGCTCTATTACCAGTAGGGATATCTTAAGATATACATGGCTTGAGGAGTGTGAAGTTACCGCCACACAAGACAATGACAAAGACAAAACAATTCAAATGCTTCCAAGCTCCTTATGTGTGGAGGTTGATACAGGGTATATTGTCAGCCCATGTCTTGAAATTGATGCATTCACAAGAGAAAACAAAAGAGTGTTTTATTATTGGAGGCATATGGGTATCATGCTTTCTACGTGGGGCCATGTTTGTACCTCAGCCACAGTTTCAGAAACCTGCAGCAATATTATGCTATCTTAGTTTTTTAGTGAGATGCAATGCCTGCAGGAATAAATGATTCCTTCCCTTTGATCTTCTGTCTCTTTGATGTTACCATGTCCATATGTGACACAATTTCTATTTTTCATCATAGTAAATTATTTAAGTCTTTTTCAATGTATTGTCCTTTTTAGTAGTTCTAAAACTTTCCAAATGTCCATACCGCACAATTAAATACAGATTTTAATGTAATCAATGAGTGGAAAGTAGTTTGACATGAGCTACTTGCATGTAGACTTACACTGTAGGAATGTCACAACGTTTCTGGTTAAAATAAGCTATTGTCTCTGGAGTGTGCCATCAAACTTAACCTTGTTTTGCATGTGAAAATCTCGGACTCCATGATTCAAGCTTAAGCACAGACATCAATGCTGTGATATGTTTTATATGAAGCGTATAATGTGCTAAAATGTATTATATCAGTTCTTGTAACAACATATTCCTGTTCCTGGCAGCTGTTCTGCAAGACTAATAGTGTAATATTTAGTGTTGATGAAATATGTCTTTATACTTGATTAAATCTTAATTTTAGATTGTTAGTTATACAAATGTAGTCAAGTTATGCAATGACAATCGTCCATTCAAATTTTCGCTAAATGTGTAGGGACACGGAAGACAGAGACAATGGTATTAAAGGATGAATTCAGCATGCAGTTCAGTGAGCTGAGAGGACATCTGCAGACATGGGGATTATTTAACAAATTGAGCATTGTCAGTTTTCAATTGCCTTTTGTTGCTCTAATGGTGGTGTTAATATTTTTGGTTTATAATATTGGATTTTTTAAATGGATCTCACTTGTTTGATACTGCCTCATACTTATCCATCATCATCATTATCATACTGTTTTTTGTTTTGTACAATTCCTCTTAACTCTTACAGCACTTTAGTCCACCCCTTTTGTCTTTAAATGTGGTATATCAATATTTGATTTGATATATTGCATAATCTGAGACAGAACTCATGATTGTTCTCATTATAACCAACCAGACTAATGGCTATTTGGTTGATATATGTATATGACTGTAATATGTGCTTATCAGTAACAGTGAAATCTGGCAATAAGTGGATTTGTTGTGGTTCTCAATAATATATTAATCTCACTAATGTGTTTTTTTTTCAGTGACACTAATATAAGTGATAATAAAACATCAAATCCATTTTTTCTTCTTTACAATTTATATGCAATGGTGATAATTAAGGAGGTTTTTAAATACTTTTGAGCTTAGACGGTTCATCAATTCTCATTTGATTTTAAATGGAATATTATACAACTCCAGAGACGTCTAATTTAGAACAGGTAAAGCATTGTTTCTGAATGATGAACTGGCATTTGCATTTTAAAAAAGTTGCATCAGAAAAATAATATCAGGCTAAATCATCTCTGAAAGCAGTTCCTGGCTTGGATCGCAGGAACTTGTGCATTTAGAAACAGGAAAGGTTTCCAATCATGCTTTCCATTTCTTGCTCTAGTGATTTCAAAATTATTCGTACAATCTGTTAATGTTGATCAACAATGTTTTGTTCTTCCTTTGCCTCAAAACGACATCGACTTTTGTAGGTTTAGGGTCCCCCAAACTGACAACATATTGCAAACATTGAGTTGCGGTGTTGCAGCAGATGCTGGTAAAGAGGTCAAACTTTGCAGAGGGAGAACACAAAAGGATTTTTTTTTGTAATTATATTCATGGATTAGGCTCCCTTTGGTTTCTCCTGCAAATACATTTTTACTTCTTTTTTTTTTATCCGCAGTGCATTGAGTGCTAGATATTCTTGGGCTTTCTCAAAAAAGATAAAAGTGAATAAATCAAATACGAAAAGAGCAGCCAGACTCTCTACTAGACACATAACAAAGAGATGCTCAGCTGATGTAAGGCTTCGGTCGTGAATGGCATACTTTTAACATCTCTCTGGAGAGTGCTGGGTTGAATTCTGGGTGTGACATCATGTCTCAGAGTCTATCTTAAAAATGACTTGAGGTGTGACCACACTGTCTGGTAGGCACCTGAGTGGCAAAACAGCAACAAATAATGGAACCGTCTCAGATAGCAATGGAAAACAACATGTGCACAGCATGCATAGAGAGAAAACTGTAATGAGAAGAACAAAGTCATCAGTACAAGGTCTTCATTTGCACGTCATCCTCATTTTCTCGGTGAAATTAAATGTTTCACACATTTCATTTGATGCACCAGATCACTTGACAAGTGGGATTAAGCTATTGGCCCTTGACAGTTTAATAACATAAAGGACTTTAATTTGGTTAAGATCTAAGAGAAATCTCACATGTGTCCAGGAGTCACCAAGCAAAGATGTTATGAGAGAAATGAACAGTCTCAGATACTGAAAGCATGGTTGCCAACAGCTTGATGTTGGAAGGCAATAATCATGAATGCACTTTATGATGTGATAACTAATATTTTAGATAACATAAATATATATTTTAATTATTTATTAACATTATTTATTCCCGAAAAAGTGAAACCCTTTCGGCCATGTATTAAGAACTGCCTTTTTTTTATTATTTTCTTAATAAAAAAAAAAACCTGAGGGGGAAAAAACACTTTAGAAATCTGGCAAAGAAATTAATCTGAAGCGCTGACTCACTTCCTGCTTTTATGACTACAAACTGTAAATCTCTGTTATGACCCTGACATTGTCAGACCATATACACACTATCATCAGAATAAAACACACTTAAAATCCTTGGATGTGTTCTTTGGGACTGCCTAATGGACAACACTGGTGCCTCTGTGATAGTCCAATCAATAAGAGCAATCTCGACATGATATGTAACACATAATGAGATTTTTGAGCCAAGACTGATGGAGCCTCATCTAGGAGGTTTGTAGATGGAGAGCTAGCCGTCTGATCCCTTTCAACAGTCTTGCCCCCTTCATTTTCTCAAGGCAAGGTGGAAATTGAATACGGAATCTGAGCTAATGCTAAGAAGAAGAAGAAGAATTACTTTATTAATCCCACACGGGGAAATTGGATTTTTTCACTCTTATTATTATACGTGTTACACACACAGACCCGAAATACACACATGCACAAACAGGGCCTATACATGCAATTAGGGAGAGATGTTAGAGCGAGGGGGCTGCCAGTGACCAGCGCCCCGAGCAGTTGGGGGTTCGGTGCCTTGCTCAACAGCACCTCGGAAGTGCCCAGGAGATGAACTGGCACCTCTCCAGCCACCAGTCCACGCTCCATACATGGTCCACACGGGGACTTGAACCAGCGACCCTACGGTTCCCAGCCAAGTCAAATTGTAGCTAAATTGTAGACTGGCTTTCCTCACATCTGAAATTAATACATTTTGATTTTAGAGATAAGCAATGCACTCCACTTACTCTGTCTGTATATATCTCTATTCCCCTCTTTTTTTCTATCCCTCACATTGCCTGTTCTTTGATCAGGTTAAACTTGCTGCTACTGCCTCTGGAGCAAATTCCTTTTTTAATGCTCTTTAAATTGTGACAATTTAGCTGAGGCCTTTGTGTCTGGATGTCTTTATAAGCACTTTTGCACATTTTGTTGCTTATCTGTTGCATCAACTGCAACATTTTAAACAGGTCATGTTGAGGTAAATTAGTTCATCTCCAGGCACCTGAATAAATAAATAAGGCAACCTAAATATATCTTACTTTTTTTTTTTTTACAATTGCTGGTACAAGTGTGCCAAGTGCCAAGATTAAGCAAACCTTAACTGTAAAAAGTTCAGCCTAATGAATACCACCCAGTCATGAGTGTGAGTATGTAAGATTGTATCATGAGCATAACACACGCATTTATAACTGCCTTATGAGGCAGTTAACTGAAAGGTGTAAAAAGATGATTTCAAACTGCAGAGCTTCAAGTTCTACTGTCAGAGATCAGCTAACTAATTTGTCAGCTGTCAATGGCAAGACATCAGAGCAGTGCAGTACTGCGACAGAAAAATCTAATCAAATTGAAGTTAGATTCTATAAAAAGTCATTTTGAAGACAAGCGGTCCATGACTAATATAAGAGGTGGGCAAGGGAGCCTACAGTAAGTTACCCTGTTGGATGACAGCAGACTAGACAGCAGACCTTGAGGCTGTCAGAGTCAGAACATTTTCCAACAGCTGACCTGTACAAATTTCTGTGCAGAAATATTAACTAAAAATTATGAAATTTAAAAATCCTCTCAGTAAATCGGCAAGCCAATGTGATATGGTGAACAGTAAATAAAAATCACACAGACACAATGACAAATTATTCCATATGTTTATTGATTGGTCAAAGCAATAATTCACTTGCTTTCTTTCTGTAAGTATGGGCTGGAGTAAGTGGTTGTGTATTATGTGAAAATTATTTTAAAAAATGACCACTATCAAATATACAGTATGTCCTGCACGTGAGCTTGATTCAGTGCAAGTCCTGTTTATGTCTGATTATTAGAAACAAGGGAAAGGAGGGGGAAGAGCTCTACCGAATGATGACAAGTAATGGTCTTAGGTCCTATTGTACTGGACATGCAATCTGTTGTATTAGCAGAGAAACGCTGAGCTGAGTAACAAGAACACATCACTCGATCCCTCTGCCTGACAGTCCTTGTGTGTTGTCGGAGAGTTGTGATAAATAATTGAAATGTTGACTCAGCCCAGTGGTCTGGGTCAGAACAAGCTGTATTTGTGTGTGTGTGTGTGTGTTTGTGTGTGTGTGTGTGTGTGTGTGTGTGTGTTTGTGTGTGTGTGTGTGTGTGTGTGTGTGTGTGTGTGTGTGTGTGTGTGTGTGTGTGTGTGTGTGTGTGTGTGTGTGTGTGTGTGTGTGTGTGTGTGTGTGTGTGTGTGTGTGTGTGTGTGTGTGTGTGTGTGTGTGTGTGTGTGTGTGTGTGTGTGTGTGTGCTATATACAACATTCCCCTCAGGGAAAATTTTAATTAGTTCACACTGGTGTAATCAATCTTTCAAATGTAATGTTAAGGATATACAGTATGTCATATAATTAAAGTACCTTGTGTTGCCAATACTACGACTGCAGTCAAGTAGCCAAGTTACTTCTGATTTGCAGGTAAAACATTATTAATTTTAAATTAAAGAGGCAATGATTATTTTGAATTGATGATCACATTGAAGTTAAGGGTTGAATATGTATTTCTATTAAAAGCTCTATTTAAAAACAAAATAAACTATAAACTCACTTGGGTGTTTTGAGGGGTACAGAATGAAAGTATTGCTTTACTATAAAAAATATATATGTAGTCTAAATTAATATTTTAAAATGTTATGACAGGTTTGACAATGACCTTCTGTTACGTTCTGTTTACATTGTTCCAGCCATTAAGCAGCCAGCATTGTGGGTTGCCAATGTTGTCTGTTGTTGGGTGCAGCTCCTGTAGGCTGGCACTGTATGAAATGGAGTTTGCCAATCCTGCAGCTGCTTATTCGTCCCAGCAGCTGAGTGACTGCAGACGGGCAAAAACGAGAGCCAATATAGGCCAAGCATTCACTCTATGGACTGAGATAAAGGAGTTCAACGGCATTAAAACACACAGCGAAAATGGCTATGTTTCTCCTTGATCCGTAAGCTAACTTTCATGTTCACGGTAACTAGTGAGTCAAACTCCTCTGCAATACGTGTTTTTATGGCGCGATTTGCTGGAGGGGATGGGTTCAAACAGGCTCCAACAGACTCCGGTCTCCTGTAGGCTTCTGGACCAGGTCTGACGAACATGGCAACCACAGGTGGTTTTAATTATATTTTGTTGTTGTGACTTCAATTTTGAGACACTAGATGGCGGTGTTCTGCTCATTCTCCAAATATTTTTTTTTAAAGAAACAAAGATAGTCTTTGTAGTTAGCAAACACTCATTAGGTGAAAGAATGGGTATACACGTACCCTCTTTCATAAGGAGACATCATTCTAGGATTCAAGTCCCTACTTGGCAGTTTATATAAAGAAAAATAAAAAAAAACACATTTGCAGTAATGTTATGGTTGATGATGTTAAAGGCAAACCTTATGTTTGATTTTTGTTATTTTTTAGTGCCCAAGTCCGCACTTGGCTAAAGTAGCCCGATAGTCCACTGTTGGTGTGTGTGTGTGTGTGTGTGTGTGTGTGTGTGTGTGTGTGTGTGTGTGTGTGTGTGTGTGTGTGTGTGTGTGTGTGCATGCATGCGCGTGTGTGTGTGTGTGTGTGTGTGTGTGTGTTTGTGTGTGTGTGTGTGTGTGTTTGTATGTGTGTGTGTGCATGCGTGCGCGTGTGTGTGTGTGTGTGCGTGCGTGTTTGTGTTTCACCCTAGTGGGTTTGAAAGACTTGACAGGCTGCAGTCTGAAAGGCATCATTGTATATTCAGCAGGGAGAGAGGGCATACGGTTTGGGCAGATATGGAGGTGGGGTGGGCAGGTAAAGAACGCAGAGAGAGAGAGAAACAGAGAGAGAAAGAAAGTTTGAAGTGGAACAGCTGTTTTCTAGCACCGAGCTGAGGTAACTTCCATCCCACCATCACTTAATAATGTTTGAGCTAGCTGCGAGTGCTGTGTAGACACACACACAAACACACACACACCCACGCACTTAAACACGCCACTGGCTTGTGCGGTAGAGCAACCACGTAGATTAAGTTGTTGTCAGCTGGAACCTGCGCTGTGTTTTTCAGGACTTAATTTATGTCTGCAATTAACTCAGCATGACACGGAGGCTGGATGTTCTCCACTGGATGCATATTTCTACAGTTACCACAGGGTAGACTGATCCTCATGCCTTTGATTTGAACACAGTAAAACAGGATAAACAGTAACAATATGTCCGTAAAACCCCAGTTTTGTTAGACTAAAACAACTCTCAGGGGCAGCCGTTGGATGAGTGACTAGAGCAATCGCCACATGTAAAGAGACTGAAGGTCCTCGAGGCAGCGGCCGCAGGTTTGACTCCGACATGTGGCCATTTGCTGCATGTCTCCCCCTCTCTCTCTCACCCCATTCCCTGTCTGTCCTATCTAATAAAAGGCCTGAAAAACTGCAAAAAAAAAGAATCTTTAAAACAAACCTCAGAGGTGTCATTGTAGAGAAATAAAAATAATCTGTCTATTCTTTACAATGTTGACATCTCCATCAATTTGATTTATCCACAAACGTCTGCCATCATTCCCCCAAATGTTCTATTTTTTCTCCTAGTCCCCTTGCTATTTCAGTTCAACAATTGTGCTGTAACAAAACTTAAAAGCTACACAGCACCATTGTCTTGCCATTCAATGTCAATATGAGATGTGTAAGAGAAGGCACGTTTTCTGTGGCATTTAGTAGTGGTGTAATATGTCAAAGAGATTTTCTCTTTGAAGATGTCACCTTGGAAAAGTGCCTTGAGCCTGTAGTGGGGTGTGAATATAGAGCAGAAGGTGCTGCAGCTAAGAAAATGGTTTCAGGGTGGAAGTAAAGAAAAACAACATCGGTGGGTATTTTGGTTGCTGCGCACTGCCGAGGAGGACTAAAGCTTACCCTTGAGGCAAGTTAGTTTCAGTTGTGCAATTCATTGCATGTAATGTAGGAATGGCATGGTGGGTCTTTACATTGCTATAGTAAAAGCTAACAAAAGTGAATACCAGACTATAAAGAAGTCTGCCAAAACAGAGGTTATTAGGATTGTGCAATATTTTGTTAATTTCCTACTGCTTCCCATTTACATAGAGTTGAATCCAGTTTTATTGACTCCTTAAAACTGATTTTCATGTAAGAGATAATCCACCAATGGATTTTAACACAAAGCACAGACGGAGGGAACCACCGCGCATCGAGAAAAAATAAAGAGAAATCATTTTGCGCACATTCTAGAGTGGATGAGCCGTCTCATATTATGGTCTTGGCCAAAAAAATCAAATACCATCATTTCTTTGTTGTTTTTTACCATTTTGGACAAATGACGCAAGTATTTATGTATTGGCATATTTACAGAGATGTGTTGGTAATAGTTGGTATCAAACCTTTAAAATGAACTGTGAAGTAACTTACTACGTAATGCAACAAGCATTTTATCCACAGCACAACTTCAGGCTCATAACAAACATGTATGTTCTCTACCATATGTGTTTCATCACTATGACACCATGACATGGTTTACTACTTGTTTAAAGCCCTAAAATCTTGGTTTCAAACAATAGGTATTCTCTTCAATATTAAAAAGGGACCAAAAAAACATCAAGCTTATTTCATACACATTATGGCTTCAAAAGAACACCTGATTTGTAGGTGAAATATATGTAGGCTTAGATGCAAATTAGTTTTCAGACTAAACACAGAAAATTACCAGTGCCACAGCAAATTAATTAGGAAAAAAAAGAATGATAAAACGCAATCTATCCTAAAATTAATTGAAGAGAAAGGGTATGCCAGGGAGTCTATTCAGTATGTTTCAACAAAACTGAATTACATCAACATTAAAATGAGTTTCTGATAAAAGTAGACTCATTGTACGCTTGTGATGCAAAACAAAAAGCTGAAATACTTGAAAGTCAAAGGCAGCAAAGGCCACAACATCTGTCTGCTACTAAGGATACAGTATATCAAAAGAAAATGGAAATCAAGTGTGGAGGAATTTGTTTCACAACTTGGCCCCCAGCCCTTTTCTACCTAGTGGCCCTCATAGCTATTTAACTTAGAATCAAGTGTCACTTCAAAACAAAGGCTAGGGTTTAGAAAATACTGTGGAATTCAGAGAAAATGATTGTTTCTATTCATATTTGTGTTTGAAATAAATTAAGTAAGATTGCCAGCACAGCTGACTTGAAAAAAAAATGTCTCACTTAATCAACAGAACATCTGTGTATTTGCAAATATATGTTGATTATGTTAGATTATATTTTACTACCCCAGCCTGCTGTCTCTTGTGTCAAATTCCCTATATGGGATATCTGTTTTTGGGTTTGTTAGTTACAGTAATTTGGTGAAACCAGATTGGCTAGATGGAAAAGAGCCTGATCTTTGCAAAACTCCTGGCACAATGGGTGTCTGCCCTCTTCCTTCACCTCTCTCCCTCTCATTAGAGATGTCTGTGTGTTAAAACTACCACATCACCAGTCAGAAATGTATAGAACTTGGCCTAATTGCTTTATGACTTAGCATTTTTCCACCTAACTAGATCTGCCCAGTCTTGCACGCAAGGGGGTTATGAGTATGTGTTGTGGCTTTGGCCATCGTACCATGCCTTTTTCCCAAACTGTTTCCATCTGTTTACTGAATGAACCATACTGTCCTAAATGGAAAACAGGAAGGAAACAGTCTTGGTAAACAGTGTTTTGGAAAAAAAAACATTTTATTCTGTGTTTAATCATATTGTTACACCAACAGTTCACTAAAGCCTGTGAGGAGGGGGTAGGGATTTGGCCCTCTAATGAATTCTTAATGTGTGCTTGGAAGTTGCACACACACACACACACACACACACACACAAACACACACACACACAAGCAGGTTTGTTCAGCATTTAGCCCACCACTTTTGCTGGGTGGAGTTCATTTGGTCATTTACAACAATAGTTCTGTCTGGGCTTGCCTGTTTTACACACACACAAACACATACACACACAAACACACACACACACACACACACACACACACACACACACACACACACACACACACAAACACACACACACACACACACACACACACACACACACACACACATACACACACACACAGAATACACAATGAGTCACATGCACGTGCAAACCCCTACGTAGTTGGTCACAATGCTTCATAATCAAAGCCTCCAATTGTTAGTTTACTTTCACCTCATTCTTTGTCTTTTTTCCCATCTCCTTCCTTTCGGACAATGACCCGCTCTATCCACACATGGACTCAATCTGACATTTCAGCGACTTTGTAAAAGGGAGCTGGTAACGTCTATTTAGTGCATGTGTGAAAATGGCTCATATTGTGCTTTACCTGGGACAAAGGAGCTTGCACCTAATGACCCTGGTTTGAGTGAGGAGGTCCTGATGCAGCCTGCAAGCGAGGCCACTGTATGAGTTATATCTCTCATCTTACTGCCCTGTGATATTAACCTGCAACAAAGCTGTTTAAATGCATCAAGAATAATATGGGCTGAAGGAGAAGGATTGAGAATGGCGATACATGGGAGTTACCCATCTTTATGGGCCTGTGTCTTTTATTCTGCACATCATAATTTACGTCCAATGCCAACGCCTTGTGATGATAAAGGAAGGAGTTTGCTTTTTATGTAGGAAAGTAGGTCTGGAGATTGGGTTTCAATTGCCTAACCCTAACCACAGCATAGTTAATTTGCCATAACCTTGACCTTTACCTAACCTAACGACGCCATTGTCATGTATTGATTTTCTTGTGTAGTATTGGGTTGGTTTGTTTAGGGGTGATGTCTTATGAAAAAAAGGTGGAGGAACATGAGAAGAGGAAGCAAACTATGGTGGATCTTCTATTCTTATTGATTTAACTATTTCCGGCTTCTTTTTGATTTTTTAGATCAAGCAGCAACAACAAGCAAGTTTACCAGAAAATTGAAAGAAACAGAAAAAAAAAGAACAGTCATCATTAATAACGTGAACTGTTAGCTTCATAAAGGCATGCTCAGCAGAGCAGAATTAGAGTGAAAGTGTGATGATAATATTTTCATAACATTACAAACACGTATTAAAATGTCCACTCAGTGGGTTTAACCATGGCTCATTGCACCCTCAAATTGAATCCAAAATGATAACTAATACTGCTGGCTTATTAAAAACAACAGCATAATGCCGAAACCATATTGGGCAAAGAAAATTATCAAAATTAGAACACTGCAAGATTATCAGTTGAATCATGCCTATAGTATTAGTTTTATGTGAAACATAAACTATATAAAAAGAACATTCTTGCTTGTCCTTAGGCATGGTGTCAAAAAGTTTAGTATCCACTTCTGTGTGTGTGTGTGTGTGTGTGTGTGTGTGTGTGTGTGTGTGTGTGTGTGCGCGCGTGTGTGCGTGTGCTCATGCAAATGTGTTTTGGTGTGCGTAGGCGGGCGGAACACTCGGTTGTTGGTGGCATCTTTCCCCTAAGTCCTGTCTAATGGGGATAAGGGAATGGCCTGTGGCAAGATAGATAGAAGGATGTTGTGTTCATTTCAATGGATCCGGCTACAGCCCCACCGTCATGACGAGGGGAGGAGGGAGTTGGAGGAGAGGAGAGCAATGAGCAGTTCACCAGAGAAGAGTGATGATTAAGACAACAAAGGGGGAGTGATAGGAAAAAGAAAGAGAAGGAAGGGATTATTGGAAGGAGAGGGATAGCGCCGTGGAAAGGCATGATGGAGACGGCAACGGGGAACGACAGAGACTAACACTCTGTCAAGAGAGTTTCAGTATTGTTAAAAGATCCTCATATGCATACTTGAAGCGCTGTTATCCACAGTTGGCAGATTCCAGGCCCTTAGAAGGCAAAACAACTCCCAAATGTTGCTGTGTGGCTTTAATACGCATCAGTCCCAACTCACTCACTCAGTTTTATTGCACCACACACACATACACACATACACACAGGCATGGTTGTACATCCACATTATGAATAAGGTTTTATTACGTGCCAGACTTTGATGAACATTTGCCACATGGGGTGTTAATAATCATAGTTTGGGGACGATAGTCTGAGGCAAAATGGAAGTGTTTGGGATATCTAAGCAAAGAAGAAGACAGCAACAAGACAGCTGACAAGGTGGTGAGCGATAGTGAGTCTCTTCAAGAAGCAAAAAGACTGTATCTACTCTACTGTTTCTTTGCAAATAGCGGTATTTATGTGCAGCAAAATGTCCTCATACATGTTTGTGCGTTTCCGCTGTCAAAAGGGAGCCAGCATGGTTTGACTTATAGAAACCGCTCTAAAGTAGGGAAGTAATGGGTTTGGTAAATACTTATAGATTAAGTGTGAACTAAGAAATGTAGAAAACAAATGCTCAAAAATGCTTAAGTCACAGTTCAGAGGTTATAAACCCAATATTTCCCTGGATACTCACAAAAACTAATAGGTAGGTATTTCTTTCCACCACATCCCATTAAAAACTCTACTTCCTGAGACATCCTGCCAACCAGCAGACAGTGAAACAAACAGCAGGAAATAGGCATGTGTAATGTTTTAGGCTGAGCACCTACCGTATAGGACCTGGCATTGGAGAAACTGGAGAAACTGATTTTGTGACACTTTTTGCAAGAGCCTTGGCTGTTACACAGTAAGCAATTCTAGCTACAGCCCGTCAGGATAAAAAACTGTCAACATACACTGCATAGTTGGCTGTGCCTTTTGAGATCTGGTTTTAGAGCTCATAAAAACACGGTGGCTTGTCTTTGCTTCACTCGGTTTAAGACAATTTCTGTGCAGGCATGGATGTATACTGTTTTAATCTTCAGGCTCACTTTGAAATTAAAAGGTCTTAAATTCCATTTGAACTGGCATTAAAAGGGACTTAACAAGCTTTATAAATAGCTTGCACAACCCTGAACGCACCCTGTTGTAGTTGTTAGTTTGCTTTATTCTGCTTTCTCTTAGAAATAAACAGTTAACTAACCGAACAATACTACACAATGAAGCCTGTATAAAGCCACATGTTTATACCATTTCTGTATACAGTGTGTGTGTGTGTGTGTGTGTGTGTGTGTGTGTGTGTGTGTGTGTGTGTGTGTGTGTGTGTGTGTGTGTGTGTGTGTGTGTGTGTGTGCTTGCATGTGAATGGTGGGCAATTGTACAGCACTTTGTTATGGTAGAAGGGCACTACATGAATGCAGTCCATTTACTAGTCAGACAAGGAAGAATAATATGTGGAATAAAAAAGACAATATATTCTAACGCACTAATTTGTATCCTTGTTTTTATAAACTGATTATTGTGTGTCCAAAAGGCTGGTGTTACATGAGTACAATGCTAAATCAGTCTTTTAATTTCACATATGTGGCTGTGATATCATGTCATCTCTATCTGTGAGTCTAAAATATAGTTGAGAGATATTCACAATATGCACCCTGCAGGTGTGCCTTTGCTTTGCACTTCATATGTGGTGTTAATATCCTTCCAGCTGTTGCGTACTAGATTGAAAATCCCTCTGGTATCATAGAAAGTATGTAAAATGGATGTAGTCTCTACGTAGATGTCAATTAATTCAAATTGATCTACTTGTACTCAGCAATGGGAGTCGCCATCTTGAGATTTTGACCCAAAAAAGGGCATTAATGTGACGTTGGGGGGGGGGGGGGGGGGGGGATACGTCCATCTGGCTGATGTTTACCGAATTAGCAACATTAGCACGACCGCCAGGAGCTACGTCCTTGAGGCTAACAGCTCACACTTCTAGATAAACAGGCGTGGGCGGGAGTGGGAGTCAATGTTGAGATTTTTTTCAGGGACGTTTATTTATTTATTTTTTTTCTAGGTCTTAAATAGGTGCTTTGAAAAGCGGCCTATTTAACATGGGGGTCAATGAGAAATCGCTGTATTATAAAACCTGTCCCTTGTGTGGTTGGGTCTTGACTGGTATTTAAATGTATTTATTTAGTGTTTTTCTATCTATCATCTGCACTGTACTGCCCCTATTTTATTATCCGTACCAATATCGAGGACATGTTTTAACAAACCTCTGCTGCTGTTACGACCCTTTTAATTTCCCCATAAGGATCAATACAGTTTAATCTCATCAAACTCTCATGCACTATACATACAGTGAATACATAGCCTACGCACGTCCCCCCTCGGTTTGGCAGTAGGATCAAACACTGTGGAGGCAGAACTGTAATATATGATAATGTACTGATTTAAATACCAGACCAATGAATACACATGCGCCTCATTTATTTCCCAACAACTGTTGAATCTCTGTTGTTAGCAACGCAATCTGACATTATTGACAAGTGGGAACTGGCTTGTAATTCGGTTAAGTTTATAATAATGTAGGGTTAGCTGTAGCTCATATATCTTGTGTTAGATGAAGATGATGGGTGAATGAACAGCTGTCAGCACAGCATGGATGCCAGGTGTGGGGAGGTAATGCTGCAGCACAATCTGTCGGTGCACTTACAGTATATAACACAACAAAAATATCCATCAAACATAAGCCTGTCATTCATCTCAGTATGTTATTTGTCATTCATTCATCTGTTCTCTACCCATCCATCTGTTTATCAATCTATGCTAACAGAAATATATATCAAGTCTTTGAAACATCGAATCACTTCCCTCAGCAGCATCCAGGAGATCTTCATTAAAGTTGTTGCATCAAATTAGACCTTATATTTTGAATGCTATTTGCTCACATCACATGTCTTATTTGTACAAACAAGACCCCTGAAGCCCCGCAAGGCATATGGTACACCTGTCAACACTTCCTGTTTAATGGCTTTTCTACATGCATTCAGTCACAGGGAAATCACAAGCATATATCTGGTGTACTTTTGGGAAACATCCTGACAAGTTCCTGTCTGTGCTGAAAAAAACAAGCCCTGAAGCGCTAAAACACATCATAACCGCATGCAGGCACTCCGATGTGCACAAGTACACACATTTGTCGTGGCAAGGCCAGTGAGCTCGGGATCACCGCTATCCAGGAGCAGGCCTTGGGCGACTCATTCATTTTGGAGACCACCGCAGCTTAACTTCTCTCCCACATGTCAGAGCAGACAGGAGAATGTAAACATCACTTTGTGCTCACTATGTCTGGTGCAGGGAGCGCTACATGCCTCTCATTGTCCCTGGAAGTATTCGTCTCAGGCATTTGGAGATGAAATTTCTGTCTGGGAAGCTGTTTTGGGAAAAAAACAAAAAAAAATGTTTTTTGGCTAGGGGCTTCGCTGTCATTATTGTAGGATAAATAGGCTTTTACCTTACCTTTGGCAACTGTGAATATGTTGCCTATGTGGGTTTGACAAGAGACTAGATATGCTATAATGACAATTTAGTGATGTAACAATGCTGCAATCACGACAGAGCATGGAAATGATGCTGTCACATATTCTGGGGGACTGTTTTAAAAATTAAGTGTCCCCTGAAATGTTGTGCGTGTTATGTCGGATAATATGGCATTTCTGATCATGGTCATTTATCAACAAGTATTGTTAGAACAGACGCACTCAATAGAACATTGCTGTCATTAAGTTCTTTGGAGAAGCATGGTCATATTATTTTCTTGAGATTGAAGTGACATCTGGCTGATCTGTTTAAAATGTGGTTGAAAATAATTATATTCATGATCCAGCCCTTATAGTGACTGTCCTGTGTACCTCAGTACAGGCCTTTATAAGTGTGTGTGTGTGTGTTAGTATAATCTTTCCAAACCAATGGTTTGGGAAAGTACAAATAAATGTAATGTCTCAGTGGGAAACTCTACACACACCCACGCACACACACACACACACATACACTCTGACAAGGCACTTCATTAGCCAAGAACCTGAATGCCAGATATGTCTAGCTGCTGTGCGCTCTGGGTAATAAGCTCTGGACAAAAGCTCTCCTCTTCCTGACTCTAAAGATGCCGCTCACACAGTTGCACTCACACACACACAGAGCAATATTTGCAATTCAGCTTGTGAACGTAAAGTGGAATCCCAGTACGGAAAGCTGACAGCGGCATCACAACTTTAAGTAGTTCAAAGGCCAGAGAATGGTTCCCACGTACTGAGAAATGTCGTCTGTGTCGCTTACCTTTGAGAGGCACCCGAGGGATAATTGCCGGGCTGCTTCCACCTCCACCTCACCATGGGAGAACATTGTTCTTTGTAATTACACAGGAGGGCTGCAAGTCAGCTTAAAGAGATGTGCCGTCTACCTCTGTCTCTCCATCCCTCATATCTATTTTTTTTCCCCTCACTAACCACTGTTCTGTCATGTGAATGGGCTTTACTATAGATTACGGGCTTACGGACTCGTAGACAGTAAAGACACCACACACATCCTTAACACCTACTACAGCCTCTTGCACTGTGGACACCACTTTAGGTTTACTGCCCCTCAGAACTAGAAATGCCACATCTAGTTATACCTTCCTCCATCCAGCTACTGAACTCTTAACTTCCTTACGTCTTCCTCTATTCCAGCCTGATCCATTCAGGGATGACAAACTGACTGAAAGCCCCCACTGTACTGTTGCACAATTACTGCTTCTCGCCTTAATGCTTTTTATTAGCCTTATATCCTAATTTGTATGTGTTTATACTGTATGTCATTGTCTGCATATTTGATGGTTGCTGTATTTCTCTTGTCCACTGCACAAATTAAGTTCCTCACAGAAAATAATGAAAATTGAATTGAATTTGACAGCCGGACCAGATATTGGGTTAAATTCTATTCTATTCTGGTTTAGTTTGTTGCTCTATAGTGTGCCAATCCGTCGTATGGTGGCATTTGTAACAGCACATAAATTTAATGTTATTATTTCATTAAAGTCTATGAAGTGTGTCCCTTGATGAGGTGCTGACCTCTTCTTTATTGCTCATTACATAACTGAGCTATATTTTAGCTGACCCGAGAATTTAACACTTTTGATTCAAAGTTCGAGTTACTCCAGTATGCTCCACATTAGAACAGCTCTCTCTCTCTCTCTCTCTCTCTCTCTCTCTCTCTCTCTCTCTCTCTCTCTCTCTCTCTCTCTCTCTCTCTCTCTCTCTCTCTCCCTCTCTCTCTCTCTTTCTCTCTATGAGCTGTGCTGTCAGGAAATCAAACCCATAAGACAAACATTAAGCAGACAACTTCTAAATATTTACATTCAAGGTTCACACAGCATCTGAATACACCACAGCACATATATTGGCTAATCACAAAGCAGCCTGCAGGCAAAACTAAAATTTTCAAAGTGCTACATGAGACAGAGCAATATATACATAGACAACCCTTGAACACAGTTTTTAAAGATCCAAGAGTGAAAAAGAGGCAACACTAAATCATTTGTTGCCAAGTCCACAGCACTGCAGGGGTTGTGCTTTAAAGTAGATGAACAGTTATGCTGAATATTTAAGAGCTGTCTAAGCTTCTGCTCTGGCCTAAGTGAAAGGTGCAATGTGTTTAGAGAAGATCTGGTTCTCTTTATAAAGGAGGTGTTTATGGTGTCCAACTAGTGCCTGTGCATTTTTAAATGTGTGATTCATATCACACATGCAGTTGTGGTTTATAGCAGAATGATCCCATTTGAAATAAATAAATAGTTGTATCTAACTTGTGAAAGACTTGTTATCTTTTGAAGATTCATTGCTGTAATTTTAATTGGTATGTCAGTGAGACAACTATATAACTGAACGGGAACTGAATCTCCATAATGAATGAATTAAAAGAAGTGCCAAGATAAACTTTTCTCCTAATTGCATGGAAGAAGTGCATCCAACTGAATCAACCAATCACATCACAACTCAATAAACCATGCTGGCTGCCATTCTCTGATAAATAAGACATCATTACCAAAGTGTTGCACTAAAAGTTGTTTTTGGCATGCAAAGATATACTGTCAACTTTCCACCTTCAAAGGAATAAAATATGTAGTGTGACATTGGATAAGTTTACCCTTAATGAAGACGGTGTTTGCTTGGGAGGAGATAACAGCCATCAGTCGGTGTTTCAGACTGACAGATCCGTACTTCTGCCTCCTAGCGTCGTCCTGGCAGGGTGCCACACAGCCAAAGCCTGGGCTGGCAGACAGAATTAAAGATGAACCAACAGACCCTGAGTTACATCAGAGAACACCCTGGACTTACAGTATATTGATTGAGGATCAGCACTTGAGATGAAAATCTTCAAAAAGTGTTTGGCTTGCCTTGATGTTGCTGTGATCAAAATAGCGATAAAATCACATACATTTTACATTTCATTTGAACAGCTGTGAGCTGCATCTTTGAGGTCCTTTTTTTACAATCCACTACTTGATTGTTCTTATGCCCATTAATTAACAAACATGATGTAACTTTCCGACTTTCTAGTGCAATTTGAATTAAATTGATTTTGCAGATAGTCTTTGTCTGATAGTCTGCATAAATAACAATATTCGTTGGTGACAATGCGATGCAGCCACCAAATATGCCATGTTTTTTGGAAGCAGTATACTTTACTATAAAGTGGTCAAGGTGCTTTATAAATACAATCAAAGTATCAAGATGCCCAATCAGGACTTCCGTACAGTTCTGATGTCACAATTATACTATCAAATAGGTAGAAAATGAAAGTCATTACCAAATTACAATGTCGATGCAGATAAGTTATCTCCAGGAATTAGCAAAATATGAGACTTTTAAAGAAACAGTTACCTGATTAGGCATCCCACGTAGATATATATATTTATAAATATAATTATCTTTTCATTTCATAGTTTCACTTATTGGCTAAGTGAATAAATAATGATAACATCCAAAAGTTGATAGTGTAGCTTATTCATCTTTAGCTGGAAAAGTAAATAAATGCCTGTTATCTTTAATCCAAGTAAGGTCAAGAAAAGTATGTGTTTGAATGAAACACATTTACATGAGTGTTAAAAAATAATAATCACGAATGCCAGTTATCCTCACTGCAAAACTGCAAGGGTGCAATTAGTTGATTAACTGGAGAAGATAAGTACATGTTTTTCCATGATAATAAAAGGATATTTGTCCAGGAAGCACATCATCTCTTCTCAGTCATGACATCAATAGACCGAAGAAAACTTACAAATGTGATGATTCATGTGCACTTTCTGGAGTTGATCACTACTATTGAGCAGATTAATGGATGTTTTTCCATGATGCAGGTAAGGGAGATAATGGTATCCTTGGAAGTTGTTTGTCACACCAAACCTGCCTGTATCATGTGTGTGTATGTTGACAATATAATATACAGTATTTACTAAGGGACAAGTGAGGAAGCAAAGCAGGAACAATCTGATAATTGACGAATCATTTATACCTAGTTCCTGTATGACTCAGAATTGAGGATTATCTAGTAGATAATGATGTGTTTTTTGAACAGGCTGGGAGATAAGATATTAATGAATCTGGAGGTAGTGATTCATTCATGTATATCTGTAAATCTAAATAACGACCACTTTCCTTTTGAAGTGTAATTGCGTGATGGGTAATGTAATGGCAGTTGTTTTAGAGAGGAGTTCCTGTCCACTTCCACCATTCACACTTTTGCATCTTAAAACTCACTATCAAGGCTTGCTTATATAACAAAAAGACATGAATGAAAGAAGTCATTTCTGAACAATTGTTCTGTTAACATTAGGGTCAGATAGAAATTGAATGAATAATGCATTTCTATCAGAGAAGTCAGTTTCACTGAAGAAGTGAGGAGGAGGTGGGAGGAGGGGTCATTTCAGTAGACTGCCCAGACCCAGCAAAGCATAACTTAAAGGCAGACAAAACTGAACACAAGCTAAAGATTAATTGCAGCTATAATATTCACGTGGTGTGAGATGCATTCGTAGTGGCAGAGCATGAGCGGTGAGGATGACATCTTTACTACCTCACTCTTTTGGTAGTGGCAAAACACAACTTAGCTGATGCGTCATTTGATTTTAAATTGACTCTGCCTCATTTAATGCAACTTATGAAAAGATTGTTTTATAGAGAAATCGAATGTTGTTGGGTTTTTTTTGTACTTTGGTGTCAGGGCTGTTTTGTTATTGCTCCCTAAGAGGTATAATTCCAAACAAGTTAAATGCAAGAGCAGAGAACAAAACAACAGAGCGGGACACCTATTACAGAGAGTTAACAGGTGCACTGCCATGTGATCAAGCTGATACCGCCGATTCTGTCTGACTTTATGTCACAGTCACTCAATTGGTAATGTCACAATGCCACAATAGCTATTGTTGTGTGAGGCCAGACAACAAATACTATGTAATTATCCCTTAATGAATCCTCAGTGTTTGTGAAATGTAGCTTTCTTAGTCAATGTTTCCATGCCATCGTCTAATTAAAATGTAAGGACTCTCTGTCTATACAGTATGTCTGTTCTTTGATTTTCTCATTAACCGTTCATCTGATCAACTTCACACTTGGCGGGTATACTGCTGACGAGTCAATGAAGCACAGCGTCAAGTGTGAAGTTGTGTGAATGAGTAGTTCTCAAGAAATCTGTGAGCAGCAATACCTAACACTGTACTTATTTACCCAAATGACACAGATATTTAATATCTGTAATATGAGATTCAGTTCCAATTACAATACTGTCATGAATTAACAGAAATGCAGTAACACCGACCATGAAGTACATAATGGTAGTAATTGAAATGTAATAGGTAAAACATTTGAAAAATCAGCAATTTGTTTTAGCACTAAAAGCTTTGCACTAATTGCATTTGCATTAATTTTGCTTCCACAGTTTTCTGCAAATTAAATAAAACAACATATTTTTTGTCTGTGTCCTCTAGAACTACACGTAGAAGCTGAGCTGATGTCCCTGTCAGCAGAACAACATCATTGTCTGTGTCTTCCAAAAGTGTTAGAAACCCCTGTTAAATAATAAATCTGTTTTTATGTTGTGAAAACACTATACTGAGGCCTTGCAAATTTCCTCTCTATGACCAAAAGGCCCATTACATTAATTTAATACCACAGGATTATTCAGGACCCCCCTCACATCCTGTTTCCTGAGTTTGAGTGGCTCCCCTCAGGTCACAGACTCCGCTGTTTGGGTTGCCGGACACAGAGGAGAAAGGCAACCTTCATCCCCGGCTCTGTCCAGCTTCTTAATGCTGATCACTGAATCATGGAATTACCTTTACATGCACTTTTAACTGAAGCACGAAGGAAGCACTTTAAAAACCTTTGCTATGTGTTGAATGTTGATGTGCGGTCTGTGTTGTGCGATTGTGCAGGGTGTCTGTGAAATGCTGATGTTGGTTAATTGTGCAGTTTATGTGCTGCTAATGTTTGTTGATTTTTAAAGCTACTGTAATTCACCCTTTTAAAATTGCCCCGTGGGGATGAATAAACTGCTTTGAATTGAATTGAATACCCGTCATTACCTAAAGCGATTACTAAAATTATGAACCGCCGTGTGTCTCTGCAAGTTGGTCTTGTTGAAGTTATAGCAGAATATATGTAGAAAATGGTGGCAGGGGAACAAGAAGTTCCAGAGATAAAAGCAAAATTATTAATTTTTATGGATAATCACTTGAAGCAGTACAATGCAATTTAGAAAAAAATAGCCAATTCCCTTAAAAAAAACAAAACTTTTGTTCATATTCAAAAATACATGAAAGCATTATACATTATATACATGAAAGTTGAAAGTCATTTATTGAATTTTAATTATTTGTATGATTGGCAGAAAACTACTTGACCTGAGATTGACATACCCCTTCTGGAAAGAATTCAAAATGGCCGTCATTTTCTCAATATTGTCAAATGATCATATCAGTAGGTGGTCAATGTCTTCCAATAAACCAGGCTGCTTTATGGTATTTTATTTCATTCTTTGTTTAATTTTGATATATTATGATCGTTACATTCAACTCTACACTTGCGTGTCATGATGTGTACAGTACATATTTAAATAAAAGTCATGTACTATTAAAGCTGCAGTAGGTATAAACTTATCACTCATCACTCACTCATCTTCAGCCTCTTATCCAGGGTCGGGTCTCGGGGACAGCAGCTCTAGCAGGGGACCCCAAACTTCCCTTTCACATTAACCAGCTCTAACTGGGGGATCCTGAGGCGTTCCCAGGCCAGTGTGGTGATATAATCTCTCCACCTGGTCCTGGGATTTCCCAGAGGCCTCCTCCCAGCTGGACGTGCCTGAAAAAACTTCAGTGTGATACCTGAAAACATACTTTACATCATTTATATGTTAGTGTTTTTAGGTAAGTATTAGTCATGGCAGCTTAATAAGCTGCTAGAACAGGTCAGTACCCTTTTTGCTGGCTCTACTTGACTACTTCCTATTGCGTTGGGTGTATTTCTCACTTGAGCGATCTGATGAGACCATTAGCTTGTTGCATGCACCAACTGCAGATCATTCACTTTGACATTTTTTTTCATTTTAGAGTGCTTGAATTTATCCTCCACCATGCAAACAGTTTATTGAGTTCAAAACTACAAGCTATGCCAGACAAAAGGATTGATGTTTGGCTCTTCTTGTATCTTAGCTGCTATATCTTTGAGCAAAAAAAAACACTCAGACAAGGCAGCCAAACATGAAAGTCAAAACCCCCGGTAACTTATACTGACCTCGCCAGCTTATCTTTTTCGTTGTATATGTCTGTAGTTGGTTCCTCGGGGTGGAATGGATGCGAAGTTCCCCCTCTGAAGCAAATAAAAACACGCTCAAAGCATGTAGTGGTATTGAACAAATGAAAAATGGAAGCATAGGCTTTGGCACTGAGGTCATTTTTGATATGGCACTGCAGGAAAGACATGAATATAGTAAAATGAACAATGCTTCTATTTCAGTGTCCTGGTATTGTGCCTGCTGGCTCACTGTCACAAGTCCTACTTGGCCACTTTAATAGAATAAAGACATTATTAATGTTATTGATAACATGTCAAAATTTCTACTGTGTAAAGGCGTGTACAGTGGAAGGTATGAAGTTGGATATTCCTTTAAAGCATTACATATTCATGAATAAATAAGCATCAAATGTAACCACAAGTTTTATCTATGCAATAAAACAGTAGGTCCGATTTGATTCGCAATGGCCTGCCAATACCTGCCATCAGATTTTCAAATGCAAATTTCAGATTGGTGTACAGAGCCATCACCTTTTTTCAAACAGTCCTGCCTTTGGGCTTCAAACCAGTAAGAAAACCGTGCACACACACACACACACACACACACACACACACACACACACACACACACACACACGCACAGTGACTATCTCTCTCCCATACCGCCACAGGTCAGAGAATATGCTAATGAGGCAACACTGCTGTCAAATTAAATGTTAATAATTTAATTTAATTTCCCTCGACCATGAACAATAAAAACAGTAAAAGTGTTGTCTTAAACAAGGATGGCACATCTAAACACACCAGCTACATGATAACAGGCTTATTTATCAGATCTCTTTCTTAAACTCTTCAGCACCCAATACAGATGTTTCCAAATTTATATTCAACTGTTACACAGGTCAGTTTTGAGAAATCCCACCAAAATAAAACAACACAACACATAGGCCCAGCTATAAAAGTAAAGGATCTCAAAGAGTCTTAATCCGACCCTGGAGCATGGTGTGAACTGTACTGCTTTTAGCAAAATACGAGAAGGCAGAGTCAAGGTAAAGGCTTGTAAATCAAAAGTGTTTCATGAAATGGAATTCTAGTCACATCTCAGACAGAGCTGCTTCATTACAGAGAAGTTTTTCTTTGAAACAATACACCTCGAAAAAGTTGATTGTCTTTGTCTAGCTCTCCTCTCAACTCTCTCCAGTCCTCTTAGAAGAACTGCATGCAAATGTATAAACTGAAGGCTCCTCCTGCTCGTGGGAAAAATTACAGCATTTATTTTTCTAGTTTGAAGTCCTTGCTCTATTCTGACAGTTTGAACTGAAGTTGAAGCAGAGCACTGTCCAAGTGATTAACGACTTGCATGCTCTCACACTCACACACTGCTACACACAGCTAGGTTGTGATAGAGAAAGAGCTTTGCCCTCCATCAGCAATATCACAGACAATTTAAGTTGTGGGAAAATCCGCCTTAAATTACTCGGCCCCCTCACTTCAACACTGATAAGCATCATGCACTGCAAGGTTATCACAGTTTGCACAAATACTGTACATACAAATAAACGCATTCAGAGGAGCCACTGAAAAAAATTTGCGAGCTACCTTTTACATGCAAATTTACTGTATCAACACGCACTGTTACACCGCCTCTGCAATCTGTCTTCCTCTCTTATACCATTTCTCTCTGTCTCTCACACACATACACACACACACACACACACAAATACACACACACACACACACATGCATACACACACACACACACACATTACTGTCACTGGCTGATACTCACAGGATAAACTTTAGACAGCCATTTAAAAGGAACATCAATGCACAAACAGCTTACACACGAAAACAAACTGTCCTTTTCACAATCCTTCAACAGTGCGCTGTAAATTCATGGTTTTTTAACCATGTGTATGTTGCACTATGTGAACTTTTATCACCATCAATATGCCTCAGCATGCCTATGCTGTGATTTTTATATAAGAGATGTAGCTGGATAATTGTTAAAAATGCCATGCCTTTCAATCTTTGTTTTTTGGTATGACTTTGTAGTCATAGCAACCTTGGATAACAGAGAACAAACCATGATTTGTAGTGTTTGGCTTTTAAAGATGCAACTGTCAATAACAACATAATTGCCATTATGCAAATGCTTCCAGGGTCACAGTTCGGCTTTCCCCTGCAGTCACATTTCAAGCTTCATTTGCCTTCCAATCTACTATGACAAGCTAAAAATCCAAAAAATCACCCCGCCAGTTTTAGGTCATCCATGAGCGTAGCAAGACTGCCGTTGCCTGTGGCTGAAAAGACTGTCTCAGTCTTGTTTGGCTCTTTTCTCAGGATTCAATTTGATCATCTGTCAGTGGTTGCGTAGCTGTAGAAACTTTCATAAAGTTCATTCTCAGTTGTCTTAGATGAGTGAACAGCTAATCAAACCTCAAAGCTCCCAGGGCAGACACAGGTGTATGTGTGCATGTGTGTTTGCTTCTTTGGTGGGTGGTTTATACTGTGTGTGTCTGTGTGTGTGTGTGTGTCTAAATTATGTGCAATTTATCCTCAAACATTTCATACACACAACATTGTTATGATATCTTACAAAATGTATTATGCTTACTTTTTACAGTGCAGAACATGTTTAAGCAACACAATTACTTGGTAAGGCTTTGGCAAAGATTGTGGTTTGGGTTAAAATAACAATGTTCAGTAAGAAATACATGATGTTAGATAAAGGGGAACTACATCCATTTTGATAATTCATACATGTTATTCTAATGATCTAAGACAGTCCAAAAATATTAGTAAACATGAACAAATTTCTCCCAAATCCAAAAACTACAGTGCTGGAAATCAAACTTGTGATGTTGTCCACAGATTGGGAAAGATGTTATAGATGACACGGAGAGCACCCAGGGAAACGCTATGTATATAGAATTTGGATACATTTTCTGTTTCAGAGCTGAGAACACTAGAACACATCTCATTTAGGTAAAAGAAAGAAAACAAACTAAATCAGCAGCTCCAGACTTTTTTCTTGCTGTGTGAAGGTTTTAGGGGAGGGCATGTAACTGCTCAGTCAGAGTGTATACATGGGTGTTTGCGATTTTTTTATTTTACATTCCAAGTTGCCACACATTTGGTTTAATGCACGATGAATGAGTGCATACATCAGTTCATCTTTCAAGTGTGTTTGTCAATTTAAAGTATACGATTCTGAGACCTACTTGCTTCTTGCACTGTTTCCTGAGTGGGTGCGAGGAGACAGCTCTTGGCACTGATTCACTATCTTTCTCCCCCAAACCGTTTACCTCTAAGGACTTTTCCCTCTGACTGAACAAAGTTCTTATGGAAGGCGACAAGAGCATGTGGCTGGCACAAAGTGATTTCCTGTTTTACTGTCACTTTAAAGTGATATGCTACATGTCGCACAGTCAATTCTCCACTACCTGTGACAGATAGAAATTGGCCGGGCTGAGGCCCTGCAAAATGGGTTTTCCAGTTGATGTGAGCGAGAGCACCATAGCAAGTGACTCAGAGAGGAATCAAAATCGGTCTGAGTTTAGATTGCTTCAAACAGTAATGGCAGTCTGGGGGTTTCCTGGTACATACTGTTGGAGGAGGATGATGCTATCGGCAGATGCAGTTAATTTTACAGACCTGGAAAGATAAATTCATTATCGCCTCACTGTCCATAACCACTTACATCCTGCAGGCTGATAAACTGTGTGTCTGGAGTTTGACCCTGATAAAGAACCTTCTTTATCTGGGTAGGTTGTAGGTGTTTCTAGTATGGCTTGTGTATTTTTTTCAATGCAGCCTTGAACTGCTCTGAAAAGGGAACTGTTAAAAAAAACCTTGTGGCTTAAGAGATGTTCCAGCATCAAGACTTGACAGATGGTAGCAGAAAATCATTGCAGTAACATTTTATCTTGTGATAACTTTTGGGCTCAGTTGTGGGCAGTATAAACAATTTGTAAACATAACACTGACATGTCCTTTTAAGTTTATATGATGAACTCTCTGTAGGTTCATCACTACAAGCAACACCTTTCACATTATCACATTGCTTTCACATTGTCATTATTATATCAATTATAGCCATGTTGAAGTTGCAGCAGTCATCTCTCACAACAGGCCTCATAACAGCTCTACTCACATCTGTATCAGGTAATCAAAACTAAAATGTACAACAAAGAAATGTGAACGCAATCAAAGGAGTTTGAAGTCATGCACTAAAATGAATGGAGCCAAACGATTGCGTCTTTGTCAAATGGCAACCAGTCGTGCAATTGTCAGTAACCAAGACATATGAAAGAATTGGTGTGGTCTTTTTAAGAGCCTTTTTCAACCCGTTTACAGGTTTGCTAAACCATGCCCTTGGGAATAACTGTGGATCAGCAGCAACTGCTCGTTGTGTTTATTGCTGATTTCTAGATGCAGAGTTGTTGAATTAAAAAGTACTATGTTAAAAGACAAACACTATGCAACATTCTGTTTTAATGTTCCGAAAACCCTCCTAATCCTTGTTTGTGCCCGAGGCTAATTCTTTCCTGCACAGAGTCGGAGTTTTACAACAGTGGCATAGTTTATTTTGTTGTTATGTAACCACTGTGGTGAAATGACATTCTTCTTCTTGTTTATTTTCTAGCCTTCTCTCTCTATATGTACAGATATGGGTAGAAGAAGTAGGGATGATTTCAAGCCCGGAAAAACACTTTCTTCTCCCTCCCGTTCCCTCCTGCTCCCTCTCATCCCTTTTCCCTGTCAGTGTTGCTTGGCATTATCTTCTGAAACAGTTGCTCTGAGGGACAAGACAAAGTCTCCCACTCCCTCTTTTCCACTCACATTTCCATCCCTGCCACAACCCCGCCTTGCACATTACCCTGCATAGAAGATAAAGCAATTAAAAGGGAATCTGCTAGATTGTCTGTGTTTATACTAATTCATAGAAGGTTTGCGGGCTGTTATGATAATAACTCATTGCTGGATCATTACCCTGAATCTTGGTTTTACTTGTGCCTCTCTCTGCCTTCTGAACAGTGGCACACGTGCTGACAGGACTTCAGAGCACGGGGCCTTTTCTTCTCCACCGCGGTTATAAATCTTTGCTGTCTATTCTTTTGTTTTCTCCTTTATTTATTTTCTATTTCTTCCTACCCTCCTTTTCATAGAAAGTGTTGCTGCCCAAGGCATTAACAAAAGGCTTCAATTATGGGCCCGCCCACTTGTGCAACCGGCCTTTCCTCAAACTCTAAATCCATGGTTTATAATGCAGATGTGGTCATATTGTCTAATTGCATAGCTGCAAATGCACTTTCTATTGAGACTAGAAGAACCCACGTAAAAACAATACACAGGACAGGAGGCAGAGCTGACTTGATTGTCTCTTTATTGCCTTAAAAACATGGACATTTTCTGTAAATCTCTGTAGCTCTATATCATGTTAAAAGTCGATCGAGTTCTCCCAGCAGTCGATGTCTCTCCCTCTTGCTGCAATGAATCAACATACATGATAGACCACCAACATGATAGATACGCTATGTTTCATTTTTGCATGATTTGATTGATATACCCGTGTGTGCTGTTTGTTATTAACACAATATGTCACGGGTCAATAATAAGCTATCTTATCTTTGAAAATATTTTTTAAAAGATTGACATAATCATGATCAGTGTCATAATCAACCAGCTGGGCTAAGCGCATCTCACAGCATGATATCAGTCATTTCTATTTTAGTCAGTCTACCAGTTGGGAAACATGAAAGATGGACAAGCAATATGAACTTCTTTAATTAAAAGGCCCAACCAAATTTAATTTGGCCCATCCATTCCTGGCACCATGCCTGAAAGGCACTCAGGGGAATACTATTATTCATTAATTATGACTGTTGAAAAGCAATGTATCGACATAATGTTACATCACATGCCTGTAAATGAACAGGAATATTTTATGGAGCCTATATGCTAATTAATTGCAAGTACAAACCATGCAGTAAGGTTTGCACATTCCCTGTCTATGGTGACCATGAGGTTAATACATGGATATTAGAGAACCGATATTAAATTATACATGTAATTCTGTTATTATAGTATTTCCAATAAAGGAGTGAATCGCTTTTATCAGTCTAATGCAGTGATTTATTATACATAGTATTAGTGTTTACAGTAAAATGACAAGGTGCTAAAAAGACAAGCTTCCCAGTCATTTTGGTCAAAGATAAGATGATCATTTATTTACTTTCATTCATGAGCCCCTACTGATTCCAAATTATTATAAATTATGGTCTTAAAATATTATTATTTTGTGGTTATGAGATTTACAGCAGAACTAAACCATTTCTATATAGGACTTTGTCTTACGGCATGAATAAATGAATAAATTACTCTTTTTGCATGTCATTATCATCATGCATTCTGATCCACATCGCAGTCTAAAAGCATGAAATGTACTGTAACAACCTCCCTGTTATGAAAGATCCTGTTAGGGCACTGTGGATGCTGAGATCAACATGTACATGTCAAAGTCCATTAGATTCATTTTTCCTTGTCCTTTGATTAGTAGACAGGTGCTAACTTGGCATATAGTGAGTTATTAAAGATAATCTTAAGAAAAATGGCCCAGACATGGCAGAGTCAAAACCTTTTACACTTGAGCCACGTGCAGCATGCAGCGGTTGCAACATTAGTTAGCCTTGTACAGGCTCAGGGGAACACTTGAAGAGATGAGTTGCCCTTGGTGCTAAGTGCTACGGAAGACCTTTTCAGCAGTGAGATTCAAGCTAAGTTCATGTAGCACAATCTGAAATGGCCCTGTTAAGGAATTATTATATACCCTTTGGAAATGAGTGAAATAATAGAACTATAGAAATAATTATTTGATTTTTTTATTGTTGCTATGGCTACACCATCAAATGATGTTGTTGTCGAACAACGGGAGTTTAGTTCTCTCCTCTTCAGTTCAGGCAATTTTGTGTAAGGGATGCAACCAAATAAACGAATTAAATAGGGGTCTGAGCTTTTTATTGAATACTGGAAAGTCATTATATGTACTGTCAAATCTCTCTTCAGAATTCAGCTCCACAGTTGTTCCCTGTAGCTCAGACAGCGTGTATATTTAATAGCATATAAATGCAAACCAGCAGCCAGTAACCCATGCAGGTTTTCAGAAGTTTGTTCAGATATTCAATTTATATTGGTATTCTAGGATACATGCATCCACTAAATCTAGACTAGATGTTCAAAGTAATACCTTTGAAAGTCCTTTTTCTTAATCAGTTTCCTATTATGAGCTATGGGTTCTTACATGAACACAGCATTGGCTGTTTTAATAGTTGTGTTATTTCACATTTGAGATTTCTGTGTTTCTTTTTCTGTCTTACTGGTTTCAGTTTGGTGGGGCTCATTTAGGGAAAGGTGATATTACTTATTTGATGTCACCCTGAGCGCGTCAGGATTTAGCCGCATGAAATATAAATCTAATGATAATTAGTGGGTTGTTTTGTTAGATCTGATGAACCTTCACAGGAAGACAGAGTGTTAAACGCTTAATAAATAATAAAGATGTTTTTTAAATGTATGCTTCCCTTATTGCCTGTAAGGTTATGATGTGAAGATTAGCTATTAACCTGTCAGTGTCTCCCGTTGCTTTAATAAAATGAATTTGCTATGCCGTCCATGGCAACAATCCACAGAAGACCTTTCCAGCCTTCTCATTTGACACCACACCTGTCAATCATCTGTTTGATTTGCTGACCCCCTTAGTGATGCTGGCAGACCTTTAAAGTCCACTCGCAAGACTAAATGCTGTACATTCATTCCTCACAACCCCACTTAATAAGCCCGTGCTTTCTAAAATTAGCCCACGAGGGAAAAATGCAGATTAGTGTGGCGAGAGGGTATAAAAGCCTATTCTCAAACAGGAAATTATGATGAAACAACCTGCACTCCAAGCTTTGATTCACACCATAATTATTTAAGACACATCTTCAGATCAAAGTGCTACCTTTGAGATAAAAAAAAAAGACTACGGGTAAGAAAAAGGTAACAAAGCTCTTGGCTTATATTTGTATGATTTCCTGGGCTTTGCTAAAGCTCTACAGTACCGGATACAAGTGGAATCTATGTTGTTGAGATGTAGTGCAGGTCTCGGTAGTTCTACCTCAGTAGCTTTCCCAAACACATAGTGTGCTGCTGGGCCAACATATTCAAATACGCCTATTTCTTTTCAGACAGAATTTATGATGCTGCATTTCATTTCACAGCCTAAATAGAGGCAGCTAGGTCTGGAGTATTTTAAAACTTATAAGATTTTTTTTATTTTTATTCCTGCCTCTGCTCTCTTTCACTGGCACTGCATCATCAACTGATTCACTTCTTTTTTCCCGTAATGCACCAAAAGCAGAACACAGTGATGGATCACATAAGAGGTAAATGTGCGGAGTGGAGAAATGAGGTAGCAGTTCCATGGTGTCACACTGGGAGACAAGGCCTCATGTGACACCCTGTAATAACAAGAGCAGTTTGTGCATTGAAAAGGGGATACAGCATAATAAATAGTGATGGGCGGGAAAGGTCAGCACTCTGCAGCCAGTAATTTTGGAGTATAATTTGCAGCTGTAAGAAGCATGTGGCTGACAATAGCAGTAATAAGTCTCTCCACCCTATACTTACACTCTTTCCTCAACACAAGGCAGGACAGATATATAGGATTAAATGCAGATGCTATACTTTGATGTAGTGAAAATCAAGCTATTGAAATTACACTTATCAGGTGCACTTTATCCATCCTTACACATGCACTGACTGATGATTGTGCTGTACAGTCAGACCACAGTGGTATGGCAAAGTAATACGAGGCGGACGGAAAGGAGATGAGCAAGGAATGGGAAGGGGAGAGGAGAGGTAAAGAATAAGAAGGATGGATGGAGCAAGAGTAAATGATGCAGACGGAGAGTGAAGGGCAAAGACAGAAAGACGAGAAGGCAAAAGAGATGAAAGGAGAATGAGAGTGACAAAAAGGGAAGATATGACAGAGGGAGGAAGCACAGTACATCTCCTGAGATTCAATAGCAGCATACTGCCCTTGCCATAGATCCTCCTTCCTACTGTATGTCTCAATAAGGCACCATCTGTTACAAGCTCATTACATCCAACCATTTCTCCCTCACACTCCAACTCTGTTCAAAAACACAACAAAGAGGAGGGAAACTATGGAGGACTTGTCACATTGACTTTCAAATGAGGATGGACGGGTGAAAGTGAAACTCGACTGACAGGAGAAGTGTCAGGGCTCCTGACATGGACAGTAAGGACTCTGATCATTCGTAAGAAGTCAGTTTCCACCAGTGCACTTTTTGCCTTTGCTCTCTTCTACTCGTCCCATTACAGTTGCTGTGATGATTTAAAGTATTGCACTTCACAGCAGACCCAAACGCAGCATCTAATTGGAGTGGCTTAAGAAGCTCAGCAAAAACACGACACAAAGGAATCGAACTGCCCTGGCACTTGCAAAGCCTCAGAGGTAAAATAACACCTGTTCCAAGCAAATTTGAATCAAGCAATCCTGCAAATTCCTGAGTTGTTTACAACCATTTTTTGATGAATAATTTCCCCCCGCTTGGTTTGCTGGCCAAGTCTCAAAACAATCATTCCTGCCCTGATTAATGACTTGCTCTAAGCACTGATGCATGCCAACAAAGATGGAGGGGCTTCATGGTGGGGGAATTTGTGGCTGTCTTGGGGTTTTGAAGGAGAGAGGATAAATCAACTGAGCAACAAAGCCTACTCCAAGTGATTCTATAGTGCCACTGAGGATTCCCCTACAGGGGTTGGCTCAAGGGTTTCACTTAAGGGAGGGACTGATGAGTTTCACTGACTGAAGAGATTGTAGTTACTGATGGCAGGTCTTCATGAGTTAAAGGGTTAAAACAGCTCTGTTGTTGTCTATGTTCTTCTTCTTTGTATGTAGATCTTAAACATAGATGGACAGAGACACTGGACCAATTCAAGTGTCAGGTCTATTCAGATGATTGACTCTTCCTGTGATAACAGCTTTGTTTAAAATCACGATTAATTAAATGATACACTTTCTCACCTTCGACACGTCAGCCTCATCATTCCTCCCTTGAAGTGCTTCATTAAACCTGCAAAGAAAAAAACGACATAGCTGTAGCTGCCTTTTGAAATGACAATATAATTAATGCGAACTCTTTGCAACTGATGTCGACACTGATTACAAAAGCCTTACAAAGACTTTACCTGCTGATTGTCAATTAACAAAATGCATGAGAAGACATAAACAAACACACATGAATGAACAAGACATCCGCATGGAAAGTTTCATTGTTTGTGCTAAATGTTTCTGTGATTGAACACAATATCATGTTAAAGTGTAACTGGCAGTGGGAGATATTCAGCTTTAGTTTCTTTGATAACATAATAAGGTGAATTATATTGCAAGCCCAATCCTAGGGGATGAACTTAGACCTCCCTGGAAATACATTTAACCTGCTGCACAGAGAATATCTGGGGCAAAAAATTGCTTTGAGGTCTACAAAGGAATGACCTGACTTTGATTTGGTATGCAGCTTTAGCTTTGCTTCTATCCCATAGCTTACATTTCCTTTCTCTCTTTTCTTGGTGTCACTTTCTTCTGTGGCATGTCTTTTCTTTTTCTGGCTGTCCGTTTGTTGTTCTGATTGTCAATCTCTCCATATCCCCCCGTCTGTCTTTTGTGCACCTTGCCACTGTATATAAAAAACAAAGACAAATAACTTACTGGCTAACTTCAGCAGCTCTTGCCCGACACATTGGAGTAAAGCAGATTTTGATCAAACAGCTGCAACGGAAACATATACATGCACACAGATACACCTTAGTGATACAGGTTGCCCAGTAAAAAACGAGGATAAAAGGAAAAAAGGTGAGGAGGAGAGGGGAATGAGATGGAGGCAGAAGGTTGAGGAGGGTGGGGCAGAACAAGACAGAAGCACTACAAGGAGGAAATGGAGCAAACACAGGTTCTTGTTAAAGGGTGAGAGGTATCGGAGAGGCAAAAAGGAGAGAAAAGACGAGGTGAGGTAAGGTGAGGAGAACTGGGTATTGATGGGGATAGCGGGTGGTGGGGCTTTTCTGTCAGTCTTGGCACATCGTTCCTCTCATTACAGTTTCACTCCCTGGCTTCAGCTTGCTCTTTGGTCCTCCCCCACGGCAAGCCCTGGAGCAGGGATCCATCCAGCCCATCCCTCCTGTCAACACAAGCCCAGCTCAGCAGCCCTGGCCCAGGCATCTGTCAGCCCACACAGTCCCCTGTCAGCCATAGCCTATTGGCCAGTCCATATTGGCACAGCACAGCGGGGCAGAAACAGAGTATAATATAGCAGAGCAGAGCATCCATCAACAAAGCTCATGGTAACACAGCGCAGGACAGCAACCGAGGCATCAATCACAAGCAGACCCCATGTAAACCCAGCCTCTGGTCTCTGAAGGGACTGATAAACAACAAGGCCACTTTGTAAAACCCAGAAAAAAAAAACCGGTTCATTTAACAAGGCTTTTTGTTTACAAGCATCAGCAAATATTTGCCAGCATTTACAAGCTTTTTTATGTTAACAGAGACTATGTATTCTACAGAGGATTATGGGCTTGGAGAGGATTCTGCCGAGCATTGCAAACATGAAGATGCTGTTGCGATTATAAAAGTGTGATTTTTTTTTTTCCACCAAATATTCAAATAAATAAAGTCACGCTGTCTAAATAACACAGTCGAGATACTGCATCATTGTGAGGGCTGCAGCCAGTTAATGGGATGGATTTTCATTACAAATCATCCAACCGTGGCTCGCTACTCTAATCAAATCGAGTTCCCTGCAAGCGACTTGTTGGATGTGACTCATATCATGCCAGCCGGAGACAGCAGAGCTCTTATTTCTCATTCCGGTCCAGCAGAGCCCCAGCGCTTTCTAGACACGCATTGACGGCTACTATGCTACATGGAATTGGGAACTACAGGGAGACAACTGCCCTAAGAAGTGATAGGAATCTATCTGCTTCCTGAGAAGTCGCTAATTAGTGAGAATAGGAAAAAGCTACTGAGCCTGGTCTACTCTCTGCACCAAAGGTTGCCAGGAGCCACTGGAGGCTTGAGCAGTTCGAAGGAAGACAGACAAAGTGCAGGTAGCAGAAAAACCTGGTCTGTAGTGCAGATCAATGAATAGTTCCTTTGATTACTATTTCATCCTCTCTACTTCTAGCCAAGAGTGTTGATGGAGAGATGAGACAGGAGAAGAAACTTACACAGAGGATTAGGTATAACCAGGAACAGAAGCATACGGGGAGAGGAAACGAGAAGGAGAGGAAGAGAAGTGGAGGAGTGATAAGGCAGAGGTGTAAAGAAATGAGATGGAAAGAGATAAGGCAAGAGAAGATGAGTGGAACAGCGTAATGCGGCTCTGATTGAAGTCTGAGTGTGGTGACATGCAAAGTACTATGTCTTTGACCCATATGGAGCAGCATATGGAGACAACTAACTGAAGGGAGGCAATGCAATTAGAAACATTTGGATGATTAATAGTCCCAGTCACCTGTATTTATCCAAGAGCTCCCATGGTACTTTGGAGGAGCCACACTCACAGTACGAGTGCAAATCACAATTAGAACTGCTTGTCTCACTTAAACAGTGAGTATAATTGGGTGTAACCTGAATGTTTCCTCATTTATTTCACTATATTTCCTCCTTCCTTCATGACCTGGAAACTGATGTTTGCACAGGGATCTTGGCAGCCACAGATGTAAATCACAGAAAGATGTTTTGATATTACTTTTAAATCACCTCTGGCAGAGGAAGAACTGTAGTAGTAGTAGTTTTATTTGAGTTAATTTTATCGATATTTTACTCTGGCCAGCAATTTGAAAGAAAAATTTGATTTCACGAAATTACCAAATTACAGAAAAGGGCGGTGGGGTACTGATGTTCATGGTCCACATATGCTTCAGGAATATGTGTGCTGTGCTGCTCTCCAAGGTGCTTATCCTGTTGCTAGAAGCAGCAAGGGAGTTATTCAGAGTGATCTCTTTGACCCCCACCCACAGCAGAAGGAAGGCTTCTGCCAGTACAAATCTCTGCCAATACCTTCCTGGTTCAATCATTGTCTTCACCTGTATACTCTCTGTTTTCTTTTTCTATTTTTGCTGAATCTTGGATTTTCATATTGCTAGACAAGACGTTCCATTTGCTGTTGTTTATTTTGCACCATAGTTTGACTGGCAATCTCAAGTGATTTAATTCGAAAACACTGTTTGCTGCAGTGTATCATGAATCCTAATGACTTTTCCTCTAGTGCCATGTTTAGTTTTGAGTGAAATGTCATAGCAACTGTTGCATAGATTGAGTAAACACATTCATGTCGCCCTCTGGATACTTTTTTTTAAAATGTTTCCAATACTTTGGTTGATTACCAAATACCTGCAACACCAATGATATTTCCATCAGCCTCATCTGTACAGCTGTAGCAAATGTTAGCATGCCCACTCAACAAACAAAGATGGTGAACTTTGTTACCTCCCCTTCATTGAAAACGGAGACAATAGCACGACAATACAATTAATTGAGTACAGATGAAAACTCAAGTGTTTTATTTTACAAAGTCTTTTGAACGTAACAAAGCTTAACCAACATGTGAAGGACGAGGGGACATGGAGGCTGTGCTATACAATTAAAATAAAGACACACAACACAAAAGCAGGCCTAATTAATGACTAACTCTGAAAAGAAAACACAAACAAAAGACCTAGTTTCTTATCTTAAAAAAGAGCTTAAACTTAACAATTCCATGGACGGTATCAACAACTAAACCTGGTGTGTCTAGACAAACGTTACCTGTATGTAAAATGCATATGCTATGCCTAACTCCTCGTTTCTACCACAACATACCTTTTATCTTAACAAGAGTTTAAACAAATTGACCACAGCTAAGAGAGTGGGCAACTGCTCAGGTGTGCTCCTTTTATTGATAGGCCTGAATGGTCATTTGCCAGCTCAAAGCCTGAGGAAACCAATGACAACAGAGGAGGGGAAGAGAGAGAAAAGCAGGAGGAAAGAAACACGTGTACAGCAGGCACGTTGCCTCTGCCTGGTAATTAACACCCCTACCCATATAAGTGCAAACATATTACCTGAAATTACATCTTACATACTGTTTGGAGCTACACCTTACAATTGACATAATAACTAAATAGCATGTAACAAGGCAAATGGCTGATGTCAAGGTTGCAGTCTTGCATAATGGTGACCAACCCATATTACATTGGTTATGGTTATATAGCATTTTTACAGTATAAGTGAGAAAAAGCCAAAATAGCTGCTTTAGACAGTGAAGTTACCTTTTGTTCATTTAAGACCATCAGCATCTTTTCTGGTAAAGCACTCTTAAAATATTCTAAGAGAATTACTGAAGAAGGGATTCAAAACAGCCCTTGACCTCCTTTGTGGCACACCATTTGTCAAAGAGAAAGAGATTTTTCTCGAGTGAAGTCATTGAACATTTGATCACCAGACTTGTTATAGTCCCTGAATTTTTACCTGTAGGCTTCTGGCACAAAGTCATAAAAATAATAATTAATAATAATAACAATGATACATTTTATTTGTTGGCGCCTTTCGAGACACCCAAGGATGCCTTACAAGCTCATAGGCACATAATATTGATTATCTAAGCTCATCGTATTGTAAGCTTTCTTCTAAAGAAAGAGATAACACAACTTCCTTTAGTTTACCTACTAGCTTGCGCTGAAGTAGGATAGGCCACAGTCCCTTGTCCGGGCTACTGCAGTTCAAACAACGGGGAATGCAGCATTGCTACGTTAGAGCCGGATGGCTGTGGTCATGCTTGGAATGGATGATGCCACAGACAGCGTAGGAAATTATAGCACACCATCTTTTAATGACCAGCTGTGGAAAATGTAAATTTAATGTGTTTCTATAGTCATTACTGCTATTTCTATTTAATTTATTGTGTCTTTTTAAATAGAAATTATGGTTTATTTTCTATTGTTCTGTCCTAAATTCTATTACAATGACTGCTGCTTTCAATTACATACGTTTCACCTTATCTCAAATCCACTTAAGTTTAAAGTCTGTAACATTTACATCTTAATTGCATGATGAATCATGTTACAATTTGCTGAGTATCAATTAGGCAGTCTTTGAACTGTGTTTCTAGCGACCACAAACCATCAGTCAGGCTGTACTTTCCCTTTGCAAAGCAGAAACCATCAGCTGGCATCATCCATCTTTCATTGAATAGTCTCTGTGCACTCTGTAAAGAGTAATAAAAATGTCAGTGAGTGTGTTGGTAATATGGGCCCACACATTTTTGTAAAGCAATCACAAAAGTGGGATCTGAGTGTAGTCAGTAAATATTGCAAGGATACAAAAGAACAGTAGCATCTAACAGTTTAAGCACTACTTGCCTGGTGGTTGTAGCATAACTACCAGGCAAGTAATAAGGTTTGCTGCGCTACAACTACAACCACTAAAGGAGTTATTTTTCTCAGGATGATATGATATTTGCGCAGCTTATTTGCGCAGCTAATTTCCTTAGCGTCTTAACAGTAATCCCCATTATGTGTCAGCATTGAGCTGAAGCCTGTATCCACTTTTGGCTTCATAAAGGGTCAGTTTTTTGACTCTGCAGATTGTTAAAACGTAGTTCTGGGTTCTTTAACCTCTTGGTAGTACATCCCACCATACAGCAGCTTAAAGGCATTTTTCCGTTTTTTTGCTAGCAGACAGAATTAACGTGGAGGCCCCCTCACACAATACAAAATCAATGGAGAACAGTGCGGGCGGGGCTTTCTGTCTCTGTGGCTCCAGTGCATCATCGAGCCATAAAGTTCAAGCCCACCATGAAAAAGACTAAACCCAAAAATATTTGAAAAACTGTTAAATGCTCTAACTCCATAGTTAAGTATTACATGAATTACTGTATTTTCCCTAGTTGACATCAGTCATTTTTCAACATGTTTATGTTATAGTGTTTTGAAACAAATCCCAAGTTTACTTTAGATAGACTTTAAATTAAAACTTTTTTTTTCATTTTGCAGAGAAATGTAGCACTTCAACTAGAGATAGCTATCGGAAATTATTAATGGAGGAATATGTCTTCAATTCAAAAAACTTTATTTGTCCCCGGGGGGCAATTCAGGGCACACAGAGCAGCAAATAACGTCAGTGCAACTATACAAAAACATTTTACCTATCAACAAGAATAAAGTTGATAGAGTCTCTAAACAGTGACAGACAGGGTGGCCAGAGATGGTTTCTACAAGTGGATTAAAGGCTGCATTATTTGAGCTTTACAGTAAAATTATAAGATTTCAAGGATGTATTGTTTTTCAAACATATGTGTTGTAACCCAATAGTTTAACTTAACTCTATATAACTGTCTCTGCATGAAGACAGTTGTCCTACGCAGTGAATCGAACTGGTGTCACGATTCTGTTCACGTCGTGTTTTTCTGTTCTTCACTTACCTGCTTTTGTTTTTTCACCTACTCCTGTTTACTTCTCACCGGGAGACAAGTGGTAATAAGGGAGAAGAGGAAGCAAGCCCCCTGAAAACAAACAAGATGCAGCCAGTCAGTCAGCCAGGGCAGTTTATTGCGTCACTGCAAACACCTAAAATCTGTTCAACTTGTCACTGGATGTCTTTGTGTTTCACTCATTTAAAGCACTGCAATAGAAAGCAACCTCCTTTCATGAATCTAATGTAAGACAAAGATATGATTAAAATAAAGAAATACATTACAATTTAGCAAATATGCAAATACTAGTTTGAAGGGAAAATCCTGCAACCAAGACAGTATATCAGCAATTCTAAAAGTTTATATAATTGTGTGATGATTAATCGGTTGTTGAACAGGCGTGTCACATCTCTGTAGCTGATCTCTTTTTTTCCCACAGTGCGACAGTGTCACAAACTGTACAGCCGATTGTTTTAATGCTACACTGGAACTACAGCGCAGTATATCACAGTGAAGTTCAGTGAAATATTGTGTTGTTTTGTGTATATTTATATGCATTCTCATTGGATTCTAAATTATCTTTTTTTGTATATTCAAAAGCACATATGACCATAATATAAAGCAAATGGCTTCGGTTTTGAACACGTAACCTGCATGAATCAAGCACTGAGGGCTCATCATTCATGGATGATTTGCAGAGGTTAAAGCTCAAAACTCATAAAAAGGATAATTTATTATATGGATTTGAATTATGTGAGTCAGGCTCTGTTTTAGTGCTGCAGATGTCTCCTCTGGATTCACAGAATCCATGCTTCTATAGTTGTTCAGTTGTTGTTCATATGACTCTGCTTCATTAGTGGAAAAATGTGTCTTAATTCCAGAAGATTTTGATTATAAGTCTGTTAATTAGAGCTATTTGAAACAAAACAGAATAAACCTGTTCACTTTAGAGCGAGGAAAGTGGAGGGTAGATGACAAATAAAGTGAGTTATCTGAGCTCTGCACAAAGGGAAGGAACATCAACATGAATTCAAGCTGCGAGTACAAGCCTTCAACAAATCTGACATCCAGCCCCCACTGGGCAAGAAGGTGGGGTGACTCCACCACCACTTTGTGCATCACCCAGGGTCACACGCCAAAGACAGCCTCACTCCACTGCTTCACTAATCTACTCTCTTGTAGACCAACACACTCCAAAGCGGAGTACACAGCCAAAGCTCAGGGAGACGTCGGAATTTGCATGTGAGGCACATCCTCTGTCGGCTTGCATTGCGGCTGATATCCATTCTCATTGATTCCGACGTCTTCTCACATTTACATTTATTCATTAGGCAGACGCTCGGCTCCCATCCCTCCCGTTCGAGATGTCTTAGCTCGAGCTTACTTGGCGTAATGTTCTGACAGCATGCAACAAGGAGTAAACAAGAGGATATCGTTAAAGGAGATGTATTTATCAAAGCGGGGAATGGAGACAGGTTCAAAGAAGCAAGAGAGAAGGGGTGGGAGGACGAGATGTGTTTAGGGATGGATTGAGGATGAGAAAGAGAAAGATGCTCCTCAACTTTAGCTTTTCTTTCAAGACCTCAGGATAAGAGGAGTGCTGAGCTGTCTGATTAGTTTAAGTAACTCTGAAATACTCTGTTTGGTCAGCAATATCAAACACTTCTCTGCTGAGGGTTGCAGTATACCCAGCAGACCCATTGTTTCAAGAAATGATTGTGCCTTTAAACTGTTACTTAAAGTGCCTCTGTGTTTCAGACAGCCCACCTACTTTGTGGAATTGTTATCGGTTCACTATTTGTTTGTTTCCTATCCACAAAACTCAACATTTCCTTTCTCCCAATAAGATTACACATTTATTTCTGTTTCTTTCTCCTCATCTCTACCATTCTCGTTGTGCCTGCAGGTGTTATGTGGATGACAAAGTGTCCAAGGCGGCCTGGCTCAATCGTTCCAACATTATCTTTGCCGGCCAGGACAAGTGGTCCCTGGACCCCAGAGTAGATCTGGTCACTAAAGGACAGCTGGAGTACAGCCTGCGCATACAAAAGGTAAAACTTTTTTTTAGTAAAAAGTATTATTTGTGTAATCGTTATCTGGGCTTGAATGACAGTTGTATTTATCGATGAGATAGAACAGAGTTGTTACCAAAGATCCTATTCAAACATTGTGAGATCTGACCTTAACACACTTTAAGAGCTAAATACTTGGTGGTTTTCATTTGTTTATGCAGCTGGTTCAGCCAGACGGACTATTATCCTACACTATTCTTAACTAACTTTCCAAACCATGAACATGTGGGAAGACAAATGTATTTGTGTGAAGCCTAACTTAACACTTAAAGAAATAGTTTACCATTTTAGAAAATGACAATATTGGCAAGAAAGCAAATAAGAGTATTCTCTTGTAATGTTGAACTATTCCTTGAAATTGTCAAACCAAAAATTGTACAATGTACAAACTTAAGTACATATCAAGAATAAATCCAGCAATCTTAATTAATGTTATAATTTATTATCAAATACTAGGTTTTTTACCATGTATGTTTTTTTAAGTGTCAACATTGCATGCTAGAAGCCCTGCTAATATGCAAATCCTGTTTCACTGTCTTTAATGAGTGAACTCTCAGCTTTAACACACCTTTAACACACAAGATGCTAAGTATGTAAGAAAGTCATATCTCCTAAGTTGTGAAATGGTGAAAAAAAATAAACCGAAAGCTTAATTGAAAATAATAAATTATATAAATGTTAAGTTAATTAGAAAAGATAAGTTGATTCCACTAAATTTCTATATGAGGTTTTACCGCGCAGTTTAAAAATCATATTTTATTCAGAAAATAGAATTAAAATGTTAAAGCACTGCAGTCGTAAAAAAGGTTACAGATTAACATGAAGTTAGACTACTACTCTGCCTATAATATTGTGATAATATATTCAGACTAATGAAATAGCAATATGTTATGTTATTTTGTGTAGGTGGATGTGTATGACGAGGGGTCGTACACCTGCTCCATACAGACCAAGCAGCAGTCCAAGACCTCGCAGGTCTATCTCATTGTACAAGGTAAGCGGCACCTCTGCATAAACACCAAGCCTCCTACCCATTTCAGCTAGACAGCAATCAGCTTTGAAATTGAGTCAATAAAACACAGTATATGCTAGACAGAAGCTACAACACATCTGTCACATGTCTCAAGAGTCAGAGAAATTGTCCAGCAGCACACACACAGCGTGCTGTACATGCGTCATCATGGCTTTGCTGTATGTTAATATGTATTGTCCAGGGAAAAAAAGCCTTGTCACAAACGGTCGCCGACAGCAACAATATTTCTTGTTCCAGTTCGAATGAATCTTAAGTGCACTTAAAAAGCCCTCAGCAGTAGTTTTCCTTTTCAAGGAAAAGAACGTTATTTCTCCTGAATGGAGACAGCAGGAAAGTTGAGCGTGAGAGAAAGAAGGTGCTGCAGGATTTGATCCAAGGCCTTGAGGGTAGGTTTTTATTTGCAAATTTTTTTTTTTTTTCTTTCAAAATTTACCTTTTGTGTTTTAAGGTTGTAGCTCTTGAGATGGAAGGGAACGCAATGCTATGATATTGTCTAATTGTACCTGAGAGTGCTGAGAAAGATGCAGTCAGGTTGAACCTTTCTTTTTTGTTTTTCTGCATGTTGTTCCCAGCTTCTTAGTTGAAAAACAGTTCATCCAATGACTGCCGCCACAGGGACTAATGATTATCCAATCAGCTCCATGGCGTTGCCAAGTAGAAAAGGCGTGTCTTCTCAGTATCGCCAGACATCACAGTTTGTTTACTTTGCTCCACTCCACTCTTGAAACACATGGCTATGCATCAGTGTCGTCTTGAAATTATGTTAGATTCAGTCAGATATGTTGGTCTCTAGTGATTGGTTAAGGGAAATTGAATCCTCCTCCCCCAGGGAAATCGTTGGAAAGTGGCAATGTCAGACTTAAGATGGAAACCAAGTGTAACGACTTGACAGATTTGTCTGATATCAGGAAAAAATACTTGGCCCTGTTAGTTCTTTAAACCTCTGAAAGGTTTCTGAATTGCTGGTAAGCTCTTGGGATAATGAAAGAATAAGAGCAATAAAAACATTGAGCTCTGCATCGAGGCTGAAAAAAACTTTGTTATCCATTAAAATACCATCGCCAAGTCAATGTCGTCTTGTTTCCCAAAGTTACAGTTAGTTGACAGAAATTGCTCTTAAACTGTCAGAAACAGGCTGCCTGACAAACACAAGTGAGAAACCTGAGTGCTCAAAAATGGGATCTCCTGGAGTTTGTTTATTTGCATGTGTGGGGGCGTTTGCCTTAATATGCTTTGCTTTCAGCTGCAAATGTTCCCACCTTAATTTGTCCATTATCCTGAGAAGAAATACTGAAGCAAGACATGGAGTGCTGTACAGTATATGTACAGTGACACACCTAATGTTGCAGCTCAATACATTTCCCCATAGTCCATTGTTTCATCAATCAGTTTGTTTTCTTTTACCTGCCCTTTCAATTTCAAAATTACTGACCGTCCGACGTGAAACCCGACCCATTATTAATACTACAGGCTGTCAGTGGAGGAAATGCACCCCTTTGTAATTTAACCACTTACAATTGCCTATTTGAGAAACTTCCCATTCAGCTATGAACTGAAGATATCATCCATTAATAGCATTTTTAAAGGTCAATATATGAATTGATGCTTCTCTTCTTGGATCCATGACAGCAAATTGCTTCTCCTTTCCAGAATCCATTGTGTCCGATTATTCAGCGCTTGATCATTGGAATGTCCTGCGTCGACTTCCAGCGTTGCTGTCGGCGGCCTCGTTTATCACAGCTAATGCGACAGCTATAGCCAAACATGGATTATGTTGCTTTCCTTCCCTGTTACTTTGTCCTCTGCTCTGCCTCTTAAAGTCCCATTCAATTTTGCTGCCATTGTTATGCTCATCTGTTGTATTTTCCTGCTCCGTGGGTGTAATCTTCTCCTTTGCGGTTCACTCCAGCATCTTTCATCTACATTGCGGTGCAGTGCTGAAGGTGTAGGTTTGTGCCAATTACCCTGAATGTGTTACCGTGCACAAGTACTGTGGAGTGTTTATTTCATTTTTAAATGGTTGTCAAACATTGAACACAGATGTAATGAAACTACTAAATGCAGAAAAATAATTAGATAACCAGCATAGTAAGTAAAACCGGCTTCATGAATAGTCCACTGCTTATTGAACTTCTGCTTCTGCTTCCCGTAACTTTTCTACCCATAACAGTATGAAGGTTTGAGTCTTTTACCAAGGGAAGATAAGCATTTGTCTTTGTGTGTGGCTCCACTATTCGATCATAGCAAGCAGCCTAAACTAACCCCGCAAAACCCAATCAACTCTGAAGGATAATAATTCACCCTGCCTTCATCTTTTAATGGGTATGAAAATTTTCCAAGCATCAAACATTGCCCCTGGTTACAGACCCAAGAGCGGGTTTACATAACCAAAGCTGACAATTTTCTGCTAGCAGGGACAGGAACGTAATTGGAAAACAAATGATCAGACAAAGTAAATTTGCCAGGATGAAAAAGTGGCTAACTCGCGGGGCTCAGATGAGTTGTACCAAGCAGGGTCACTGCACATGACAAGAATCTCAATATAATGGCAGCCTTTCCATCCCAATCTAATATGATTTTCATGAAACACAGACATAGAAGTTTAGCCGATGGGCAAGCCCGGACCAGTGTTGTGATGATTTGAAGGTTTGACTTTAATGTTTGCCAAGTCTATTAACTATGATACTTAATTATGAGTATGTGTGTGTGAGTGCATGCATGCATACCTGCATACATCCATGTCAGTGACTATGGCTTGCTTTTGTGTTGTTTAGATAATACTAAGTTAAGACCGTTCACTTATTTGTCACAGTTATAAATCAGGAAAACACTCCTCTCACTAAGTTTTTCTTTAAATCAGTAAATCTACCCATTTCACTCTTCCCATAGCTTAATCCTAGTGTGGGGGGACATTTTGTGCTTTCATGCCAATGTTCCATTCCTAAAGTGAGGAACATATTTTTCAAACTGTAAAAGAAAAATATTTGCCTAGTGAAAAAGTTTAATAGCTTAGCTATCCCTCTATAACTATTTTCATACTGAACTTTTCTTGAATCTGTTTGTGCAGGACTGATGTGACATGGGGATATCCAGTCATCTGCAATAATTGTGGACATGATTTGACTTCTGTCCCCATTTGTGTGTATTTAAAACATTATTCTACCAGTCTAGTCAATTGAAAAACAAATTCCTAATGATTACATGCATGGCCCAGCAATTGCTACACACTATGGGGTAAAACAACTTCTCATCATTACAGTGAACATTGGGGAAAACACTGAGATAGGAACAAGAGAGTGACACAGTGGCATGCAGGAAACACCACACTATGAAAGGGTAATCAAACAGTAAAAACCATGTGAGAATAGAGAGGGTATTTTTTGCTCATAGGAAGCTGTTGCATGAGTACGAATGGCCTGTATAACCGTTCAATGAACTGCAGTGTTGTTGAATATCAAAATTATAGTTCATATCCTAGCAATCAGTGGGTGGAATACAGATGCATCAGGAAACTTGACAACATAAAATCACATCTGTCACGTCTATGATTGGTGAATAATATGATGTGCTCTGGTGAAGACAACCCTCTGATAAAAATGATACCTGCTGAATCAAATTACGCGTGAAATTTATTTTACTTGTTCCTGAGAAAGGGTTTTGTCTTCATTGGTCATGAGACTGAATTGAAAAAAAGACAACTACAATGCAATTTTGGTCATAGGCTAATATGGCTGCAGCTTTTAAGCCTTCATCAGTCATCATCTTTACCAACATATGAGGTGTAGGCCTACCTTATCAAAACTGGTACTCTACGGATGCCCCTGGGGGGGTCTACGGTCTTTCCTCCACTTTTGTCCAGATGAATTTTGTGCAGACTTTCATGGTCAACAGAAGATGAATTTCACTGACTTTCATTGATCTCCTTACTTTTCCTCTAGCAACGTCATGAGGTTGACATTATTTATTGTAATTTCTCAACCATTATTGGATTGATTGCCATGAAATTTGGAGCGGACAATCCTGTTCCCCACATGACTGATTGTGATTAATCACCAAATACCAGACAAAGACAGACCGTTGTCAACCAAAAAAAGCCGTACAGGTCAATTATTAAAACCCATATTTTGTTTGTTTGTTGTTAGGTGGTGTGCTCTAGTGGCCATAATAATTATGGCAGGAGCAAAGCAGGAAGTCAGGTTATGTAGTACAGAATGCGACAAAGTCCTTGTAAAGAGGAGGTCATGGTGGATGGATGGAAGTTAATGAATGTAACTATGTTAGTATGGAACCACATCACAGAGGTTACTATTCATTTTAACACAAAACATGGTCTTTTCCTAGCCCTTACCAAGTAGTTTTGTTCAATAAACTTTTCACAATGTTAACCACATAAACACTGATGTGCTTATTTACAGCCTCAAAGAGCTGCTATCATGACCATATAGTATCTTAAGTTACTATAAGGTAACTTATAGTAACTTAAAATAAACACACAACTTTATTTTGATAGGGAGAGATTGGGGAGATTTTTACCATATTTAATGAGGAGGAGCAGAAAAATAATATTAGTAATGTCATGGGAGGGATTTGACTTAAGCCGAGATGTAGCCCAAATCTCCACCCCATCATAATCATACTCTTTGTACAAACATATCCAGAGCAGCAGTGTTTCAGCAAATTCAGCAAAACTCAACATGCCATGCAAATGTGTTTCATAGAATGCATAGGCTGGGGAGTGATTCATTCATCTCATGAGGTTGTCCCATATTACTCATCCCACAGGAGAGGGACTTTTTGTTCACTTAGCCCTTACTGTATCTGCTTGCTGACTGCTGACCCCAATCAGAAATATTGCAGCTTGTTGAACTCTAATTCCCACAAGTGTTTCCGACAGTCAGCATTTATGATCTGAATATTTCACCGGTTGGGAATTATGAGTAACCGCAGACAGTGAGAGAATCGGCTTTCAGCATGCAGGGTCTCAAATCACCGGCCTAATCACTAGCCACATGTAAATCGAAAGTCTTTTTTTTTTCATTGTGCAGCCCAGGCTGAAGGAGCCTTAACAGCTGCACTGCACTGTCCTGCTGCTAGAGATTATACATGTTATGCATGTGTGTCCATGTGTGTGTGTGTCTCTATCTCTCTCTGTCTGTGTACTAAACTGTGCTGGCAATTATACGAGTGTGTGTTGGGTTTTTTTTTTACTATGAGCAACTATGAGTTCCTTGAAGACTGTCAATAGTGTTGCTCTCTAGCTGGTTTGCAATTACAATAGGCTCCTTTCATGGTTTCTTGTCTTTTTAATTTTTTCCGCTATACTTACTTTTCAGTACAGTGATGCTTGGTCAGCGGAATCTAATCAGTATTGATCTGATGCTATTGAATTAAACTTCATCATAATTCAAATTAAATGCATATTTTGCCTTGACCTTCAGGAAATGATTTTGGTAGTCTTGTTACAAAAATAGATGCAATTTAACTGATCAAACTCACTGATCAATACCTGTCAAACCTGTTTTTTAAACCTTCCTCTAACATTGTCTTTGTTGTATAATGATGTGTAGCACAGATAAAAAAAAAAGTCATGTTTGCAGGACTGTATATGGTTGCTTATTTTTCAAAATAACATCATAAGTCGTATTTCTGTTTGGGTTTATGTCCCCAACCAGTCTGGCCAGGCAGTCTGCATTGGCTCTTAAATCTACAAGTTATCACCCAAACCTTTCTTGCAAGCAGCTTTCCCTCCGAGACAGATGGCATTATCCATTCATAAATGTCACAGAAACAGAGCGACTATAAAGTAGCAGACAAAGTGAATCGTCTTGTATAAACAGCTGTTTCCTGGTTTCGGTGGCATCATTTCAATATGTTTTATCCAATGGGAAGTGACACATGTTAATGCACTGTATACACTTGCGCTGGAGCTTGGGGAATTGATAGACTTAATGCAAAAGCAGGGTGTTGTGTGTGTTGTTTTAGCCTCCTGCACAAAATCAGAAAAAATATCTTTATATTTACCCCCCCATTCTAATCACATTCCCCTCCAGCACGTTGGGTGCTTTAGCCTTTATTTTTGGTCTGGCAAGTGCTCTTATAGTTGATTTTAACAGTGTAAGCCCTGACCTCATTACTGACTCTAAATCAGCCATGCGAAACACAGTTTATCCCTACTAGGCATCACTGCTTTGTGGTCTTCAAATGCATCCTCTTACACACTTATCAGTCTTTTCAATCTTTCATTCCTTCCCTACTTGTATCACAATGCCGTGGTATTTAAGGAGCTAATCCAAAGGATCCTCTAAAGGTAGTGTCTCTCTAAAGATCACCCTAGCAGGAGGGGGGTGGCAGTTTGCTTGTGTGAGTGTGTGTGTGTGAGTGTGTGTGTGTGTGTGTGTGTGTGTGTGTGTGTGTGTGTGTGTGTGTGTGTGTGTGTGTGTGTGTGTGTGTGTGTGTGTGTGTGTGTGTGTGTGTGTGTGTGTGTGTGTGTGTGTGTGTGTGTGTGTGGGTGGGTGGGTGGGTGTGTGTGTGTGTGGGTGTGTGCGTGCACATATCTTCTACTCAACAGTCTGGGCAAGGAGAAGGACTGACCTTTTAACAATTATCATGGGACAATCAGAACCTTTCAGCTGTGCCTGTGAAGCCGTCTAGCCACTTTGCTCCTCTCCACCTCTTCCCATCTCCACGACCCCTTCCTCCTTTTTCCTGCCCATGCACATCCCTCACACTTCTCCATCTTGGACCACCTTTTAACAATGCTGTTGCTCAAAGGGTGTTTTCCGTCACACTTGAACATATGGGGTTATATGGACAGGAGGGAGATAGAAAGATTGGGAAAGGCAGAGGAATCGAAAGAGATGTAAAGTGCAAATTAGGTATGGCAATCATTAATTCGAGATATCGGCAGTCTGTGTGGCTCTACTGCTTAAGCACAGTAATCACCACCACATATACATTATTGTTTGTATTGCCACCAGCTATGGTGTTCAGACTACATTCTTTTTGCTGGATGCTCCCTCCTCACCCATCTGAAAAAAGAGAGATCAATGAAGCTTCAATTCACCAAAGGCAAAAGGCAAACACATTAACAAAAAATATTCATTGTCATGCAGCAGCCTCTCATTGAAGGTAAAGCTATTGTTCATCAAGGACTTCTTGTCTGTCTAGTGTCCAAATGTCTACTGCATACATCACACTACATGCAAAATCAAAGGGAAAAAAGAACATTGATGAATTACTTTACTTATTATTTCATTTAGCTGGATTGTGCATTACAAGCTGCTAAGGCAGTGAAAAGATTTAAATGGTAGAATCTGACATTTCTTGTAGCATGGGAAGTTTTTTATGAAGGTGGATGGTTCTTAGTAGGACTGGGAATTGGGAAAAGTAAGAGGACATATAACTGACTCATATTTTATCATGCATTTACTGTGTGTGTGTGTGTGTGTATGTGTGTGTGTATGTGTGTGTGTGTGTGTGTGTGTGTGTGTGTGTGTGTGTGTGTGTGTGTGTGTGTGTGTGTGTGTGTGTGTGTGTCTGTGTGTGTGTGTGTGTGTGTGTCTGTGTGCGTGTGTGTGTCTGTGTGTGTGTGTGTGTCTGTGTGTGTATACAGTATATATATAGGGGATATATTTGTGGCCACTCGGGGGCAGCAGAACAGGCTGTGAACTGACATATTAGGATTTGCAAAGTTGTGAAATGCAAATGTTTTAGCAAACTGTTCTATTTACACATCCAGCAGGCACAGAGCAATATTAGCACTCATTTGGAGCGTTGGTTCTGAACTTGGTCTTTACCAACTCCTGAGGGAAATAACTGGCACTTTAGCTGCTACTGAAAACGTTCCACTATGTTCACCAGCCAGTCACTTGCTTGATCTGCTATGAGGTGCTGTGCAGGAAGGGTATTAGTTTTAGATATTAGGGTTTAGAGCTATTTTCAGTGAAACCAGCCACCTGCTGTGGCCTCAAACCACTCTATAACAGTGGTGATACTGAACCGAAACAGTAAAGTTGCGGGCAGGGGAACTGCACATTACACATATTAATTTCATCCATTGTTTATATAAAAAAAAATTGATCGGTGCAGCTCTTAAAGCATTACTGCACAGTTGATTTATCCATCTCTGAAAACACTTATGGGTGCCTTATTTTTAACATTCAGGATATTCAGAGGAATTTCTTAGTCCAGGGTTCAAGCATTTGGAGAGCCTGCATACCCTGCACACGAAGCACTGGCTTGTGTGAATGCCAGTAGTAAACCCCACTATGCCTCATTATGCCTGCTGTGAGCATGATGGCAGACAGGCCACTAGACATATATCCATACATTCATACAGCAGCCCCTGAGGGACAAGATTACATATAGTCATCACATCACCCATTATTCCATGTCGCTACCCAGTTCAATGAAGAAGTGGCACAGAGAGAGAGAGAGAGAGAGACAGACAGACAGACAGACAGACAGAGAAAGACAGAGCGAGAAAGCAACCACCCATATTTTCTATTGCCTTTGAACTTTCATAATGAAACTCACTCCTTGAAGTTTTAATGAATGCAACAACTTGACATTCCCTTTTCCTTACTGGACTGCTGAGCTTATGTTGCTTGGACTGAGTCTCTTAAAAAAAGTATCCTTTAATCTTCTGTATGCTTGTTGTAAGAGATGCTCTCATGCATTTATATGGGGCCATCCCATTGACACACACATGTCAGCAGGGGTATTGACAGGGGCTGCAGGTGAACCATCAGGGCCATATTTCACAAACTAACCAGGAGAGCCAGGGGCAATCAGTTCTAGACAGTGTCTGCCCCGTCTTATATCTGATAAAGAGGAACACTATTTATTTCATCATTGCCTCTGCTCCCCCCACACATGCCCATTAGGAAAGTGCTAGTATCCTCTCCCTCCATCTTTCCCCATCTTCTATGTGACCTGGGCCTGACAGATAGATGGACAGCCCTTTGGCACGGGGCTCTTCACGCTTGTGAATGCCTCTGGAAGTGAGATTGAGTGGCAGAGTTAAACCTGACCTCACCTGCTTTCTCTGAGGGTGTGTGTAGAGGTTGTGTCAGACTGTGTGCAGTGTGTCAAAGTGTATTATCCTGAATGCATGGTTCTTTATAAGTAAATCTATGGATTTGTGACTGCCCTTCTGGCTCACAAATGTGTGCTTTTTACCATTTCAACCAACGGTGGCTTCATCAAATGCTTTCACCTTTTTCTTCAATGACTGCCCAACATTACTACAGGGTTACCTGGGTTTGTGTGTGTGTGTGTGTGTGTGTGTGTGTGTGTGTGTGTGTGTGTGTGTGTGTGTGTGTGTGTGTGTGTGTGTGTGTGTGTGTGTGTGTGTGTGTGTGTGTGTGTGTGTGTGTGTGTGAGCGCGCGCGCGCGCGCGTGTGCGTGTGTGTCTATGAACTCTCTGCCACTCAGCCCTGCTGGTGTTCAGGTCAATCCCACTGCTAGGCCTTAATCCCACTTGTATCACCATGGGCTGGATAAGAGCATAGAGTTGAAGTGAGGGACACCACAACAAAATTTAGCATGCTAAATATGAGCAGAAATTGCTCATTTTGATCCGGTGAGGTTAGTGAGTGACTGCTGTGTTCCATGAATGATGTCCACCTATTAGATCCATTTAGACACGTGAAGGGGGAGAGAACAGCGTGAGGAAGATTCGTCTTTGTTTTGTGTGCACTTGTCAGTGGCACACGGCTGCACTTCAGACACACTGAGAGATATCTGATTTCAGAGGCTTCCTGATGGCTCAGTTGTTACCAGCTCAGCACTGCTCGGGCCCATGTGGATTCAAACTACTTCCCTATCTCCCCTCTTCCTCTCCCTATTGTCAGCAATCAGAATAAAAGTACAGACTTTCTTGCAAGAGGAGAAGGCAATGTTGGTTTGGCAGTAGGTCAGTCTTCCACTTTTATCCAGACTGAAATATCTCAACAAATTTATAATGGATTGCCTTGAAATTTTGGACAGGTATTCATGTTTCTGACAGGATGGAGCCCACTGGCTTTGATAAGCCTCTGACTCTTCCTCAAGCATCTCTGTAAAAGTAAATCCCTGCAAAACCAATGACATTTCCATAAGCCTCAGTTGTACTTATTTAGTGCTAATTAGCAAATACTAGCATGCTAACATGCTAAACTAGGATAATCAACCTGACACAATGCTTAACATCAGCATGTTAGCACTGTGACTCTGAGTATGTTGGCATTTAGCTCAAAGCACAGTACATGCTGTGAAAAGTAGGCCTACAGCCCCGTAGAGCCGCTAGCATGGCTATACTGTAGACTTCATGTTTAATGTCCAGTTTGAACTGAGAAAGATGCTTGAAAAGATTTTAAAGTGATTGTTTATATCAGGAGTGTTTCAAAGAGACTTATAAAATGCATTGGCTGACATCTGTTATGTGATTTGCATAGATTTTGTACTCATCCTCAGTATTTTCTAGTGGGTGTACTATTACCAGTGGGCTGCTCCTTCACCCAGTGCACACTGCCCCACCAGATGTCTGGCATGTTATTAAATTGGACCATATGGTAGCCACTGCTGATGCAGTACTTTACGTATCAAGTCGTCTGTGTGGCAGGAGAGCGCTAAAGACTTCTTGTGATGAAGCATATGTCTTGTTGGATGTTTTTGATGGAGGGCTGCTCTTCAAAATGCTTGGATTCGGACTGTTTTCAATATGTCATTGGATGCCATTCAAGTATTTGACTGCAAATTCAAGCTTTGTCAGAAATGTTCCGGTCTGACTGTATTTTTGTGTTAAATCAGCAACTTTCTATGAAATAGCTTCCTATAAAAGCTTCCCTTACTTCCTATAAAGTGACTTAAACTTTCCTTGTGATATTCCTGTATAATCGTATCCCATACTCAGTAGTTTTCGAAGCACACTGTAATCAAAATGGGGGCCCTCTGAGAAACTAAAAATACATTTCACTAATGAGAAAAAACTGCTTATCACTTATGGAGGGTAAATATTTATGACTCTTCATTAGAATAGTCTCACAGCTAGTAGCTGAGTGTTGTTGAGCATGTGCTTCTTTCCAGAACTTTGATGGTGCAGCTACATATTTAATGGGAAATATTTTTTCCCTGTGAGGGTCTTTGAGTGTTGGCACTGGTCGTTTTCTGCAGTGGCCACTGTGGTAAGTAACATATGGGCTTGTTATCTCTCTTTAGAGCGAGAATACACTCTCCCAACACCAGCCACTTGCTCATTAGACTGCAGCAAAGAAACAGAGAGAAGGAAAACATTGTGAGGAAAGGAGACAGAGAAAGAGTGACAGTGATGAGTCGATGAGACAGAATGGCAACAGACAAAGGACTGAAGAAATAAAAGCAAGTCAGCGTGGAAAGGAGACAGACACGGAGAACGACGGACGTTGTGTGTATGTGACATACTGTATGTGCACAAAATTAATATTTGCATCCAAGTGTGCACGTCGTCTATGAACGACAAAAGGAGTTGATTCGAGAGGAAGTTGAAATTCAGTGAGTGTCGCCAATGTACGTAGATGCAGGAGAGAAAGCACGATGGAGAACACACCCGTCAACATCAGCCGGTATAGTAGCAGCAGCAGAAGGGGGTCCCAGTCGGTGTGTGTGAGGAGCTCTGTGGGGTGGTCTCCAGCTGAGCGTATCAGTGCTCAGCTCTTCAGACAGCAAGAAACAACAAGGTGGTAGAGTGTCTGAAACACAATCAACACTTTAGCCAATGGCACACTGAAAGTTGTGCAAACTCAATTATTTCGCTTTAATGTAACAAGACATCTTGTTGTGAACTTCATATCATATTTGTTTTGGTGAATGTGAATTCTATTTGAACTATTGTTGCTTTGATCTGTTTACTTTTACCATGCTGGGGTTGCATTCACCAACAAGCATTTTGCCATTGGCGCTTGGCCTTACTGAGGAAGGAAAAGAAGCAGCTCAAGAAACTCTGTGACAGCCTGAGTTAAGCTTGTGCTGTGTTGTGAATGTACTGTAGTATAATGCTCACACAGGCACTAAACTGTTAAAGTGCTTACTCTGTTGTATGGATCCAGAGTAAGGAGTGCTCTAAGCTGGTTATTCCAGAATCACATCACAGAGAGCCGCAGGTACATCCATAAAATGGACTGTTGGATTCACATCCTTTTAAGTCCTATTTAGCTCATTGGGAGAATACCAGATGCTGACCGGTGACTGTCATGGGGATTACAAGGTCTGAAGAGTACTGTGACATGTTCCGAAGCTAAAACTAAAATCACAATCAAATAGCACAAAAAGGCATCGTACTTCCATGATTTTGCGTATTTGAAACAGAAAGCAGGAAGAGAGCTAGGGAGGGGCAATTTTATGTTAAGGAAGGGAGATTTTGTCTTATCTGGCACAACATGAAAAAATAATTTAAACATTATTGCACTCCATGAAGTATTCATATTCAGATTTTGAAGGAAATAGAACAAGTTAAGACTTTAACAGAAGAGTGTGACATCATTTTCATTTTAAAAGAAATGTTTCCCTGTAGATTTGACTTTGTACCTCTTACTTCTGTTTTGACCTTCTTCTTTTTAAATTTATATCTCTTTAGATTATCCTAACTTTATTCAACAGTAATGCAAATCACTTGAAATATATATATGTGTTTTGATGTCCTGCTTACAGGTTGAGGAAGTGATTTTGTTCGTCTTCTTTCAAGTTCATAGCAATCTCAGATGTCGTTGTGCCCATATTCGGCAAAGGCCAAACCTGATGAGTCGAGTTCTAGCAGGTCTTCTGGGCTACACCAGGGTTCATCTGCACATTCATGTTCTGCACTGGTGAAAAGCTGCATGGGTCTGTTCTATTGTATAGCTCCAGGGTTTCATCAGTCTTTTGCACCTCCTCTGCTCAACACACAGTCTATTTAGAGACTTCCAGGTTGCTTAACCAAGGTAATGGTAAAGTTCAGTGGGTAACTCTGCGCCGTCATTCTAGAGCCTGGGTGTTAGATTTTTTCCATCTTTCCAGGTGTTGCTCCTTGCTTTTTATTTAGTCATCTGGAGGAGCAGGACCATCTGCATGAAGCTGGTTCTAGGTCGCAGGCTGTGAGACTCAGTCAGCCATGCAAGGGGTGTCTTACTCACTCGTCTGACTGACCAAGGTGATAAGGGGGAGTGATGCCAACAAGGGAATAGATACCAGGGAGAGGTGTTGTCTTAATGCATCCCATTATAAAGCGGCAGGTGTCATTTTAAGCTGTCCACCAGTTTGGTGTGACATGATGGGCTCCAGCTTGAGGTGCCATACTCTACTTTGGAGAAACACAGTGCAATGGCAGTTGCACGGACTGTTGAGGAATTGTGCCCCACTTGACTGGTTTGTACAGGATGTTATTGCAGGTGTTTACCTCAGCTTTGGTGGTCTGAAGAGGGTTTTTGAAAGTGAATGTCCTGTCGAGTGTAACATCAAGATACACAAGGTGGGGATGGCTGGAGACTGTGTAGAAATCCCATGAGATACTCGGTGCTTTTTTGTGCTTGTTTTCTTGGTAACACTTTCTTTTACAGGGCCTGTAAATTCCTAGCACGTCCCTTGACGGGAATTAACTATGTAATTTGGTACTAATTATATGGGAAACACAGATAGGCAATTATGGTGAGTTATTTAATTGGAATGGTACTAAGTGTGCTAACGGAACATTGTCTTCATTTTACCCATAATTAGTGCCAAAGTACATTATAGGAAAACCATATAATCTGCTGTGACTCATTCAGGGAATCAACCAAACTGCATGTGCTGATTTATCATTATATGTGCATCTGAATTTCTCCTAATTCACATCATATCCTTATGTGTCAGGTTGCTTGTGTGCATCAATCCCAATGCTCCTTTCCCATTAGAAAGAGAGTGGTGGGAGTCCATCAACAAAGCTGCAGACTGAAATAAAGAACCTTTGGACCTAATCTCAGGTTAAAAGTTAATGACTTCTAACCAAGGAGTCTGGAGCCCTCTAGTCTGGGGAGGAGTCTCAAAATGTTAATCGTCTCTCTCTCACTCACCCACTCACTCACTCACTCACACACGCACTCACGCACTCTCTCTCACACACACACATACATGCACACACACACACACACACGCGCACACACACACACACAAATCCACACTTACATTCTCACTATTATGGGGTCCTCTTTAATCTGGCATCGCAAATAAGGGCACATCAGGTAGTATTGATTAGTGCTGATTGCTGGTTTGACTTCCACAAAACATCCTTAAGGGTCTTCAAGAATCAGGGGAATTACGCTGAAAGGCCATCTGAATGCCACAATAAGTCAAGCTGTAATTTGATAGACCCCTTTTAATGCCTGAGTGAGCAAGGAGACAGTATTTTGTTGCTTTGAACTTCTACTTTCACTTTGAATTTGTATAAATCAATAAGATACTGTCTAGGTTTATGGATATGTTGTAATGCAAAAAATCTATAATTCTGTTGGACAACTATAAAAGAGCCCAGTGATAGTTTTCATGAAAAAGAGACAAAATCAGCCGCTCATATACATTTAAAACTTTGAGATTTTTAATAAAATGATTACATTTAAAGCTTTATTATTCAATTTAAATGAGTTTATGTCCTCAATTTACATTTTATCGGCATCATAGTTGACTTAATTAATAATAGCTAAAAACAAGTGCTGTCAAAAATAACTTGTTCATTTCAATTAATCAATCACAGAAAAAATGACACCTTAAAAAATGCTCAAGAAAAACGCCTAAAAAAACAGATTAATCATGCTCTGTGATACCCCTTGACCCCATATGTCAACATCCAACATGGTTGAACTTTAGGCATAGCATATGGTACTGTAGATGTGGGGTGAACTAGGTGGCAAGCTGAGATCAAACCACATTTGGTCTGAAAGGCCCCCAACTTTGTTAAAACAGAGTAGCTTATGTAGCTGAGAGCAACAAGTTAGCAGACTGCTGCACACCTGGTGTGTACGTGAGATCAAAGGAGAAGACTCACTGCTGAATGGAGTCCGATCCAGCCCTCATTACGACCACTCACTAATCTACCAAAATACAACTGAGTATTTATAATCTGTCCCTGACAGCAAATAATGATGTACAGTATATGTAATCAATTCGATTAGATTAATTAAATGTATGAGTAAACTGAAGATCATAATAACTGTTTTCTTGTTCTTATTGGAGCAGTGATGAGAGTAACTTCAGAAGAAAACATTCATACATCATTGACTCCCTATCATGAACCCAGGTTTTTGCTGAACCAGCTGTACTGGACTAGCCCTGAAATAGCTTTTGAATAAGAAAGAAAAGGTGAAAAATTGGATGTGGTGGGGTCTAAAAGACATCTAATCTGTGCTGCATAGGTATATGTGTTGTGAGAGGGCTTCTGGTATCTAAGAACCTTTGTCTGGACAAAGTGACAAAAAGAGGAATGGTATTTGTAAGTGAAGGAACAAAGGGCATGAAGTGGTATTAAACATTTGTAGAAATGGTACCTTTAAAGGGGAAGGCATCTATTGCAGCCAAGATTGTATAACCTTGGATTTAGCTTGTCTGGCCATCTTTGTTTTTCTCATCATAATGAACGGTATGATATCCTAAGCCTCTAAATCATCCGAAGGCTTGAATGGAAAATCTCCTTCGCCTTTTTTGGCAAGCCCTCCACACTTTGCGGATGCCAAGCTACAAAGTTACTGCTCCTGAGGAGGAAAGGGATTCACGGAGGTACCTCCATTAGTCCAAGATAAGAATTACAGCTCATATGGAATAAATAAACACGCACTTTTTTTTCCACAAGAGCTGCCATTAGTTTGTTTAGAATTACTATCTATTTTCTCCTCTTTGACCCTCCCTGGCTGCCTGTGAAGAGCTTATTAGCAAACTGCTGTTACACCTTCCTATCTTACACCTGTTGTTTTCTGTCTTTCTGTGCAAACATCAATTAAGTGCTCTTGTGATTTACGAGTCGCTGCCCTTGTGTGACACTCATTGGAGGAACACCTCAAAGAACACACTGAAAAACCATCTCCTTAAGTAATCACCTTCGGAAAAAAACACAGAGAAAGCTCCCTATTTTCCCGTTTGCTTCAATCTGCGCCTCCAGCAGGCCATTGCATCTGTCTCGTATCCGGCACTTCCTTTGAAACTTTCACAGGCATCTTGGGTTTTTAAAGTACAGCTGCTGACTGCTGTAGTTGGGATGGAGAGGAGGAGGTGGTGCCATCTTCTGTGTCATCACCTCGCTCATCTACCTTCTGTTTTTATAACGACTAAGAGTGTCTGTGTCCGCTTGAGCTTCTCCTCTCACAGCAGTAACAGCAGTGTCAGCCCACTTCTCACATGCATTTTCTTTTTCAATTCTGCAGTGCCAGGCAGAGAGGAATTAGTGTATGTGTGTCGCAGCAGAAAACATACCCTGAGGTCTCAGATGGTGCTCCTCCACATTTCCGATGTGGGGACGTGATAGCACAGTGTGTGTCTAAGTCTGTATGTGCAACTCATGCAATGCAGATGTATCTTGTCATTACATTGAGTGACAATGTAACATTGAAGGGATTGTCGATGGATATTAACAATGACTTTCTGACTGTACTTGTGTATGTATGTATGTATGTATGTTAATTCATAAGTAAGACTACAACTGATGGCTAAGCCAATGAGCTAAGTATTAATGTTCTTTGTCAACACAAGCACATTGCAGACTTTCCGAGATGTAGCACATCAATTAAATTGTACTACTTTCACAGCTCCTCTTTGCTTTGGCCCTTTTATACACTTTCAATAGTCTTTCAGAGTTTAGATTTATTAAAGGCTTCTAGTACAAATGGGGGTGTTGGCTGTGCATCTCTTCTTCCTTTGACCTGATATTGCCAAATCCAGAGAAGATTGATGATAGTCTATTCAAGATTCCCTGGTTGTCGCTCTTTTAGTTTTTGTAAGACAAAGGTGAAGAAGCAGGAAAAGGCAGAGATCTGGCACACACAAGTACTAACACAAAATCACACCAGCATTTTAGTACAGCAGGTGCTTGTTTTATGTGACATTGTTCAATGTCTGAGTTATGTCAGGAGCCACTTTGGTGGCAAACAGGCTTATTATATTGTTCTTTTTTAGGGGGTCCTTTGGATGGGGCAGAATTTGGGCAGACCATGTTTCATAGAAAGCAGTTAATTGGCAGCAAAGCTCCCCAGCACTAAAAGCTAAAGAGCTGCAAGTACGTGCTCCTGATTATCTCCTAATTGTTTCAAATTGGTTGAGCATAATTGCATGTCTCTTCTACACTCTCTGCCACATCACTCCCCCTAATGTCACAATGTGAGCCAACGGGGTGAATGTAAGAGGGAGGAAAAATGAACCCAAGGGGGAAAAATGCAAACCATGTAAACTGGTTTACACAGAACAATGAGTGTATAGAGGATTTATTGCTGTACAATACTTTAAAAGAGCTGTACTCAACAACATATACAGTTTTATTATTGCAGCAATCAACTATTTGCTATATACAGATTTAGTGGGATAATGGCATTTGTTTCTTTAGCCGGTCCAGCTGTGCATGCATGTGAGTGCCATGTGCCTTGGTATCAGATGCCAGGGGCCGCAGAAGAGCGGCATTTGACGAGTTGGGAAATGGTCACTGAGAGCCGTGTGGAGACAATCACTGCCCATTTCTTTTTTTTTAGTACAAGTATTTTTAGTACAGCACTTTTAATGTCTTTGTTCTGTTTGTAAAAGATGTATTTCTATTTAACTCCTAAGTTGTTCTTTCATTTGGACACTGCTTTTTATAGTGTGTCCATTAATTCATATGTATATTGTTGTTTTAACCAATAGTCTGACGGGCCAAGATAAGAGAATGAATTTCGCCGACAAAGCTGAGTTGTTTATTGTATACTGTGTAAGAGTTGAATAGAGTTGTGTCCCTGAATCCCTGAATTGTAATGAACAGTATAAGTTGAACATAAAGCAATCTGACAGAGTCCAGGTGGGCAAGGTTCCTTCCTGAATTACCTGCTGCCTTCCCTACTTCTGTTCAAAGGCTAATTTCATGCTTATTATGACATGGACATGCAAGAAATGTTGCCATATTTTTCGATACATCAGAGAATAGTCCAACTGTGGATATGAGAAATGTTGAACAGAGAGGCAGAAATACAGAGTGGAAAAGAGAGGTTTATTATGCTATCCTGAAATGAGGTGTAGGGCTCAGGTTTAATGGCACAAGTGTGCGGTGCTGCGACAAGTTGGTTAGTTCCTGCACTTAAAAAATGCACATCATCATTCTGTTTGGTGTAATTGAGCGTGGAAATTCTCTATTATTTTGTAAGTGCTGGTCCAATCTCTTTTGTGGTCGACAGAGCTTTACTCTGTATTGCCAATCATGGATGATGCCGTTGTTATTTTTCTTGGCTGTACCTTTTAGGTCAAACCATCTTTTCTAGCATTTTTATCATGGGTACACCTTGTTGACAACATTAATTACGCTCTCCTGCAAAGTCTTTTGTTGAAGTGGATAAGACGGTTGACAAAGTGTTGGATTAAACATCTTGGATTTGCTGAATCCCATTTAGCAAAATGTCAACCTCTTTATCCTTCAAGTGTGTCCACAGCAATTCAACTCCTACATCTAGGCTACTCCTGCCTTTTATAAGCATACTTTTACCATATTTCATGAACCGGGAACATTTGTTGTTCAAAATTGTTTTTTTGTATATTTGTAGTTTGTGAATGCACACATGTGAAGATGTACTATATTTCATGGCAGACAGTTGTGTATTATGATTAACACATTGTCTTGTTCATACTGACAACACAAATGCATTAAATTGATATATGCATGCTTCAATTTTTGACGTGAACATCAGTTTGGCAAAATTCTGCAGAACCCTTTATTAAATTTGGTTGTACGGTTTTGTTCATGTTCAGCGCCAAATAAAAATGTTGCTTTCTGAAATATCTGCACATGGCAACTACACTTATGATGAATGTAATATCAGAAATAGTTAGTGTCAGGCAGCTGTGATGCTTAGTTAAGGTTAGGACTGTCAATAATTATATGATAAATATATAAATGCCAATGTTGCATTGTCACATTACTTCCGGCTTTGGTATAAACATTCATTGGTAATAAATTACCTAGGGTTACTGGGCTGGATTTTCTGCATTTCTTGCGCAAACTGAAAACTTGGATAAAGAAACAAACAATTGCAGATTAATATTTATTGACAAAGAGAGCAAATCCTTTCAATTGAGGCTAGTAGCAACAGAGAGAGACAGTAAAACACTGGTTAAAACAGCAACAATTTTAGACATTATCTGTCATCCACAGCTGGTTTTAACCTGCATGTAAGCCTCTCACCTTAAATCAATAAATCTCTACTGAAGGTTACAGGACAGATCATCCAATTTAAAAATGGAATGGTGCAGTGTCACTTCGCTCAGTAACATTAAGTGGTCTGTCACTGTCTCTCTTTTTTAAATTATTGAATGCTTTATTACTGCCTAAAACAAATATGCAGAGTGCTTCCATCAATAATAGTCAGTCCTGACACGTGTTGCTCTTAATTACAGCCAAACAAACCCATTCATTTGCGAGGTTTCATGCTAGAGAATAATTATGAATCACACTATCATCTTGATTAGAGTATTTGGCAATGGGCGGCTGTAAGTATACCCAGTAATGAATGAAGTAATTAATTGTGCAAAGACTCCATTTCTCCCCATGATCAATAACTTGTCACATGGACTAAGGACGTGCTTGTAGCTGTGTGGGTCTCTCTCTCCCTTCTCAATGCGGATGCACACATTTAATGCACAAACCTACAAACACATTCCCCCCTAATTAGTCTCGCTCTCTGTGCTCTTTCTCACTGTCTACCTTTTGCTCTCTCTTTCATTCTTTCTTTGAAGTTTGAAACGAGAGTGGAAAGTAAGGGCAGTGTATTTCCAACGTTTTCATCAGAGATTTATTATTTCTGAAGAATTGAAAAACCTAAACCAAATAGGAGATCATTAGCCGTGAGGCTTTTTTTTCTTCGGGCGGGAGCTTAATCCTGACAAACCTCCTGCACTGTGCTTGGTTATGTTTCGATATGAATGGAAATTAATTATACGTATGAGAAAAGTGTATGAGAAAAGTTAAAATAAATTCCCCAAGGTGTAGAGGTTTGATAGTGTGTATCAAAGTGAGTGTGTGACTTTGTATTGAACACAATGCTGTGTTGAATATAGATGTTTGTAGCCCATGCCTGTGTTTTTACCAGTGGTTTAATGTTCAGTTTGTGTGCTTTTTCAAAGAATAGAGAGAAAAGAAATGACATTTAAAATCACTTTGCTACACAGAGAAAGTTCAATTGTCGTACTTTTTACAATACTTTTTTTTTTCTTTTGTGGTTGATTACCATCAGCTGGGCATGTGGTCTTGTTCATCTTGGAAGCATTGCCTGCTTTTTCTTATCGTCTCTTTCAAATATATTTCAATTCTGTAAACCTTCAGATATCTGAATGAACACCATTGCTTGTGTGATTGCTTTTATGAAAGATTTCAAAGTAAAACATGTATTTGTTCTGCTGTGAAAAACGTCGATTACGTCAAAGCATCACATTTCCCCCCAGTCACATGTGCCCCGCCTGTTATGCCGCTGCACTGCGCACTTGAGGAACTACTGCATGGTCTATACCATAACTCACACAAACAGCTATAGAGAAAATATTAGGGGAGAGTGTAGAGTTTCTCCGTGGAATTCATTCATCTTGTAGCTACAGAGTCAAAGTGCTTTTCAAAGGGCTGTCCTTTCCAACATTGTCCCTTGAAGGTTGACCTATGACTACGATAACAATTGACTCCTTTCTTCAATTCCTCTGCTTGCAATGCTAAGAGCTGGACACCAATGCGCCATGGCTGCAAGAGCTGCAAATGTCATTCACACTTCTTTCCTTTACCATGTCTTCCTTTCTTCATCTCTTCTACTTTTCCACTTTTCTCCCCATCCTTCCCCTTCCGCTTCTCTCCCATTTATAAAGGTGACAGGGTTATCAGAGTATGAGCAGTTGTTTGTTTCCCCGGTAGCGAGGATTAATTCTCCAGTCACACATCCACAATCAACTCTTCCACCCCTCCCCGCCCCACTTTGGTTGTTTTGGAGATGGAAAAAAAAGCCAATTGGATTCTTTGTCACCTCAATTGAGTGCCTTCGCCATAGCTCCCCACCCTTCCTTTCCCCCCTATATCTGGGAAACACATCTTCATTGTGTCTTGGTCATTTTACTACAGCAATAACTCTGCATGACTTCATTTAAAATGCTGTTTGGCACGATTGTGAAAGTCTTGTCAGTTGATATTAGAGAGACGGGTGGGAGAGAGAGAGAGAGAGACAAACTGAAATACCTTATCTTAGAAAACCTGGTTGATGGAGGAGGAGCTTTTTTTTCAGCTTCATATATGAAAATGTGTCTCACTGCAAGAAGAACCCCTATACTGGCTATTCCACTAAAGGAGTACAACTATTGTGCATTCTTTATTGTAGGGCCACTGAGTAACTTTAATGGAGCAGTTTGAGTTTAAGTGCCCTGTTTATGGACACAACAGTTGTTGAGAGCTGGCAGAGTCTTTTATTTCCACAGCAGCTTTTTGCAGCTGATTGTGCTGCTGTTGACACTTTCAAGCAGGTTACCCATAAGGTTTAATGATTTATTTCCCAATGCTGTTTTTTATGCGTAAATTATTTGGATGGTTACATAAATTTGAATCTGATGTGCAGAGTGTGAAGACTGTTATTTTAATCATGGTAACTAGGGTTTACTGCTCTTTCATGTATTTGGGTCAAAGCTGCACACTCTGATGCAATTGTTAAATTAAAAAAAATTAAATTTCTGCACATGTTTCCACTTCCTGAATTTCCACTTCAACTGAAACACGTACAATGCAATATGAAGTACTGTATATGTGCTCCCTGATGGCTAGGAAAAACCTCCATCTTTCTTTAAGAAACACTGAGAAAAGCCTCAGGCATCATCCTGATGAAGGCAAGAGAGCCCAAACCAAAACAATTGGTGAATAAAGCATGGTGAGTTGGAGAGAAGTTGTTTGATGTGTTTTAATTTTTAAGAAATACTTCTAAATAATCTATTACCTCCCAATCAGGATTACAAAAATGGAATCCAAATACAATATATGAAGTTAGTAGTGAAACACGCACACTCACACACACACACACACACACACACACACACACACACACAAATATATATTTATAGAGAGAGAGAGAGAGAGAGAGAGAGAGAGAGAGAGAGAAAGAGAGAGAGATAGCATATTGTCTTTTCCTTCTTACTTGAAATAGTAAAGAATTGATTGTGTGTTGTTGTGTGTTCATTGTGTGCAACACCTCCTGCAGTTTAAAAAGCAGTATTACTGTCTGGGTTAGTTCAGGACAATGGCAGGGTCACATTGCAGGAACAGAAAAATGCAAGCGATAATCATGCTTTTTCTCGACTGAAGCACAAATATGTTCGCAGATTATTTAGAAATGAACTTTGAATGACAATCTGATGACTGTGAATGTGTATACGATGAATGCAGGTCAAGAGTGGATCATAGGTCTAGCTGAATTTGGTGAACAATAGTTGCCCTTGAAACAAACAGCAAACAAGACTAGGAGATAGGGATCAAAGGTGGAAATATGATGCTCCAGCATCCCATGGTTTCAGGCGGAGGACTTGTGAATCACATCGTTGAACCTTTTTCTCGCATATTGTTATAAAGGTTATTAGACAATGAAGAAACAATTGGTGTTAATGGTTGAATATAAGATATATGATGGATCATTTGCGTGGAGAATTTGGGTTCACCTAGAAAAATCCCAGTTACAAAATGCATAAAACATAACATTTATTAGTTCAGTTGGAGCCCTTAAATTGTGCTTGTATAAGCTGATTGGTGTCAGGTATTTTATTCATGCTTCACAATCACTGGCTCAGTCATCAGCAGTGTGGCTTAGCTGATATCTGATTGTATTCATGCTGGTGTACAGCCCAGCCATTATAACAGCAAGTGATACTTTTCACCGTTGCTCAGCTAAATCCAGTGCTGTTTGCTGCAACAGTAACCTATTATTTGCTATATTTTGGTATTGTTGATTAAACAGGAATCGAATGTTCATGTATGATTATAAAGGGGAACTGCCTGTCTTGAAGTTCTATCAAAAGAGCTTTTTTTCTGCCAAATCCACTTGTAACTATTTGCTAAATGGTCCATGATTTCCGAAAGCATCATTGCCAATAAACAACATTTCCAAAAGAAATTGTGAACCATTAGCAGCTTATTAGGGGTGACTGTGGCTCAATGGCAGATTGGGTCGTCCTCCATTCGTGAGATTGGCGGTTCGAAGTTTCCTTGGGCAAGACGCTGAATCCCGAATTGCTCCCTGTGCTGCGGATGGTTGTGTAAATGTGGTGTGAATGGTTAGATTAGATGGTATGTAGATGTTCACTCCCATATGTGTGAATGTCTGTATGAATGGGTGAATTTGACAAAAACACTGTGAAAGCGCCTTGAGTAGTCAGAAGACTAGAAAGGCGCTTTATAAGTACAGTTTAAGTCCATTTACCATTTACTATTTCGTCAATCCAGGGGAGTGGGACACAACCAAACCTGTTGCACATGTTGTTTGGTTTGCCAGCAACAACAGGCAAGAATAGGTTGCAGTCAAAGCTGTTTACTGTTTTGTTAATAAGGAACAGGGCTATTGATATGTTGATTTACATAGAGATACACCCGTTGGTTCCGGCTTAAGCTTCTCTTTAACATTGGATGGAATGCGGGTGTTTTGCTGAGATTGATAGGGTTAAATAAGGAGAGATGACCAAGGTGCGTTCAGCCTGAAGGAGTGCAGACCTAACACACACATATGCACGCATACCTGAAATTACAATAGTAAATCAGCTTATCACAGTTTAGAGAAAATTAAGTTACTCTTCTACCTTTGCTTACATTATGCATACTTCAAAATCCATCATATTCCAAAGTCATTGATCATTATTTGTATTTCTGGCCCCATCATATCTTTATATATGATACCATTCCAACCACTTTACCCACAGTTTGTGGAAACAGTGATGTATGCCCTCTACATCTTTCATGATTGATTGCATCTTTGCTGCTGACTCACTTTAAAACAGACTGTGCCTTCTTAATTCATCAGAGCTGTTTTCGCCAGAGTTAAGGTTTCTCCCTCCCCTCCCCTCTCCCTCTCGTATGTGTGGGAGTGAAACCAGTAGGAGTGAGGAATAGATGGTGATCTCGACAAGGCAGGATAATCATTAAAACACTGCATAGGGAGTTTTACTTTGAACATCAGTGTCACATACGCACACATTGAAAGATTCTGCATTTATCCTCTAAATTTTGATTCATATATTAAGGCCTCCTTTTGTGAAGGTATGTGTCTGAACTCAGAATCAGAGCTAAGTGTCTGGTGGGTGCCCTTATGACAAGGGAAGCAATCTGTTTTCACAAGGTCAGGTCCAGGGGCAGGAAAATAAATTGCTTATTGGGATCCTGGGTTGAAAAAGTTTACTATAAGTACCTCTGAGGGCCATAGCAGTCGAAAAAAAAGGTTCTCTAAAGCTTTTTTTAAAACTCTTCCTTTCATTGAGAGAATCGAGGTCAGCTCATGTTGCAAGTGATATTCCGGTGTAAAATCATCCCACGGTCTTTTTAGGCAAATTGGGTCATCAAATTAGCCCTTGAGAAAAAAAATGTTGTGCATGAACTATTAACGTAGCTTTTCCAGAGAGTCCCTATCAGGGGCGGCGAGTTGGACGCATTAAAACGTCTTTTTTAACCACTAATACTGCTCAAAATAACACCAAACCTCTGCAGTAGCATAATAATAGTCTCAACCCATTAACCGAAACACCAACAACGTAGTATGTGAACAGGGAGTGTATTAGAAGAGTGTTTGGAAAGACTTACCTGCTGGCCCCGGTACCAGCTGCTCCATTCAAGTCAATAACCAAATGCAGTCCAAAAGGAAGGATACCAGTGATGATTTATTCCAGCAAAACACGTAAACATTGTGGTTTGTGGCAGTTGAGATATAAGTTAATAATAGATACACACACACACAGCTTTCCCTGCAGCACCAAAACATTACGCAGATTTCAGGGGTCAGGAAGCAGGGGTCAAGGGGCGTGTGTTGCCCGAAGACGCGCAGGGAAAGATGACTAGCCGGCAACTTGAAGTGAAGGGAGACAGAATGGTTCGGGTTTGTATCTTTCCCGGCTGCAAAACAAAATGAAAGCTTACAACCCAGAAACTTTTCATAGGCTGCCTTTGCGGTGCAATGACGGTGCTCTGATAAACCAGTGGCTTATTGTTTTGAATCTGGACAGTGAGGCAATCGACACGCTTAGGTAGAGGGATTATCGAGTATGCAGCAAACCCCAAAGTTTACGTGTTTTGCTGGAATAAACCATTAATGGGCTTATTCCCTTTGGATTGCATTTGGTAATTGACTCGAATGGAGCTGCTGGTACCGGGGCCAGCAGGTAAGTCTTTCAAAACACTACTTTAATAGACTCCGTGTTCACATGCTACATTGTTGGTCCTTAGGTTAATGTGTAAGGACTCTTTTCATGCTACTGCAGAGGTTTGGTGTTATTTGGAGCAGTATTAGTGGTTAAAAAAATACATTTTTAAGTGTTTACCTCACCGCCCCTAGCTGTGTTAGCCGCGACAGGCTGTCAGCGTCTTTCCGTAAAATCTGTGTTAATAGTTCATACACGAAAAAAAATGTCTTGGTGACTTATTTGATGACCCAATTTGCCTGAAAAGACCCGGGATGATTTTACAACAGAATTTCACTTGAAAAATGTATAGCCAATAATTCTTGTAAAGACATTGTAATGATTGTTATGGGACCAGCAGGCATGGTAGACTTGTTTTGTTTTTACTTCTTTTCATTTTTTCAGTTATTGTAAAGTGTGTTTTTTACGGAAAGATTAATAAAACAATAGTGCTTCTGAAGTTGTGAAAAAGGTCAAATATGACTGTCTAAAATAACACACACATTGCTCTTAACACTTATACATGGTAGCAATCGTATTGACCTTGACGTTTCTCTTGTGTTTCCAGTCCCAGCCAACATTTACAAAGTGTCGGAAGACATCACAGTGAATGAGGGCAGTAACGTGACACTCAGTTGTTTGGCCACTGGCAGGCCGGACCCAACAATCACCTGGCGACTGCTCAACCCCTCAGGTAAGAATCATCCAATCAAGTCCTTATGATCATTTGTGTCAGTCTGTATGTGTGGTCAATGTGTGCAAGGTTTTTTAATCAAACAAATACAAGATTGTTTAGTTTTTTAAGGGCACTATCACACCAGCATTATATAGTTCGGTTGAATCAGAGTTTAGTGCGCTCCCTCATTTGCTACAGTTCATTTGTGCAGGTGGGAATGAAGCGATCGTACTCGGGTGCGCGGCAGAAGTGGATCAAATAAGCAGACTGAGACAGGATAGAAGAGGTGGTCTCCGTCCGCTTCAAAACGAACTCTGGTGCAGTTTTTTTAGGGTGAGAACGTGATCTCATCCCTGTCACCACAACAACAACACGTCAGCATTAATCACCGCGGACAAACCTCGAGTAGTACTGTAATAAAATCAACCCCCTCAGTTGTCTCTCCATTGTGACGTTACTTGTGGCAGGTGCTTTGTTTGCTGTCACACTGTTAACATCCTCAGTGTGCTGACCAAACGAAGAGCAGTTCAGCATCTACGTTATTGCGCCCGACCCGGACACATCTGACCAATGAGTGAAATGTTGTTGTTTTTTCTTTTTTGTCCCAAACCTGTATTGAGTCGAAGTGCAGCTACATTTGGGTTCACTTCAGCACGTCAATCAACTGATTCAGACCAGATTGAATGAATAGGTGTGAAAGACAAGACCAGCTGGGGGGGGGGAAATTAATTTTCGCATCTGGTTCACACCAGGGAAGTGGACTAGAAACAGATTGTCAGGTGTGAAAGCATCCTAAGTTGCCGATGCCCTTAGAAGGATAAAATGTTGATGTCGAAAAACTGCCATAAAATGATTATATACCAGTATCATATACTATACTAATAATATGTTTTACTTTCACTGTATTGAATCTCAAAACACTTTATGCGAGAAATTGGCTGTACAGTAGCAGAATATCGATTCATATTTGATCATACATTACTTTTTCACAGATTGTATGCCTCACTGTGCTGTCAGGATATAGTAACAGTTTCAGCAAATATGAAAAAAAGAACATCGTCTTCATAGAAAGTTACCGACTTTAGCTTTCGAACACTGCATTAGTTCATAATAGAGCAGCAATGCCCCCAGTGGAAACAAAGAAAATATGTGCATTTGCCTGATAGGACAAAGATGAGAATATGGCCCAATCTGATGGAAGATATGGAAATCTAAAATTTTGAAGCCAGGGCTGTAGATTGAAAACTGTAATGGCACCGGGCTTAAAAACTGTGGATTCAATAGGTTCTTTTTTGACATTTAGTGTCTGAGTTTCTGTATATTGGTTACATTTTATTATAGACATTTTATAGTAGCTGAGGTTGAACTTCCAAAATTAAAAAAAAACTCCCAGCCTTCAAAATCAATGCCATGTGCATTGACACTGCCAAAATGATCTAAACATTTAAATGTCTCTTTTTGAATGTTCAGATCTTGGATTATAATCATCTGATTCAGACTCTTTCTTCAGTATCAAAGTAGACTTGTGTCTGTACAGTGACAACAGGAACTGCTATAGCAACCAAAGCTAGATACATTTCCATTAGTTTAATACTTGCTGGGAATGCATGACTGACTGGTGATTGCAACTGTTATTTTTACGGAAGCCTGGCACTATGTGTGATTTGACAATAGATGAGAAACTGACAAGCTGAAGTAAGGAGCCATCTCAGAAGTGCATGCAAATTAAGTCAAAAGCGCTTGTCAGATTATTCTTAATTTTTTTTTCAGACCTTTACAATAACACTTCATCTGGTTCTCCTCCCACAGCATGTCCAACCTCCTTTTGTATGTGCAAATTGGTGTTTATTATGGACACTTCAAATGTGTTTTTTATGTCTATCTGTCTGTGGACAGATTTTGTCAGTACAATAACATCAAAGCTCTGCTAGAGGGAGTCGAGGGTGTGTTCCGAGCAAGGGAATTAGGGAGGTAGAGAGTACACGCACACGTTGCGACCCTGGTCCAATTTGGCGTTGTGTCTGCTGTGATCCAATTGCAAGTGGTCTCTAGTTTTTTTGTTTTTGTTTTTTTTGTGAGCAGTTAACCCATAATGTACATAATACGTGAATTGCAGTATAAAACACAGAAAATGAACTCATAGGTTCTACCCACATCTCAAAATATGTAGATGAAAATACTGATATTTACAGTTACAGATACACCTCCTTGCTTTGCATTAGCTAGTGTTTTTATCCAACCAGGGGGATAGTCTCTTATAAAGTAGAGTCTCATGTATGGTAGCCATGTTGTTGTACATACTATCAAAGTGTGTACAGGTGGTGTGTCTGTACATCCCTCCATATATATGTGCATTCAGAAAGTGGCGATTCTGCTGCTTTGGGATTTAATCCACTTTCAGTGAAAAGAATTATAATCCCCCACTGCTGATAAGCTTGTAGTATGATGGACGGACATACCCGAGTTGACAGGATCTCAGTCTGATAACAGTCTCTTGCCAATTGAAAGCTATTCTACTTGTATGTCTTTATCAGTTACTGCATCAGTTTGTCAGCACTCCTCCTGACGCATTCCATCAAATTCATCTGTCTCTTGCACCTGGGACAAACAACAACTGGAATAGGTGTATTTGCTTCTTTTGTCTGTTTGCATTACAGGAGAGTGATCTGTTCAGCTTAATCCTGCAAGCCATATGAATCAGACTGGCTGCTTTACAATACTTTCATGTAAACAGATAACTCACCTTTATTTATTTTCCTGTGAAACTGAAGTTGACTCTTCAAGGTCCAGATGGCTCACTCTAGGTAAAGCTCCTTTGTAGGTTTCAACAGCTTTTGTTCCAAGAATAAGGATGGAGACGTGGATATAGAGGGAATGGAAAAAAGACATAGAATAGTAGATTGTTCAATTACTGACTCCACCTCTGCAGGTTATATCCAATTCCTTCCATATGGTAGCTTTTCTTTCCATTATTCTCTCTATGTTTTGCTGAGAAAGTAGCAGGCAGACCACCTTTGAAAAGTCTGTGTTCTTTTCTGAAACAGTGGGACAGGAGGAAAAAAATCAGTTTCTGTAAGCCTACCGAGGCACATGTGGCTCCGGAGAAGGGGGTCCCACAACACTGGCACTGTTGTTATTTTTGTTGTTTTGCCTATGTCTTTCACCCCAGAATCCGTAAGTCTAACCCAAGTCGAGAGCATGTGGGGGAACTGCTGAGTCAGATAATAATAGTTTCTGTTTCACATATGCAGCGCGCAGCAGGAGATTCTCTGTGTCAAATGAGTTCTCACTTACTGGAAATACTCTGTTTGGTGTAGGTGAGGGGTGGCGCAGGAGGGAGGACATTACGTGGTGGAGACAGAGCCAGTTCGTAAAATCCCCAAGTCTCTTGCCGTTCCTTGTATTTGTCTTACCACTTGGGAGTCTGCCCCTCACAGATAGAAGTTCCTGAATCTTGTCGTCTCTCCAGTTAGACATTTTCTATGCCATCTTTGTGTGAGTCACCCCTCTTCTTCACCGTCTGAGGATTGTTTTCTTCTTGTGTCCCAGTAAGATAGAAACATCATCAACATGCCCATTCACTCGCTGTGAATACACAGAGCAATAAGTGACTCTATTCACACATGAGATCACTCTGAGATTACACGATACTTGCACTAGAGAGCTGACAGGGAAAACTTGTTTGAAGTCCAGTCCTAATGATTCGGGCATTTGCATCCTAGATAGGCGTTAATATCTAGATAAGTTGATGTTTACAGTGCTTGTGTGAAAAGAGCTAATGGGTGGCAACCTGTGGTCTCACTGTTTGACAACTCTCAATTAACCACAGTTGTTTTTCCATCACAAAATGTCAGTCCAAGTCAAGACTTGTCTTTTACTGAGAGGCAGAGTCAATTCTACGTTCTCGTAGAATTGTCTCGTACAAATAAGCATTTACTGTAATTCAGTGCATTTCCTTAAGTTTCTGTGAAGTTTAAACAAATGACTAATGATAATTACACTACTTGTCTCTCTAAGTCGTGCATTGGGTCTACATGCAAACATTAGGTATTGTGAATGTGAGAGACAAAATAGACTGAATATGGCTTAATTAAAGTATGTCTTTTTAATTTTTACATTGTTAATATACAGTTTCTCAAACAAAGGGCTTGAACGATTAGTTGGTATTGGTCATTTATTAATTATTTAGAGTAGTTTTCAGGGAAAAATGCCCAAATTATCTGCTCACAGCTTCTCAAATATGTTTTGGCTTCCTTTGTCTTTTAATATATTACTGTCTACTTTCTGACATTTTATAAATCATATACGTAAACGATAATGAAAACGATCATCAAGTACATCTGAAAGTGTATGTTACCACAGTGTTAACAAGCCTGCAGACTGTTTTCAACATAGAAACATCACTGCAATGCATATACATGAGTCTAACTCCAGCAGCTACCAACTTTATTAAACCCAACAGGTACTGCCATGGTTTTATTATACATCCAATATTACAAAACTCAAAAAGCAATTTATACCAAATGAGAGGCTTAAAAAAGTTTGCTTTAAATCAAACTAACAAAACTCTAGAACTTACTTACTTACTAACCAAACTTATAAACTCACAATAACAACCCAGAGAGTCATCAAACTCTGCAAAACTTCCTTTCCTCAAGGGTTCGTGAGTAAAAACCTAAAGTAATCCCATACAGCTATATAGCCTGGGTGACAAATGATGACTCCAATGCAGGAGTTAAATGTTTTCAGCCAACTGTCTAAATTGGTATTCCATCGAAGGATTTGTTTATGAGATAGTTAATAGCAGGATTTATCAGGGTGTCCACATTGATTATAGCTGTCATCTGTTTCTACGGAGCAATCCAAACTCAAAACTGCTTCTTCTCAGCTCTGTGGAATGTTATTTGTCTTCTATTGTTGCCTCCACCGCTCAGTTATCACGAGGCTAATTAGATTATAACTGACGTGTTAGATTTCTCAATGTTAAAATGGCAAGCTGGATGAATTGAGAGAGATAAACAGAAAGAGAATTTTCAGTGCTGGGGATATGTGTATGTAAGCATAATTAGACACTGTCAAAGATGCTGTTAGTGTCATTGAGACAAGAGGTCAGGCAGGCTTGCGCACCACTGAGCTACATTTGTAATTAAGGGATTGTGGGACTGAAGTGAATGACATTATCCAAGGTTTTCGCAATACATTGCTTGAGCAGGTCTGATGCAGGGATTTTTGGACCTGCTGTGTCGAGGCTGCAGAGAGCCATCAGATGAAATGTAGAATAATGTGGTTTGGTAAATATTACAACCCTTTGAGCGGGATAAAATATGACAATGAGGTAAGAGACACGAGTAAGGACGTGGACTTCTTTGAACAGAGCAAACAAGGTGCTCATTAAAGTGTAACATGCACCAGTTCAGCCAATGGGTTTTATTTGTTTTTTGGCTTACATTTCCAAACCCGATAACAGGCAGGATCCAGGCAGCCGACCACGTCATCAGGGCTGAGCCAGCTCCACTGGTCCATCTGGGGCCACATGAGCAGGCTTCAGACGGCCCACTGAAGCCTGCTCCTTATGCCCTCCCATGTCCACCTCAAAGTTCATACTGCGCTCCACAGCCCAGATGTGAACTGCGGGCCCCTGTCTGAAGTTAGGTCCAATGGTGTACCGTCATATTTTGTCATATCATCATACAATACAAACGCTTCCCCATTCAAGTGATGGAGAAAGCATGTCCAAACTTTTTGACTGGCACTGTAATATGTAACTTGTCATATGATATCATACAAACCAGTTGATGCAAATACTATTACTATTCCCTAATACTATTAGCTCCATTCATTTAGTCATGGAAACCAGGACAAAGGAACAAAAACTCATCCATCATGTCTCTGGCTGTAAATAGGATCCTTTGACCACAGTCATCGAAGGCAGCAAGGGAGTGTTTGAAGATGTGAGGCAGATACAGTGTATAACATTGTCCGTAGATGCCACATGTCATCTGTTTTACTTATGTTAGACAGTGGGCAATGCTTTAGGCAGCATGATCTCTTGTAGTTTCTTGTACTTTTTTTTAATCAAAAACACTTTTTGTTCAGCTTCTGCGCGGGCACTGCTGTGAATATTGACTGTGTAGCTCATTGCTCCGAATTTTGAGGCGAATGATCAATACAGCATGTCGGGACGAGGAGAGCAGGAGTGAAGGGATCTTCAGCAGGATGGGAAGAAGGAAAATAGATGAAAAAGAAGAGTGGGGAAAAAAAAAGATGTAAACATGAATATGCATATGTGGTACATGTTTGCAAAGCCTCCAGTATCAGAGATCTATAAGCGTGTTGGTGTTGAGCTCTTGAGCTGGCTGACTCCCAGCTGGAGTCCCCGGCTGATTTTTTGTTAACTCCCCCAGAATAGTTGCTAAATGTGGTAGACTCTAGCTCCTAGTTGGTGGGAAGCCAGGAGAATGGCAGCACCCCGTTGTGCATGATGAGGGGGGAAATGGAGCCGCTGGTCAAGAAAGGAATAATTCACCGCATGCTTCCCAGACCACCAAAATAGCGTTCAGACAAGTATAAAAAAATACATGCCCTCTAGCTGCCTATGGTATTCCATGACACAGCTGGAAAGAGGAGGGACTGGTGCTACCCTCAGGGAAAGAGGGATGGAGAGAGGAAAAGAAAGAAGTTAAAAGACAAGGGAGATGTGCAGGAGACCGAGAGCGAAAGGGCAGAACAGTGTTTTAGTATGCAAATGGCCAGTTTCATTGGATGTTCAATCATTCTTATCATTAGTTATAGTAACTCCAGTAGTTAATTAATGTTCAATTATGCATTCGAGATCCTCTCACCTCTCTGGTGTAATTGAGTTTGTCAGTCATTTAGCACTGCAGGTAGGGCGACACAGTGAACCTCAGATCCACTCAAGCAAAGAAACACATCTGGACGTCTGGAGGAGCTTGCAGTGAAAGTAGTGAGACGCTGGTGATTTAAATTCTTAAAGCGCCTTGATGTTTTTACGATGCTACACACTGGCAGCTGAACGGACAAATGACTGCAAAGTGTCCTGTAACCAAGATATCAATGCTTTAACTTCCTCAACACTAATTACCTGTCCATCAGCAGCCATGTTTATTGTCACAGTGTCCTTGAGCAACACGCTGACCCCTTAAGGTCTTCTGGATAATAGCATCAGTTAACTGTAAATAGTAGGCTATGAATCTACCACAACAGTTTCATTGCAACAAAGACATCTGTCCAAATGAATTGATTTGGACCGCGGCCCATGCTCCTTCACTATATGATCCAACTCAATATTGAAGTCATAACCCTTTTATAACAGTACTTGGCAGGAAAGACTGTCAGACATTTGATGCTGAGTGCCCTTGACATCCCTCCTACACCAGCTTCGGCTTTGTGTCGGCCATGCTCCAAGACCGGGTTCAGTAAAAAATCTCGCCAGGACCGTCACCTTGTTTGGAAAGCTCTCTTCCCCATTCCTCTCTGCGATTCTTTGTCTATCCATCTTCTGCTGTCACTCTCTGTCTTCCTCTCCCTCATTTTCACTTTCATTGTCTCCTCTTTCCATCATCCTCCCATCTCTTACTTCGGCAGAGTATGACAGTCACTTCAATTGTCCTTTCTGCACCTCATCTCACTGTCTGGGGAGAGGCATGGAGCTAGAGAGCACAACACAACACGCACATGTACGCGCACATATCTCTGACTCTTAGGAGGGAGTGGAGCAAGCGAGAGTGCAGATACATAGGAGCCTCAGTAGTGTAACTCCTGTGCAGTAAGAGCGGGTGAGAAGATTAGGCAGGGGACACACACACATACACATTCGCACACATCACTTTGTGCTTTGCTTGTCTGTGACAGAGAGTAGCTGACAAGCCTGGTGATTGTGGGATTGACATCTAAGGTGGTGACAGATTCTTGTCAGAGCAACCCAGGTCAACCTTCCTGCTCCATGTCTCCAGCTGTGTGTGTGTGTGTGTGTGTGTGTGTGTGTGTGTGTGTGTGTGTGTGTGTGTGTGTGTGTGTGTGTGTGTGTGTGTGTGTGTGTGTGTGTGTGTGTGTGTGTGTGTGTGTGTGTGTGTGTGTGTGTGTGTGTGTGTGTGTGTGTGTGTGTGTGTGTGTGTACACAGTCACTTGAATACCAGCCCTTTGGAAAGCCAGAGAAGACAGCTACTCATCCGTCTCTCAGCAGGCCTCAGATCTGCTGACTGCCACTGTTCTCTTGTTTGTTTACAATCAGCATCATCAGCAGCTGGTCTGAAATCAGTCTACTGTCACACTGTGCACAGAACATCATGGGCACAGCTTGCCCTGTGTCAACCCATCCTCATTAGATGTAGTCACTGCTGTGCTGGCTGAACACTGTAGCTCACACTTGTTTAAAGTCACAACTGTACAGAAAGTCAGCACTTTCTTTCCCCCTGTCCATAAGCACTTTTTTTTCCCAGAGCCTCAAGTCACAGAGACCTTCAGGGCAGAAGCTCGAAGGAGAAGTGATTTAAAGGTTTCTGGTTTGAGTCCATGCACAAGGCAAGGAGAAAGGAGCAGGGGAGTTGAAGGGAGACACGTGGTCTTCTCTCTATTTTAACTTCTCTTCACATGCCCTTGTGCAAGGCCTTCTTAGTTGATAGTGGTGAAATCATGTGGTCATACTGGACAGCTCTCAAGTACAGACAGGTGACAGGAAAAACCCATAGAAATGAGTGGAGAGATGTAACAAAGGCTTCCACACATGGTGAATACCATGCTATACTCTCACCCGAACTCAGCCTGAGTGATCACCAATGGGAGAGTATTTGATAGGGAATGGTGCCTATGCCTCCATCTTACTAATGCTTCATTCACAGAATAAGAGCTTTTGTATCATACACTGTTGCCCAAAAAGATAAAATTTTGAGTGGTCTGCACTGTCGCCTCACAACAAGAGGGTTCCTGGTTCGAATCCCGGCTGGGGCCTTTCTGTGTGAAGATTGCATGTTCTCCCCGTGTCTGTGTGGGTTTTCCCCGGGTTCTCCGGTTTCCTCCCACAGTCCAAAGACATTCATGTGTTAGGTTAATTGATGACTCTAAAACTGCCCGTAGGTGTGAATGGTTGTCTGTCTCTGTTCGTCTCTATGTGCCCTGCGATAGACTGGCATCCTGTCCAGTTTGTACCCCGCCTCACGCCCGATGTCAGCTGGGATCGGCTCCAGCTCCCCCGCAACCCCGACAGGGACAAGCAGTTGAAGATGAATGAATGAATTAATAAAGTTTTGAGAATGTATACACTTTATTTATCAAGAATAAATCAAATTTTCACAATTATTTCATTAGAAGAGGTAAAACATATTTTATTCTAACTTTATGGATGACAGTGTATGATGATGATGTGTTATAGTGTACACATCAGCCTTCAGATTCAGGTACAAGGCTTGTTGTAAAAACATGGTTTGAGTCTGTATAGTGATAACTACTGTTCACAACATTGACACTGTAGCCTGTAGGTGTTAAAAGGTAATATCCCCTAGCCAAGCCTATACATAACACAGAAAAAGAGACTGAAACTTGCAAATAGAAAGAAATTAACATTGTTGCTAATTGCCATTAAAGTTAGCTTAAAACACTGTTGGCTTTTCCTTTAATTTCCGTTAACTCTAATTCCCTAATTAGGACATTGTGTTAATAGGTATCTGTCTTACTTATGTTGTACAAAAGAGTATCTAAGAATAAATGTCATTTAGGAGGCAGTGTTCTGAGAATGAAAAGTCACAATATTGCAAGAACATTTTTGTAAAAAGACAAATGTGTCATATTTCCAATAAAATATGTTTATTAAATTACAACTTATACCTTTTATCAAGTCTTAATATGACAAGAAAATATTTTTATTTATCCTATAATATTCTAATACAACATTGCCGGTATATAAGTAAGCAACCAAACTCCTGCACACTTCTAGCACTAGGTCTAGCACTGAACACATAAATGTATTTTTTGCCATTAGACAGACAGAGTGCATGGGAATTTGTTGGAAACTTCTGACCTACGTGTCCCTCTCCTACGCACCTGTCCCCTGAAATATATGTGTATTCTTCTTTCTATAGGTAAGCAAGAAACGTTTTGTCTTAATATTACTGTCTTAAACTATGACCTAACTGTCATACCATTCTTTATAAACTAATGACTTTATTCTTGCAGTATTATGAGTGTCTGCTGAGAGTAAGATTCACTTTATTGTCACAGCATTGCAACTAATTTTTTCAATATATTTCAGCATCTTTCACATTCAATTACATTTAATTCAAGTCAATTTCAAAAATCATAACAAAAGTTATCTCAGGACACTTTACAGACTAGGTGTAGATCACACTCTATGACTTATTTATGATTTACGGAGTACGGTGGCAACGAAAACCTTCCCTATTACAGGCAGGAACATCAGACAGACCCAGCTCTATGGAGGACGGACATCTGTCTGCACCGGTTGGGGAGGAAGAAAAGGAGAGAGAAAAGACGGGCAGATGGAAAGAGAGAGACAAAGACAGACACAAAGACAGAGACAGACACACTTCCAGTAACTATAATAACATCTATAGTAAAGTGAATATGACTTATATGTATGGCGGTTAATACAGCAAAATAGTAGACACAAGCACAGCTAAGGGTATAGATTATAATAGTAGCAGGAAGTGTCATGCAGGACCATGGCAGCAGGCACCACCACGTCATCAGAGACCTGCGAGACGACACATGTTCTCATAATTAATGCTTTCCAAGAGTGTCCCAAATATCTCATAATAAGGGGACTGAACTGGTAAATCTTAGTAACAATAAGATATTGTAAAACAGTTCCACGTGTCTTCTGTCAGTTACAGTATATGTACAGTATAATGGAGATATCTTTTTGCAGGAGACAATTGATTTACAGCCAACTATGCATGAGCTGCTATGTTCAGTAACTAAATAAAATTGATAGAGTCATGGAGTGATGAGTGCATGTGACAAGGGCAGAGCCTACACAACTATTCAATTACATGCGCACATACACTGACGCACATCATTGTACTTTTATCTGGATGTGCATGGTTGCGACATTTATCCCCAAAGTCAAACCTCGAGCCTTTCGTGCAGAGATGCAGTGTAGTTATGAGTTTATCTCGTCGGTGTCTGACATGAACTTTACGGGAGTGTATAATGCCATTATGTCGTGTGTGTACATCGTCTTTGCATGCACACACAGGAGAGTAAGACACAATTCTGGACCTGTACAGCGGAATTGTCCCCAGAGCATGTGTTGGTATGTCCATGACAGAGAAAAGAAAGAAGGGTACGCAGTGAAACTCTATGCTTGACCTTGCTATCCATGCTTAACACAAAGCCTCTTCTCCTGTGGCAAACACAAGCCCATTGTATTTGTCCAGACCATAATGAGAAGTCTTCCCACAACAATGGGCTAGATCCATTTATCAGACAAGTGTAAGAGAAAGCAGACAACCAAACTACACTTCATGGGAATTCAATCACTAAACCCCATTCTGTTTTATCAACAATGAATCGCCTTTCAAAGTGTCAGACTTGAATAGGACAAACAACGGTATACAACACCATACAATGTGCGGCCACACCGAGAAAAACCACACCGAAGCTATCTCAAAAACAACAAAGGCTATGTGGAGTTGAAGAAGAAAAAGAAGAAGAAGAAGAAGAAGAAGGGTAGAGTGGGAAATGAGATAGAGAGAGGAATGACAGCATTGAGAAAAACAGACAGCTGCATCGCGCCGCTGTGCGTATCATTTGTTCGGCTCAAGAAGCGGCAAATAAACAGCCGTCTTGTTTTTGGCACCAACACCTGTGTTATTTCTGCACCACCGGCAACACTGGCAGAAAACGGCTTGTGAGTAGAAGTGGAAGGTCTCCTTTTGTCCTCAGACTGCTGCGAAGATATCATTCATGTAGGATTTCCTCTCAGATATACAGAATTTCTGCCAAAGTTTAATATGATGTTAGAATTCAGGCAATATAACAAAGCCCTTTTACAAGGGAAGTTTCATTGTTGTGCAGTTATATTTATTATTTCAATTCAAAAGCCTGACCCGGTGATATCAAACACTTTTGAAGTCTAAGTGCAATATCCCTTTAAGAAGAAGAATACCTTTATTAGTCCCACAACAGGGAAATTCGATTTTTTTTTCACTCTATTATTATTTTTCATGTTACACACACACAGGCTCGAAATACACACACATGCACAAACCTCTATACATGCAAGTAATAGAGATATGTGAGAGCGAGGGGGCTGCCAGTTAACAACGCCCCGAGCAGTTGGAGGTTCGGTGCCTTGCTCAACAGCACCCCAGCAGTGCCCAGGAGATGAACTGGCACCTCTCCATCCACCAGTCCACGCTCCATTCATGGTCCACAAAGGGACTCAAACCGGCGACCCTCCGGTTCCCAGCCAAGTCACCTATGGACTGAGCTACTGCCGCCCCGATAGTGGTATTGAGCCCTGTAGATAGACATTTACATTGCAACCGCATGTTTGGTTTCGGCAACACACTGTCAATAGTGATAAAAGAGCTTATGATTCATTGAGTTTACTGAGCTCAGTCACATTTCCATTATCTCTACCGGGAGGAATGTGACGATGGGGATCGTTACTCTGTAATCATGTGTTGACCAATCATTTAAATCACACCAAGTCCTGACAGGAAGATAGCTGCCATGTGGCTGTGTTAGATAAAGCCAGAACCAACTGTCCAAGCACAAATACACACATGCTCACACACGGAGCTGAAGGTCCAGAGGGGTGTGGCAGGTGTGTGCACTTATACACACACCTGTGCACATACTGTCATACTCATGTAGTCAAAAGAAAATAAATGTTGCAGGGTCTTTAATGCTACTCGACTCTGAAGTTCCTCAAATCAGCTGCTTAACATAAATTAGCATTTGCAAAATAAATGTAATGTTTTGCACTGTGGTAAAGTGATGCTGATGAATGATGCATGAGGATATGCAAATGAGCGCCATCCAGTTGCCAGCTGAAGTTGCTGGTTTGTGAATAGCATCCCTCACCCCTCTGCCTTCTCTGTCGCTATCTTTCTCTCCTCTCTAGACCTGTGTTCCTTGGGGGGGGGGGGGTATGTGCATGCATGAACCTACATGGGGTGCTCCCATTCCACTGTCCCTCACTCCTAAGATGCATTTTTAATTGACATGGAAAACTTGTAGTTATTCACACAAACGTAAAATTGCCAGTGTAATGCAAATCAGTATCCAGCAGGCATTTGTGGAAGTGTACTTCTTCCAGTCCCCTCAACTCTTCCCAACTCGCTTACAAAAGCCTGCTGTTGCATATCCCAAAGACTGCAGGGCTTTCAAACGGTATAATGTTTTGAAAAAGACTACAATTATATGCACTTTTCTCTTCTTTTTCACTTTTTTTTGTAGCATGGCTAGTACCAGGCTGCTTGGAAAATTAGTGTCCAATAAGAGGTGAAAGATGGCTTTACATAGCAGTTTTACTTGAGAGAAAATGATAAACAACATAACTGATGTGCTGTCACTGCTCAGCTACAGTATAAGCATATGGTATAAAAATCTTGATCTCACTCCCAACTCGTCAGATACGGCAGCTTGGTCAGGCGCCCTCAAAGTCAAGGTACCCTTTACAGTATTGTGTGGGTATTGAGTTTTGCCAAGTGACAGGGCAGTGTAGGCTTTCTTAACTTTACCAAGTTCATTCACTGGATCATTTTAACTTCGGGATCATGGATACACATTGATTTTCCTTTTTCTACACAATGTAGTTTTTACACTTTGGCCGTGCTTGAATGCAGCGCAGTGAGATGTCATACTATAAAGAGCTGAAAAGTCATCATATAGGGTGAAAGTCTGTGTCTAATATGATGATTTGAGATGTGAGAATGTGTTATACTACATGGATTTTTGCAGGATGGGTTTGCAGTTGTCTCGGATAATGATGGAATAGCTTCACTCTCAAATTAAATATGCAGTCCTTAAAATGGAATACCTCTTGAAAAAAATATCACAAGCACAAAATTGGATGAAATGATGACACTAAGCATTTCCATTGCATAATGATAGCTGCATCCCAATAATGACACACAGTGGAGCATTACTGTTTTATGGAGATATATGCTTATGGTTTTTGACAAGGGCATGCTTTATCTGCCAAAATTCCAAAATTCAATGGTCCAAAACATCTTTGACCACAAGATTCAATTCCACTCAATGCTATTCTCTCAGGCCATGCATTTTTCCACATATTCCTGCTATGTTCCTCATTGTGAATTCTATTGTTAGAGTAGCTCAAGGCTACTGACACTTGAATGCCCCACACTCCAAGTATACCAGAAGAAAAGTCTGAGAAAAACATTTGCAGCATGGAAGTATAATCAAAATACGTACAACAAATGTCCTACTGCTGTTTGGCAGGGATCTGCCTCCACAGATTTACAGGTTCATGATGCAGCACACGTGTGTTATAGGTAGGGTTGCCAACTCCCTGAAAAAAAAATAAGGGACACCTTATTGGCAGGGCCGGCCTACATTTTTCCTGGTGTGGATAATCTTTTTAGCCCTTTTTTGAATTAGATGCATATTTAAGTGATATAAACACATAATAAATATAATACTAATAATTATCAGCTTTTTTTAATACAAAATAACAAAAATTAACAGTATAAAATAAATATTTTTCCTGTTTAACTTGAAACTGTATAAATTAATATAAAACAACACAAAGCAGAACATAGTTCACAATTAATGCAACAAGAAAAGGGCAAATGTAAAGTCTGAGTAAAACAACATCAAAAAACACTTGTGCCTCAAAGGCCATGACTGTAGCCTACAGTTGTAGTCAGTCTGTTTGTTTTTTTCCGTCTGTACTTCTTCTGAACTCTTGCTGCAGCCACAAGCTGTTTGTTTTTCAGAGCCACAGAGTAAAACTCTGAGCAAGACATTTCATAATTTACAGTGAAAATGAACTCTCCTTTAATTAATTATTATTAATAATTGTATTATCTATGTATTAGTTTGATGTATTTTTTATCTACTTAATGTACTCATCTAGCAATTGTACTTTCTTATTACACAGAAAATAAAATTGTTATATATTTTTTCCATACAATTCAGACATTCATTGTACTTTCCTATATTAACCTTAACCAGAGTGTTAAAATCATTCTTAACATACCATACCTGCCTCTGGTGTTGCCCTTTGGACAATAAATTGGTCTCGGGTTCCCCTAGTTTTGGTGTCCATTATGTTTGTTGTGTGCCCACTGCCCACCACTGGAAGCCTGTCACTTTAGGTCTGTTAGTCCACCATGGGCTATGGAAAAAGTCTGCACACAGCGCAGTGCGCTTCACAGATGTTATCGTGCACTTTTTCCACCCATGTTTTTCCTTCTAACCATTCCTCTGTATTTTTGCATTCTTTTCTGTTTTTTTCCTCGGAGGAGTAGTTGCATTGCTGCTAGAAGATGTACCGCCCGAGACCTGTAAAGTACTGTCTGCGTCACTGTCATCCATGCTGCTTTGTTGTCTTCCGTTATCTTCTTTGCAAGCAACAGTACCTTGACCAATGAAATGAGCGGGTTTCTGGTTCATCATACTCATACTACTACAGCTCATTGGAGGCTGAGAATAAGTTTACCCTACATTTTCTTATAAGGCGCCATTTATTCATTCAATCTATTGACATTTTACACACTATTTTTGATTCTCACGGTAATACGGGACAAAGTGCGTCCCTTTTCAGCTCAATACGGGATGCGAACTTTTGTTTCTGAATACGGGACGATGCCGTTTTTCAAGGGACAGTTGGCAACCCTAGTTATAGGTGTTGGCTGTTGCCAGAACTGCCAATTTCATAGACAAAAAATATCTATCTATCTATCTATCTATCTATCTATCTATCTATCTATCTATCTATCTATCTATCTATCTATCTATCTATCTATCTATCTATCTATCTATCTATCTATCTATCTATCTATCTATCTATCTATCTATCTATCTATCTATCATCACATTTGTTGTGGATACATTTACTCATAAAGGTGCATTCAGACCGGATGCTATGGTTGCGATGTATGTGACAAGATTACATACAAAGTCAATGTACATTCAATTTAATCTCGTTGCACACAATGCGAAACACGTAATGTCATGTCCATTGCCTCACCGCAACAGCAGTATAGGGTATAGCTGCACTCCCCAAGACTGCTATTTCAGGAGCCTAGTTGTTTTGTCACAGCGCCACCCACCATCGAGCAACCGGTTGCTAGCTAGCTGCAGCTTGGAGGGCAGAGGCAAGGCTGAGATGGCTAGCTACAGCAGCTCACGGAAGCTCGGCCGGACGAGCTAGCTAGCAAACTGGGGTACCTCCAGGGGTATGTGAAGTAATGACGGCGCTACGTGAAAATATTTTTTTTGTAAACTATCTTGAGGGTGTTCCGGTAGCTCAACTGATTATGCGTCCATTTTCCTTGTCATGAAATTTGACATAGATATCCACAGTAACCAGAGGATGAATCGTCTAATAACCTCTAATTATCTGATAATGTTGGCGATTCCCCTGACTTTTCATCTAGCACCATTATCAGGTCAAAGTTTGAATAAGCCCAAAACTATAAGTTTATTGCGAAATGCATTCAAAATTATAAACATTAAACTTTCTGTTTAGTGCTTATTAGGAAATCTGAGCATGCTAGCATGCTGAATTAAGATGGCAAGCTGTATGCCTGTTAAATAAAAGTATGTTAGCAATGCATGCTGATAAATATCTGTAAACATTTTTTTTTTTTAATGACAGATACCCCCTCTTGTTCTTCACTTACTTAATCTACTCTTTTCCTCTCTGTCGCCTACTCTTCCTCCTGTATCCAGATTAGCATAGAAATGTGATGATATAATAAACTGTAATGCCAGGATTCATGAGGCTTTTCCAATGTGCACATTTGGAATCAGTCACCCCTTTCAGTGCCCCCTGGAAACCGTAAAGGAAATGTGTCTTCATCCCGGTTCATGCATGCATAAGTCACACTCACCATAGAGACATTACGCCTCCACACACAGGCGTGGGTACACTTGCGTAGACAGCCCACATTTACTGTACGCACACACTAATCAAATTCCCTCTAGACAAGATTAACCAATCTATCTTCATTACGCTTCATTAAACAGATAACGCGAAGCACACACTTCATGTGCAAGAAGCTGTGTTCTCCTGTGGGCATGGACAAAGATGCATGAAATGTTGTATTGTAATTAATTGTTTCTTCAGACAATACATCACGTTCCATTCATCTTTCATGATTGAGTTGCTCTCTGTACACACCAGGTGAGATTACCGACAGTTAATTGCTGCACTTAAAAGAAAATAGTTGAACAGCTTCCTCTCATCTCTAATTTGAATTATTTTCTCTCGTCTTTGATCTTTGCAGTCACCTGTTTCTCTCTCTATCTATATGTATTCAGCACCAAACCAAAGCAGTGAAGAAGAGATTGAGCTTCAATAGAATTTCCATGGCAACAGATTTTCAATCATACCTCTCCAATCATGTTACTCTGGCAGTTCATCCAGGGAGAGCTGAATATCTGGTTTAGACTTTGATCATGATCCCACTTATCTTTCAATCAATGTGCAATAATATTGTATGAGCTGACCTCCATATCCATCATGCACTTGATATGGATCATTTTGTTAGTCTTTTTCAAACACCGATGCTAGACTGATTCCTTTTTTGGGGGGATATATGGAGTTTGAACTTAAGGCATGTGTAAAAGTCAATTTTGTTAGTTTTAGTGAGATTTTTGGCATCATGTGTGTTCACCAAAGCAGAACAGCTGTTTTTCGACTAATCGACCATAAGGTCCCTGATATTGCCGGTTCATTTCCCAGGTTGCAACATTACAGTCTCACTGAGTCTGCAGTCCCTCGCTTGTAACATGAGCATGAACTTGCTGACAATCGAGACTAATGATATTTACTGTTGTTACAAATAGTAGACAAATAACCAAGCCCAGTTGCTTTTGACTGAAATTGCTTTTAGGGATAACAATGACCTGGACAATTGAGAACATTCACAGGCTTGTTACAAATAGTGAATTTTCCGGTCACCGCAATTTTATTTATCTAGCCCGATATCACAAATCATAAATTTGCCTCAGGGGGATTTGCAATATGTTCAGCAACAGGCTCTATCCTTCCTGGCCCTCACTTTGGTTAAAATAAAAACTCCCCTTTACTGGGAGAAAAAATGGAAGAAACCTCAGGATCAGCAACTGATGACGGATCCCTATCCCAGGACGGACAGACACGCAGTAGATTGCACGTGTACAGAATAGATCAACATAATACAATTACAATATAGACCAATCCATATGACAAAAGTGTAAATAGTATGTGAACATATATGTTCAAGACAGATTTGGTAGGATGTCAAGCAGCTCCCATTTGTTGCCAAACAGCTAGAGCCTGAGTCACACGACCTTCACTCCTCAATGTTACCTGGAAAGAGGACAGGCCACACAAACACACATGAAGCAAAACTGATGCAAACCATTCACACAGAATATAACAATGACAGAGAGAGGGAGAGACAAAAGGAGAGGCTGAATATCCTCGAGGTCCCCAGAGAATTCCTCTGTGCAATTTATTTTCACCGACCAAGATTCCATCATTCCTTATTTTCGGAGATTAAGGGAAGAATCACTCGATGTTATTGAAGTTATTACATTTGCTTGGTCCTAGGAGACTCCCTCCCTCATTCAGGGTAGATAATTATATCTTTTTGAGATTTTCAGTGTTGGCATACTGAATACAACCAGATGATTCCTTCTTAAGTTTGTGCAATGCCCAGTAATTTCATTTGAAATCAGGTTGAAATGTCTGTAGAAGGGATGTTCAAGTCATATGAACAACCTGTACACCTTAGTATTGTTTGCAAACATATGCAGCATTAATTACCACCCCTCTTTTGAATTAATCGCAATGTCACACATCCAACCAACAAATGAATTGTCATATTACAAGTAATCATATCTCAGGTTCTTCACACCATTGCTATATTTAGATGTTTTCAAAAGATGATAGCAGCACATCCAAGAGTTCACCGTTTCCCCCTCCTGTCCCACCAATAGATCTTTAATAAGACATAGCAGATTTTTCCTAATGAGACGCTGAGATGCTGTGTTCTTTACATGGATAATTAGCTGGATTGCTCATTAAACAATTAGTCAGATATCTGGCTGGTAGTCTCTGTGGTTTTTTTTCAACTCAGTTCAGATGTTTCCCCTGACATTTGCAGATATTATTCCTCTGTTATTTAGAAGCTTTCATACAAACAGCTAATAAAAAGTCAGCTTAACAAGTTGTTAAATATTAAATGCTTTTAGTTTAAGAGTCACTCGAAGTCATTCAGGCTGAGTGTCCCGACTGTGAATGTGAATAAACTCTTTTGTGGAATATGAGTGTGGATGTGTGATGTTGTTCAAATTACTGCTTATTTATTTAACACTTTTCAAAAGCAAGTCTCAATGGACTTAAAGGGGCCAGTATGCTTTAAGCAAAAAGGTTACAGCAGAAGGCAGACAATAAATACTAGGTGCTGGACAGAAGATTCTGTAAAACAACTAACGAAATAGAATTTGCACACTAGATAATGTTCCCATGAACATATAATTAATTACAAAAAGTGGCATTTGGAGTGTCAAGCTCTACTTACTTGTTGAATGGTCGAACAGTATCTGGTGGCCATGCCAAGCTGATGTGGATGGCAAAATCACAGCAGTAGATTCTTATTTGTCAATTTAAGTATAAACAATAAAGTTAAAATGAAATGTAGTAGTAGCATAAAACAGACGATAAAACATGAAACATGCAAAATGTATAGATACTACACCTGCTTCCAGTAAAATGAAATTGCAGTACGTTCAAACAAAGTGCATACATGTACACAGTGTAGGGATTGAAATTTAAAATATGTGACTTACTTTCATTGTAGGTAGATGTTTTTTTAACCCCTGGATAAAGAAAAGCCAGCTGTTTCCCCCTATTTCCAGCCCTTATGATTGGATAAGCTAACTGGCTGCTTGCTGTAGCTTAACTACTGGAAAGATATGAGAGTGGTGTCAATCTTCTCGTCTTTACACTCAACAAGAAAACGATTAAGCGTCTTTTTCCAAATGTTCAATTATCCCTTTAAAAGTTTAAAAGTTCTTTACCTGCATTTTGGTTGTTGTTCAGTATAACTATCCAACGGAAATCTTTTTGTTTGTCAGTTCATCTTCCATTTAAACTGATGGCCAGGAGATTGCAAGTCTATCTGCAGGTGCACAGTCTACTACACGACACAGCATTGGGCACCAAAACCATGTGGTTAGGTTAAAAAAAACTACTTGGTTAGGGTAAGAAAAATAGGTGTGGGTTCAAACAATGTTCATAGAGGAGGTTTGTTGTGTAGTGACGTGGGTGTGCCATAGAGCAAAGTGTGCGTGTCATGTAGCATGTGAGACTTGTGAGACTGCAGCAAGACATTTTTCATAGATTATATTGGTTTAGAATCAGTGGACGGGGGTTAAGTGTTCAAAATAGGAAATGGTGTTACTGTTGATCAGTTCGAATATTAACCTTTTTTTCTTTCTTCTTTCTTCCTTTTGTCTCTCCCTCTTTGTTTCTCTCCATGTTGCTTCCCTCAATCCCTCCTTCACCTCTCTTTCTATCTCGCTGCAGCAGAGCCGTTGGAAGGAGAAGAGTACCTGGACATCATAGGCATAATGCGAAACCAAGCGGGTCGTTATGAATGCAAGGCCAGCAACGATGTCGCCACGCCTGATGTAAAATATGTCAATGTGGTTGTCAGCTGTAAGTAACCATGACACCGCAGTGTTTGCTATATTCCACACTCAACAGTGATCAATATGCTAATCACATTTCATGTCAGAAATTTCACAAGACGATACACTCAACAGATGAAAAAAAGTCAAGATTGAAATTAAATGTAGAGATCTGGAGAATGAAGTGTGTCAGAGAATGATGGCTCAATCTTGAAAGTTTTGGAGCACTCTTCAGTCTTCTCAAGATGAATCCATGTGGAAAGAGAAAGATTGATTTGATTGTAAAATGGCCTTTCCACGGTTATTCTCATGTTCCATTGTCATTTAAAAGATTGAAAACAACATCACCTAATCACATCTTTTCAGGTGTCTATGTTAGATCTGATGAGCATAATGCATGTGTTAGATTGATGAACAGCTCGTGAGACATCACAAAAACAACTCCCACCCAGAGTACTTATAGAATCCTCTTTGATCCGAATAAATCATGGAGCTGGTTGCTGAATTTTTCCTTGAGCTATGTCTAAGTGCCTGAATGAAATGATAAAGATGTCTGTATTAAACATTTCTCTGTGTTTACTCCTAAAATGGAAAATGGGCATTAATTCACATCTGACATATTTCTGGCTGTTGTATCGTTTGTAGAAATTGCTTTTTGTGTGTGATGAATTTGAATAAACTCGTTGAATTTGAAGTTAAAGCACTGGATACTTTTCTAAGTCGAGGCATGTATCTTACATCGATTCTTGGGGCTTGAAGGCCTCGAAACAGAATTTCATTTTAAACTACAAAATGTGGCACATAGAAGAAACTTTAAATTCCGACATATGTGTTGGTTTGTTTGTTTGCTATTTTCAGTGAGTGCAGATCATTTGTCATCGTATGAAAGGGCTTCTTTCTGTCCAAGGCTTCTACCAATGACCCTATTCAGACGTACTTGAAATTAATTCATTTTCAAGTGCCACATGACGTGATTGTATTAAGGACAAGCATAATACTTGGTTACATCAGTTGGTATAGTCATATCACTTATCTCAATGTTGTGTCACTCTGCAGACCCTCCGACAATAAAGAAAACCCAGAGCTCAGAGACTCCGGTGGGCCGCATGGGGACACTGCAGTGTGACGCCACCGCTGTGCCTACACCAGAGTTTGAATGGTACAGAGACGAAAAAAGGTAAATCTTCACACACATTTACACACCCACTCCCTACATCAATGTCACAAATAGACATGTATAGAGTTTCATATATGATGGTGACATGACAAAACATTTGGACAAATTCTAAGTGCTTTATTCTGTACTGCTGTAGGACGCTTCAAGATCACATAACCATGAAAACAGAACAAGAAACACTTGGCAGTCACTAGTAGATCAAATATAATTTCTATAAATACATGTCTGCACAATGTTTTGGTATCGGAAGTTTGTATATTGTTACCTGGCTTTGGTTGCATGCAGGTAAACAGTCTGTGGATGAATGCTTTGGCCAAAAGGCAACCTCAGAACCCATCAGCTACCATCTGTCGAGGATTTAACCTTTAATTATTATTTTCTTTCCAACTGTTTATGTATTAACAATCAGATAAGACGTTATCTCTCACCTTCAATTCCATTCTTGCGTCTCAAGTTGCTAATCAGACTGTAAACAATAACCGTCACACGGAAGATGAAGTATTGGCCTAGATATCTGCTGGCTACACCAGAACCTACAAAAATATTGGCTGTTACCCAAAGGGGTTAAATCATCGACAGACCAATAGGCGATGGGTTGGTAAGTTGGATAAAATATAACTAACACATTGATTCAAGGGGACAAAGAGTATGAGCTAAAATACATGAAGTCTTTACAACCAGTGAAACAAACCACTGAACACAAGCATTTAGCACTTTAGTCTACTTTATCACAAACAACCATATTAACTGTAAGACTGATCCCCAATGCCTTGGCACCACTTGTGCTCTGAAGCTCCGTCATTACTGTCAATTCATTCTGTAATGTTTCCGGGATAGGAAACTGTATCTCCATTACTGTGCATGTCAGATTACTGAAAACAACAAAGTCTTTAAAGAAAGCCTTCAAAACAAACAAAAGCTTTTTACTGAATATGCATTACAACAGTCTGTAAAAGTTTGTGTGATAGAGCTTATTATGTACTCCCCTCATGGTTTGTTTTGGGGGATTCTGTATTGAAACATTGTGATTTGTGATTAACGATAATTAGTTACAGCTAAAGTCCTACTGGAGGCATGCGTGTGATGATAGGTTGCAGAAATATCCTTGAATTAACTTGACCTGACTTGCCTGGAAGCAAGGAACAAACTTGATGTATTATTATTATTTATTTTGGCATAAATAAAATAATGAGGCAAAATAATTGGATTTACATTGAATTTACTTGGGCATAACCATGACAGGTGTAAGAGGCTGTTTAGTGTTGAGAGCACAATTAAGAGCAATTAATGAATAGCATTGCTTTCTAAATGAAAATAGATATTGGATACATGTCCCTATGCAAGTGCAACTGTTTCTGCTTGAGCATAACATGACTTTCAATGAGCAGCCTTTTTTTTTTTTAAATGGCCTGGAGTCATTTTCGCCTCGTCTCCTAAATGAGGAAGCAGCTTTATCACTTTAGTCTCTGTGCCAGACGTGCTCTGTGTCATTTTATTCAGTTGCTAAGATCTGTCCCTTTGATCCCTTTGTGAAATCTGCCCTCACAGTGGTCCCATTGTCACATCCCAACGTTAATTTGATGACATCATCTGTGTAGTTAGATAATGACTAAGCACCCACTTAATCACTCACTAGGCTGTTATTCCATTATTAGTTGAACATAGCTGTGTGAAGGAGCAGTGGATTCTGTAATATTCCTCCGAGAAGAGAAAAATAATATATCGGGTGTCTTCCCGCATTTAATTTATCTACGGAAAATCTCACTAACCCTCGTCTCATACCACAAGTAATTCCACTGAAATGGAAATCAGCTTTGCAGCACCGTACTGTTTTTCTGCAAAATCACAAATCGTGCAACCAGACACAGATGTTCAAAGGAAACTGATCCGTTCAAGTGTCATGCATGTGTCTGGAAAAACAGCTGAAGAGGATTGAGGTGTAATGACATTCAAAGGCAACAACAACAACAACCCAGTTTCTCCATTGTATCACTTATCAGTTAATAACCCAAGAGAATCTATCCTTTGCAGCAAACCAACCACCTGAGTCAGTTTAGAAAAGGGAGGGGCTTGAATGGGGACAAAAAAAGCTCATGATAAGAAAATTGCACACTCAGAGCATCATGATCTGCAACTTCACTCCCACCCAAACTACAGCAGTAAAAGTTCTCAGAAGATTGGGAGAGAAATATTAGAGGAGTGTCACAAGTGTTATCAAAGATATGGTCTCTAAAGGAATAGGCCTATCACACTACTGCTTGAAAAGAAAGATTTATGGTTGCTGAAATATTTTTGCATTATCTGTTGTTTCCACCCGCCATCTATCTCAGTTGTTTTGTCCTCTGGAGGATTCTGGCTATGTGCCTGTTCAGGGTCCCCTTTCTCCCTCTGCATCAGTGGAAAAGTAGTCTTGTAATTTCTCCTGAGATGATCCCGTTAATGCACCATAATAATATAATTTATCTTTGCTTGGCTAGTTAATTTCATCACCCTCTCCCGGAGAACCAAATCTAATGCACTGTGTCCCGTTGCATCTTATTTACCTGATTGCAAAGGTCTTTCTCCTGTGCTCTTTTCCCTATTATCAGTTTAACCTAATCAACACAGGTTATCAGTGGACACCCTGAAAGTGTGTTAGCTACAGTTAACCTTCCGATCCTCACAACAGTGACTGTGTTAGATTTACGACTGGAAATTCACTTTTAAAACAATTAGTTCATTGTTCCAGACAGAGGCACACAGAAGCAGACAACAGCAGTTGTCTCATTTTGTTCAGCAAATATTGATTTTGCCAGCTGAAATGACGTTTTTTTTTTTTTCAGCAGATTCAGTTGTAACTAGTAAGAGCTCTATCTGGCAAACTCGTAGTAATGCCATAGTGTTAAAACATAACAAGTAAAAGTCCTGCATTCAAAATATTTTTCAAGTAAAGGTGCAAGTATTAGCCTAAAAATATAAAAGTTAAAGAACCAAAAGTAGAAGAAGTCATGCAAAATGGCCCATACGTTCAATATAAATAAGGTTCTTCCCCCCCAGGGACCCCCCAGACCTGACCAGCGGTCCAGGCTAAGCCTTGAATGTTAGAAAAAACCTTTGCTCTGATCATACTACTTAAAAGATATGAGGAGTGAGGAGACAGGGACACATGTTTTGATTGATGGATGTGTATCAACAGCTCTAATTATTTCAGAATAATACACAATTCCTGTACTTTGATCATTTCTACATAACTTTACTGATTTTTTTTCTTCATCAGCTTTGGTCCCTCTTAAATAAAATGTTCTTTAATCTCCTCCTTTAACATTATTTTTTACAAACAAACTGTTACGGTTCATGTTTTATATACAAATACCCCTCAAAACCTCACTCTATTTGACTTCAATTGTTTTCCTTAATCCTCCGTTACATTTGTAATATCTTTTGTTGTTAATTTGTTCATGTTGGGAGGTAAGTTAGTGTCAAAACGGACCCCAAATACAGTATTCTAATGTTTTATTAATAGCCACAAATCCCTGCCTCTTGGCCCAGAACTGTTCAGCTTGGCAACTTCCATTTTTTTATGTTCTCTTGGTGGGTAATGTTACCCCAAACAAATCACACAGCAGCTCTCTTGGAATAGGATAGAGGCACACTTTTTTTTTTCTCCATTCATCTAATGCCAAGTTTGAAAAGCATCGCACTCACCTGCCTAAACAAACCAAACTGGAGGAGTAAACACTTCAGAATCCAAACAAATTGCTTGGCACAAGCTGGTGAGGAGACATACTGGGCCGCAGAGCTCTCTTCTCTGACAAGAGAGGCTTAACTTACCTAACCTTGCACATATCCATCCTCTGTCAGTCTTAATATCCATGTGAAAATGTGGACCCTCTCCACTGATTAAACATAACTCAACCTCCGAAACATAAATGAATCATTGCTTCGCAGTATCTCTCACTTCACCACCATTTGAGAGTCCCCATGGCACTTAGACACCCTATTAGCCTCAGTAGAGACCGATACATCATGATCTAAGAACAGCTGGCCAGAAGTCCATGAGGAAAAAACATTACTACCTATTCCCCTCCCTGCTACTGTTGTATTGTCTGTCCATGATGGGATTTGGATCAAACTCTAAATTGCCTCCGCCTTTAGCCTTGTTTTTCAAATTATTCTGTAATCCTAACCCTAAATGAGGAGCTACAAATCTGATGGTAGACAGAGAAAATATTGTATTATATGGTTATATTCTATGCAGTAGCTCTTAAGAACCCCACAATTCATTTGAGTACTTAAATCTTGAGAATTGTGTTTGTAGACTCATCTGTTGTCTATCTTCTCAAGCATCTCTCAAGTCCTTTGCTCCTGTTCTTTGTGCAGCACATCACTCTGTCCTTGTTTATAAAATGGGAAAATCCAGTGTGAGCTTTTAGCTAAAATGATAGACAGATATGTTTGTTGTTTTGTCAGCTGATGCATGGCAGTCACAGACACTGAACAGCTTTCAATCATCTCTGGGTTACAAGTCTCAGCAGGACTCTACTCTTGATTTCATTTATCATCAGCCTTGACTCATAACAGGGCTGTCACTTTCTCTGGCAGTGATAACCTACTTTAGATGCTCCCACACGCTACAGAATCAAATCTGTCCATCTGATGATTTGCTCTGGTCTTTCATCTCTTACCGGCCTGCAACCGCAGCCCTGCTCGCAGACTGCCTGACCTCTGCAAAATAGCGAGGTCAAAACATTTCAATCAAGGGTGTAATGTACCAGAGTGGAATCTGTGCATCAAGAAGTGATGACTGAAGATATCTACTGGAGCACTGCTGCCCTCTTCCTGCAAGGGAAGACATCGAGTATGATACAGTCATGATGAGAACACTTGAAAAACTTCCTTCCAAATAAAAAAACTTCTCTGATAATGAATTCTAGTATATTATGCCAGATAACAAATCTGGCAGAGACGCAGGCATATTTGAGGATGAACTTGAAATCCAAAATGAGAGAAGTTGAGGGCTGCAGATCTGTGTGTGCCAGACGCGTTAAAAGTTCAAATGGGCAGCAGAAATGTCAGGCTTGATAAATGGTAATAGTAAAACGAGACGCACTTTGGGGGCTCGAGATCCAGTTTCCTGCGCTCTACGCTCCAGTTTTCTGCTGCTGGGTATTTGAGCTCACAGCAAGTGTGTGAAGAAAACTAAATAAAGTCCAACCATCACTGTGAAAACAAAAAAGAGAGTTCTATCTCTTTTGACCTATCCGGGTCAGTTTATTCCCCTGCTACTGCATTACAATCATACTATAATCTATAGTAAAAATGGCTGTTTGCTTCCAGCTCCCTGTAGTGCTGCGTATTATCTGGGTCTCTCAGAATGCTCTGTGGACAGGCGGGCCATTTTTATAGTGCAGTCACTTCTCATGAAGGCATAGGAGAATATATCTGCTGCTAGCCTTATCGGGGGTGTGTGTGTGTGTGTGTGTGGGGGGGGGGGGGCTGTTGCTTTTTGAGATGAAGTGGGGACACTGCTTTTGCACTTGCCCTCCCTTAACGCTCACTGCGTCGCTTTCAGACGCACACACTGCCACCATTTCCCAAGGTGTCCCTATGGGAAGGACCTCGGCACTTTATCAAGTCCCTGCTCCCCACTGAGCTGAATTATGCTGTGCCATGATGTGCGTTTTCCTTTTTATGTTAATACCTTCTATCAGCCAAGTATGTGTCAGCACAAACTTCTCGTTCCCCCGCTCCAATTCTGATTACCATATTACCCAGAGTTAAGCAGGATTAAGTTGAGGCGTTTTAAATGAACTTCACCTCATTCATGATACGAAAGGGCTCAATCAGCTCAGAGCAAGCGCAATCCATTATGCACGCTGTGTTATTATAAGAGTTTTATTTTGTTGTGATGATGTAAGGAACAGTCCATCAGCGAGGTATATAGTCTGAGTCAGCACATTGTATTGATTAATTTGTGCTAAAAGGGGTTCAAGGTTGACATAATTGATTGGCAGAAGTTTGGTGGTCATTAAGACTCTCAGAAGTGCAGGAAAGGACTTCAGCAGCATACTAATCTTTGTCTGAAAATCGAGAAAACAACCACGCTGTTTGTTTGATGAGAGCAAAAGAATGTAAAACTAAGACAGAGCAATGAAGAACGCATCCAACCATTCACGTGTTTTTATGCGGGTTTTTATTTTTTGCGCAAATTTGATAAAACTTCCTCAATTGCACTAAATCGTTTTTATGCTAGCTCAAGGCTTTTTTTGCCTTTGTTGAAAAAGAGTTCATACGTTAATTAATTAATATGGAAACACCTTTGCAGAATAAGTTCCGACATGGCGAACATTTAACTCACATCAGCCGTTGCAGCTCGGCATCTCTCCAGATATACTAATGAGTCTTTGTCTCCAGACAGCATAAAACCTGGCCAAGTCTAGCTGACATGAAAGAACATTTCTTGCCTAATTGAACCAAATTCCTGAAGACCTCTCTCCATTTTTCTCTCGTAGGTGGTTAGATGTCCAAGGCAACTTGTTTTGTTTTCAGTTAGCAACTTCTACTCTCTGTTTGCTGGCAGATTACAGCTATGTGCAGCACATAGCACTTCTGATGAAAACTACACTGGAGCAGAATGTATTCGCTCCAAACCAATTGACGGAACTCACATTTCTTTTTTTGCAACATTTGTTTGCTTAAAACTTGTTTGACTCGGCTCTTGACATATTGCACAGAACCTATCCATACTCACTTATTTGCAAAGCAATGTTTATCTGTGCACTCTGCTGTTTTGTCCTATTTACAAGTTGTTAAGTTTCTGCCAACTTAAAAGAAAGAAAAAACATCGCTTTGCTTTGCACCACACAATCCAAGAGGCCAGAATTGCTTCCTGATAAATGCAGTGTCAAGTTGTCAATGAAAGAGGTTAAAAAATGAGAAAGGCTTATCTCCCCTCTTAACAATCACAACGCCTACACTGAGTTCACTGACATGACATTGATCCCTGCTATTGCAAAAAAGTATGCCAACACAAAAGTGTGCCGTTACTGTGTGAAGATCTTTACGCACTCACAGTTGAGTTCAGACATTTTAATCAATTTATTTTTCTTTCATTTTTGAGATTTGGTGGTTTAGGTCAAACATCTACTTTTAAGACTTTAGACTTAAATAGAACCTAATTTATACATGAAGAAATACAATGGAAATGTAAAGTGTCAATAAAATGAATGTCATTTAGTCATTTTGTAAAGAGATTCACAGAAAGCTATGAACTTTGAAGGTACGTACTAGAGGCAGCAGTGTTGTGCCTCTGGGATGTCAGGAAACAGCTGTCAGCCATGGTGCTGTGAAGCTGATAATCTCCTTTTTTTTTTCAAGCCAGCAAGTTTTTTGTTTTTTGCAGAAAAAGTCAAAGTGCGTATTCTCTTCTAGTGAAAAAAATTGGATGTTTTGTTGATTCATTAACCTTCATGAAGTCTCCAATCTCCTTTACCTTCGTTGACACTGCAGCCTCTATTATTTTGCCCAAAATGTCACTAACTCCCTTCTGGCTTAAAGAACTCTGATTTTCATTACTTTGCAATTTACTTAAAATTGCCTCACTACTATCTGCATCTTCTCCCCAGGCTGTCCAATGCCCAGGGCCTCAATATCCAGATTCTTGGTCCTACTACTATTCTTATGATTGCCAACGTCACCGAAGAGGATTATGGGAACTATACCTGCGTGGCCTCAAACCGACTGGGCGTCCAGAATGCCAGTCTTTTCCTCTATAGTGAGTATAGACATTGCTGCCATTTGCTCATTTGCTCCCGGTTTGAATCAAAAAAGGAAGATTCTTGTTTCATTACACAACTCTACATATTTACCTGTGATATCTCTAGGGATTTATACTTCACAGCACATGGTATTGAGCATGAAATATCACAGAAATGTATGTATCTGAAAATGAGACAAGAATGCTCAAATGTGAATGTCAATGTTCATTTATCTTCATAATTGTACTGTCCATTTAACTTGGTGCAAAATACCTTGGTGGAAGCTTTTCTTGGCTTTGTAACTCTGTAATCAGAGTGTATTCTCCTAACCAAAATAATATCAGAGTGGAGAGAAATGAACACAACAGGGTTTGTTTGTACATAGTATTCCACAATGACAAATGTACCTGATACTATATATGATATACTAACATCATTGCATGATCGATTTCTGCCCACTAGAGGGCAGAAAACCATTTAACCAAGTTAACGTGTCACTGGCACATAGTCCTAATACACAATAGCATGAGAGCTTAAGCATTACTTTGGAGAAAAGACTACTGGATATATTTAAATCCAATATTCACTCTCCCTTTAAGTCTTTTGTGTGTTCCATCAACTCCTGGTTCTCTAGCTGCTGGATACTCAAATATGTCCACCAGCCACAGTAGTGGTTTGTTGTTAGGGATTTATCAGAGCTGGTTTGCTGCTAATGAGGAAATATGGAATTTGATAAAACCATAGATGCCAAAAAGCTAAAGAGAGCTACAGATTGATAATTCCCCATGATTTTGGCACAATTACTGACCAAGCGACAGTAGTAGAAAGTAACTAAGTACATTTAGTGCTGTATTAAGACTTTTAAAGTACTGATACTTGAATATTTATGCTACTTTATTTATTTATTTTAACAACAGTTAAGAGATACAAATTATTAATCCAATATACAAATCAATTTATAAATTATGATGTATTATTATAGGTTAAGCCACCTGGCGGTATAAAAAAATAGTTGAAATTTGCTCCACCTTTTCCATTTGCAATGCAGCACTTATTAAAAGCCAGTGATGTAACACTATATATTATTCTGTAATGTACGATTCTACATGAGCACTTTTATTTTACTTTTCGTATATTTTGATGCTAATACTTGATGCTAATACTACTAACAGTATTTGCACTGTGGTAATGCTGGTAAGATCAAGCTTTGAAGCATGTTGCATCTCTGACTCCACCCCGATCAGTGATGTCACAACAGGTGTCACTGGCACATCTTTATACATTTGACCATGCAGAGCATTTAGAAAAACAATGAACACTGCAAATACACAAATCACAACCAAATACAGAACACACACAACTGGTATGTGCAACATGCAGAACTTCTGTATTCGATTGTGTTTACTCACTTTGCAGCTTTTTCTTTCTTCCTCATTGTGTTCTGTCTATTTGCAAATGCTTTCATAATATGGTGTGCATTGAGCTTTCAGGGCCACCATATATTTTCTCAGTGTATGCATCTTCTGTGCTCTCAGAGGCATGAAGTGAGCTTGAGCTTCCAACACAGCAAGAGGCAAAAGCACAACATGTCCACCAGATGTCACCAAACACCTCTCATTTTCTGTAATCACTGGCTCAGTGGAACTGCATAATGTACAGTAAATACACAAAGCCAGAATAATTTATTTGTCCGTGGTATTGCTCTTCTGTCAAACTCCAGAAGTCATTGGTGGTATTCTTCTCTACATTACAATCAAACATATCAATATTAACTGTGTGAATGCTGCAAAAGCTACAAAATGCTGGATGTCCTGTATTCATCTCTTACATTACAAAAAACAGCCCAGTTAAAAAGCACAGTTAAAGCACAGTAAAAATATATATATATATACAAAACCTTCCACCATTTTCAATGTCTAACATACAGACATGACCGCCAGTGACTCCACATTTGGAGAAATATTTGACAGAACTACGTAAAGGGTTAGTCAAAGCAGCAATTAAGTCATTTTCTGACTCAGAATCCCTACACATAAATCCATACATCAAGTTGCATAGAACAGCAGGGCAGGTAGGTACCCCGCCACTGACAAACATATGGCTTCCACTGGAGCTTCTTGGAGCTCTCAGCAGCAGCCTCAAGCTGTCATTATAAGCCACTGTGAGTTTTCTAATGCTGCCTTGTTTATACCCACACCACAGCTGGGTTGTATACAAAGGTGTACAATACCCTCTAAAGAGCGAGACCTTTGCAGATACAGAACACATGCTAAACTTACGACACAGCATATTCGCTTGAGCATACAGCTTCAGCCGCTGCCTATAGATATCTTTGTCATTAGACCGGTTATTTGAGATAACATGGCCCAAATATGTAATCTCACAACAAACACGGAGTGCAGTGCCCGACAAATAGAAGTCAGGGAAAGTTGCCTGTCCGTCCTCTCTGGTTCTGAAAATCATGATCTTGCTCTTTTTTAGCATTGAGCTTAATGACAAAATCAGCACCATACTGTGTGCATACTTTCAGCAGCTGCTGGAGACCAGCACTGTATGGACTAAAGATAACCAAGTCATCAACATACATAAGGTGATTCACTAATGAGTCAGCAACCCTACAGCCTGTACCACATGCTTTTAAAAACAGAGACAAATCATTCATATACATACTTAAAAAGAAAAGGAGACAAGAAACCATTGGTCACATGGAAGTGAGCAGATGTTAAATTCCCCCATCTTACTCTCATTGTCTGATGAGAGTAGCATAAACCAAGACTCAAGAGATTAAAAAACCAGGGACTCCAACTTAAGATCATTTAGAAAATGATTTCTCATGGTTGATGCGATCGAATGCTTTAGAAGCGTCAATGAAGCATATGAACATGGTGGAATTTTGTCTATTATATTTATCTAAACTCATTTTGTGAAAAAATACATACATCTGGGCCATGCTTTGGCTTAAAGCCAAACTGGTTGTCAGTAGTCTGGACATACCTCTCAAGTCTAGTCAGTAGAAATGTCTCTAGCACTTAGGACATGACACTGGCCAACGCTATTGGCAGATAGTTATCAGAGCTGTTAAGCTTCCCCACTTTATCCTTGGTAACTGGTACCAGCACAACACAGAGCATAGAATCAGGTAACACTCCATGCACAAAGAAACCTGTGTAGCATAAAGCCAACCAGGGGCACAGTTTCTTACTGGCAAGTTTAATATGTTCAGCTGTGATATTATCCAGACCACAGGCCTTATTATTTCTCAGTTTCAATATTGCTTCATGGACTTCAGCAGAAGTGACAATACAAACATTATTATACTCAATATTATCCACTATAAAAAGAATACTTTTTAGAGAGTTTTACAGTTCACAATAATGTTTCCGCCATTTCATCAGGGCCGCTCACGCCATCTATATTTGATGGAAGAGATGTCTTGCAATTATTAATAGTTTTTATTTCTTTCCAGAAGTCATTAACATTATTTTTTTGCAGCTTTCTTGCCAGAGAATCTGCCCTCATTGTGTTTTCACTTCTTTCCATATAGCGAAGTGCATATTTAAATCTAGCATTAGTGCATTTTTTCTTTTCAAACAAGGGGCCATGCCCACTTTCGCCTACCTCAGCCCGTTTTTTAAAAGCCTTTTGAGCCTCTGCATGGAGCTCCTCTACATGTTCCTTCCACCCTGGCTTAGCATTGCACACTGTCCTATGCTTATATAGATGCTTACTCGACATACCAAGGGACTCCACAGTAGCTTCATAAAGGGAACATAATTACGTACAGTGTTGCACATTCTTACAGTTCATATGCTGACACAATAAAGCACCTTTTGGGATCTTAATATTGCCCAGTAAGACATCAGAATGATTGACATCTTTATTAAGATCTTTCTTAGACAAATGTGACCGGTCTATTTTCACTACATCAATGCCGTTATCCACAGGCAACAACACTGGTAAATTGCCTGTGTGCAACACCATGAAAAAGGGTATATGATCCGCAGTAGCCAGATCATATTCAATTTGCCTTGTATCGAGGGAGTCATGTATATCCACTGAACAAAAACAGTGATCCAACCAGGACGTACCTTGCTAGATAAAATCAATCCACTGTCTGAACAGATCCACAGAGTCAGCATCAGTTACATTAGCATTCAAATCCCCAACAATATAGATGCAAGTTAAAGGATTGTCCTGAATAAAAGACATAAATGCCAATCTACTGAGATCCTCATTTTGTGTGCACTCATATGGCGTATAGACATTCAGAATGATTATCTTCTCATCATTACAACACAGCTCAATCCAAATTGCCCACTCAACTCCCAGTCTTATGATATTGACCAACTGGTCATATTTTTTTTTCCACATGGTGGCAACACTCCCTGGAATCCTCCCCCGTAAAAAACTTTAGCACTCAGGTCAGCTGTTGATTCGCCTGCCCCATGAAAGTCCCTATGCACAGAATTTAGTCCCTCCAGATCTTGTTCAGCAAGAAATGTCTCCTAAACACACATAATGTCACATCTGCATGACAAATATTTCTCTCTGTCTCTCTCTCTCTCTCTCTTTCTCTCTCTCTCTCTCTGCAGGACCTGGGACAGGTCGAGATATCAACGGCTCCGCCTGTGTATCTCAATCACTGTGGCTCCTGTTGGTCTCCTTCGCCTGCCTTTTCTTCAAGTGTTAATACCGCTCCCTTCCTCTTCTTCTTCTACCTGGCCTTCCTTCTTCTTCCCCCTCCTTCTCTCCAACTCACCGACATCCTTATTGCTACCTTATTACCAATTTATGCCCCCCTCCCTCAGACTGTTTGCATCACGATACGAAAACCTTATGTGCTCTCAAGCACTGCTTACAGATATTACGAAAAACAATGGGTTATGAATACATGTTATGAGAACAAGGGAAAAAACAAAGTGAAATGAAGGACAGAACAAGCAAACACTGCTCTTTTAAAGAATTGTATTGTTGTTTTTAATTTGTATACACTTCTTTATTTCTGCTATAACTTTTCTTTGGCGTCTGGATTGGGTTTGGGATTTGATGTATTTTTGTCATCATGGGAAAGCAGAGGCACCCGATCACAGGGATGCCAACAATCATTTGTCTCTAGAAGTACTGAAGACATAAGGTATATGTCTTCTACTCCCATAGATGCTTTATGTTAACTTAAATTGTAGATTTAACTGAATGTTTAACCAGTGCATTAATGAGCAAACATGCAAAGTATTTGCCAAATATCCATATAGATTTGAAACTAACATATACAGAAATCAAAGGGAACATACTGCAGCTGATACTGTACTGAGATTAGAGCTTGATATTAAAGTCTATACTACCATAATATGTTGCTACTTGAGTGAAACGCAAGCATAGAGAGTTAGCCGGATATCTCTTCAATCAATGACATTGTTTCTCGATGCAGCAGTCACAGGGGTTGTTGCTGTCCAGAAATCGAGAATACAGCAAATAGAATCGACTTGATCCTACTGAGCGAAACCATGCGGAGTACAAACCTGAGGAAATTAGTGTGATGGATGTTACATATACATCTTCATCCAGTGGCTTAACAACCACTCGCCTTTATTCCAAAAGAATCCTCTTTTCTTTTGCAGCAGGAAAAGAAACACAATAGGTTATAATGATGCGTACTGTACATAGTAAAATTTTGTATTTCTCTATGATAAGACAACGCTGTCACTGTAACAACAGGAAACAGAACAAAAGTGTTGCAGTGTATGTCGCTTGTTTGTCAACCAACCAACCATAACGTGCAGTCTGTCCCTGCTCCACAGCAGGCTGCACCACATTTAGCTACATGTACTGTACCACATGCAGTGTTCGCTTTTAGTTGGGTTTAGGATCATTCCTTTATACTGCTGGAATTTGGATAAAAATGTATGACACCAATGAATGACTTTTGAGTTTTTTTTCTCTTTCAAAGAAGTATGCGTGTTTTAATATGAAATGATACGGACAAATTCATAATTTATTGATATTGAGGTTATTGTTTCTGTCTTTACCTCATTCATTTTAGTTTTATGTATGTATACTTGAATCCAATAGTATAAGGATACTATATGAAAAGGCGATTTTTCTGTGTCCATGTTTCTGAATAGGGTAGCACTTTTTGGAGGATGAATAACTTGTAGATCTCTTGAAGTGGCAGCCCTGCTCTATCATGTGAACTCAAGAGCATAAGAAAATAGTTTTTTTTAAAAAGCATAAAAAGAAGAAAGCCTTGTTCAGTAATTAGTCCTACCTATCCTTAATACAAGTGCTGGCTCATATGACGTTGATGTTATAGGGATTGGAATATTATGTTTAGCTTGTAATGCTCTGCCTTTTACTAAGAATTCAGTATGAGAGCAGCAAATAGATAAATGCTGAATGCTCATTCCCCTGAATTCCCCCAACTGTGCTGATAACATCACATTACTTGCCCTACAGCAAATTTTGCCATCACACTTCGCCAATCACTGAAAGAATTTGTTCTAAATTGTTAAATTAATAAAACATGTCATCTATTTGTTAAGAAATCCCATTTAAACAGTGTGAAGCTTCCGGAAACAGCTCAGAAGTCATTATTGTTGTGACGAGAATTGCTAAAACTGGTGCTGCCATTTATTTTGACCTACTGTGAGATGACTAATAGCATACAGACTCCTCAAATGGATGTGTGTTTGTGTCTCCGCTCTTCCAACAACCAAGCCGAGATAGTGCGAGTACTGTAAAACGCACATGTAATTAATGTCATTCTTGTCATGCATTAAAAAAAATTATCCCCAGTGTTTTCATTGTAAATGCTTCTGAGGCTATGGTAATGTGACTTGTGTAGTGTTGGCAATGCCATTTGATCCAGTCTAATTTTCATGTGGCAAAACGGTTGAAGCAGCGCTGTACAGACCCTGAAACAGGCCACAATCCCAAACAAAGCTGAAGCATTTAAACAGTTAAACCATTTAAATCAATCACCACACAAACAATATATTACAGCCAGATTGTTCATGCTTGGAAGTTATAAGAAAGCTACTTTATTCTGTCATCTTACACATGCTTTTTTTCTATAATTAAACAACTCTGGTGTATCCACTTTAAAATGGACTGACTTGACTCCTGATGTTTTTCTACTACATTGGTATATCTGCAAACTCTCTCAAGTTTTAAGCCTCTGGCTAGTTCATGCTTGAGGATGCTAGTTTGTCAGCAACAGTTATCTCCTTACTGCAGTAGAAACTGAACGATCTGGAAGCTGTGGCGAAAAAAACCTTTTCATAATCAGTTTGCATGAGAGTGGTCTGTGCTACATGTCTATTTCAGTAAGACTGTCTCACTATGTGTCGTTTGAAATGAAACCTCAGGGCAGAGCAAGGCTGGCCTTGGGCAGACTCTAAGACAAACACATTTTATTTTGGTGGAGTAGACCCTGAGACTACCATAGCAGGGTCAAATATGCCCAAACTGCTCAGCATTCGTTAAAACCTGCTTGGAATGCATGATGGGTAGAGGGATCTTATTTTAAAGGCTTCTTCAATACATTGACTGCCATAGTTTAAACTTTCTACCATTCAGGTGATTTTCATGTGAGGCAAACCTAACCAGTGTGTATGTCCAAGTGTGTCCATGCAGGTTAAAACCAGCTAATAATCACTGACCACTTGTGTAAAAGCCATGGAGTTCTGTCTTATCCATAAAACAAAACGGAATAAGAAAGATTGTCCTTCCCTTTCTCATAGAGACCAACAGCCAGCCTATGGACACATCACCAACCCCCCCGTAGACAGACCTGGATATCTACTGAAGACTGTAGATACAGCTATCTAGTTTACTGTTGAGCATTGCCTCAAAACATCATCGCTTCAGAGTAAAAAGAATAAAACTGGCTTATGTATGTGCGCGTGTGTACTCTGATTGTATTCTGTATTCTGTTTATTATTATTAACCTACTTGAGAAGTTAACATGAGGCATGAGATACATGACAAGTTGGCCAAATGACTAACCGTTAGACTTTCCGGTGATCTATGGTTACACTGGTAACCTTCTATTTTAAGTTTTGATTCTTTTTTCTTTTCTTTTCTTCCTCTGTGTATATACAGTGTGATGTTTCTACACTAGGATGTTGTAAAGTCAGCAAATCCATAAGATCGTGTTTATACAACTCAACATTTAAAGATTAAAAGGGAAATGTAACTATCATGTTTGTACTTCCCTTCTCTTTGTCATGGGAAATCAAGACTCAGTCATGGATTATAACACAGCAATGTCCTGATTTTTTTTTGTTGTTGCTGTTTGTTTGTTTCTGTTTTACTTTACTTTACTTTACTATGGCATAAGGTAATTGCAGTCAGTTTCTAAAAAAAAAGATATGTAATAAAGGTGTATGAGAAAATGTTCATAAGACAAAATAAAGTTGTTTGAATTCAATGTTCTGTATTTGAATGTGACTTGAGAAGTTGGGGCAAGTAACCTCTTTTTTTGGAGAAAGCTTGGAACACACAGAACCCTTATTGTGTTAATCACCATGTAACATGCAAATAAAATAATATGTGTATTGTTGTATTCTCTCTGGAAGACATTTTGTCCTCAGAAAGTGTGAGAAATACAACTAAGACTCAGCTCATCACCGAGGGAATGTTCGGGTTTCACTTTTTTGTGTGAGAGTGGTGTTAACACCACTACTACACATGTACACACATTAATTACAATATGGCACATGCTCTCAACACCACATCACTATTGCAGTAAAGTGTTTCACCACACGATGTCATTATAAGCCAAATAATAATCGCAATGTGCTGTGGAGGCAAATTGAAGACAAAAACACATTGTTATCATCATAAGCCTCTGACTACAGAGATCAACAGAGAATGTCGCCACCTCAAAGGTTAAAACATGCCAGTTGCTGTGCAGTTTCCAGTACAAACCGACCTACCAGCTGGAAAAATGTAGGCAAGGAAAACAAAGAAGCATACATATTTATAATACGGGCTGCTCGTAGCTTCAAGATGTTATTTATACGCCATACTTGTAGATCTTGTATTTTATATTGTGACTTTTTCAATCAGAGCTAAATTGTCAGAGTATTATGATAAAAAATAGTGTAGTATGTCGAAAAAAGAATTGTAGTATGTTGAATAAAGTCATAAAAATAGTCATAGTATAGCATATTGATTAAAAAAAGTCATAGTGTAATGTTTTAAAAAGTGAAAAATCATGTTAAAATGTTTCGAAAAAATGTTTTGTATAGTATGCCAAAAAAAGTAATGAAAAATTAATAGAATATTATGTTGTAAAAAGTCATTAAAATGTCGAAAAAGTCACGGTATGTTGTAAAAAGTTATGCAAATGTCATGTTAAAATGTGTCGAAAAATGTCATAGTATAGCATGTTGTAAAAAGTCATAGTTTGCCACAAAGAAGTCATAGAATAGTATGTTGAAATAGTATTGAAAATGTCATAGTATAGTATTTCAAAAAAGTCATAGTTTGGCAAAAAAGAAGTCATAGAATAGGATGTTGAAATAGTAATACAAATGTCATAGTACAGTATGTCATAGTAGCCTACTGTATGTAGAAAAGTTTCAAAAAGCCAATGTGTTTAATGTCAAGTAGTGGTTAGCACTGTCGCCTCACAGCGAGAAGGTTCCAGGTTCTTGTCCCGGCTGGGGTCTTTCTGCGTAGAGTTTGCATGTTCTCCCCGTTTCTGCGTGGCTTTTCTCCGGGTTCGCTGGTTACCTCCCAAAATCCAAAAGACATGCACGTGTTAGGTTCATTGATGACTCTAAAATTGCCCGTAGGTGTGAATGGTTGTCTGTCTCTGTGCGTCTCTATGTGCCCTGTGATAGACTGGCGTCCTGTCCAGGGTGTACCCCGCCTCACGCCCGATGTTAGTTGGGATCGGCTCCAGCCCACCGCGACCCCGACAGGGACAAGCGGTTGAAGATGAATTAATGAAAATGTCATAGTTTGGTTTTTCAAAAAAAGTCAAAGTATTCAACGTTTAAAATAAGTAAGACAGTATATAAAAAACTGTCATGAAGTTTTGCAAATGACTAGTATTCCTGAGTATGCAGTAGTACAGTACAGTAGTAGTACAGTCTGAAGTCTGAAGCCTTAAAGGACATTGGGTGCATGAAGTTAACATGTTGTCAAACAGATCCCTTTCTCTTTTAGGAAATATAAATGTGTTTGTGCAAAGGTTTAGAAGAGAAGACTGATATGTGTATGGTCGCTGTGTATGGTCGCTAAATATGAAGCTACAGTCAACGGCTGGTTAGCTAAGCTTTGCACAACGCCTGGAAACAGACCGGGGTAAACAGCTAGCCTAGCTCTCAATAAAGGTAACAAATGCACTTACCAGCACCTCTGAAGTTCACTAATTTACACATATCTGTGACCCCTTGAAGTTGCAGGGTAAACCTCAGTCTGCATGTGGCCAAGAGAGTCCAACCAGCAAGCCTCTTGCAAAACTACATATTAATGTACAGTTTAAACAAACAATATAATATATATTTATTAGTGAGCTTAAGAGGTGCTGGTAAATGGTGATTTTTTTGGCCCTCTCCCAGAGCCAGGATAGCTGTTTCCACCATCCTAACGCTTAGGCAAAGCCAATGCTGACTGGCTTCATATTAAACAGACAAACGTTAGAGTTTTATGGATTTTCTCAATTTATATTTCGGGAAGAAAGTGAATAAGCATAATCCACCCTCTAAAGTAACAGAACATTTGAACATGACTTTAAACAAACTCCACAGCGTATGATGGTAATTGGCACATTTGCTTTATTTTGAAAACAGACATTGAAACCATTTTTATTTTTTCATATTTTTTTCTCACAAGTTTGAACTCCTTTGTTGAAACTGGACATTGCACTCACTGTAACATGGGAAAAGTATTTTTTGTTTGCTCATTTGATTTTGCTTTTTGCTTTTTTTTGCGTAACATCAGTGCAAGAGTATTTTTCCAATTCATATAAACTGTCATAACAACACCAAAGACATCAAAAAGAAGCTGCCACACCTCTTAAATTTTTGTGACTGCGAAAAAGTTCCTCTCAGAGGGAGAGTTCCCATCATGCATCTGGTTCGATGGTTCATGCTACTGTTCTCACATTTGGCTGGCAGAACACAAATTGTAATGTAAGAGCCAGTTACATCAATACTATAGCTGACTTCTATAGTTAAGTATATGCTTATGTCATGTAAATGGCAACAGGTCCTTTACTGTAAATGTGAGTAGACAGGGAGTTTGTAAAAGGGGTGTAAACCAAGCTTGAATGACTCAAGCAGAATAGAGAGAGAGTAATAGTCTGGTCCTATATGTGGTTTTTGGATTCATGATACAGCTGCCCAACTGGAAATGTTACACATTTAATTATACATTCTACTATTCATCTAATGTTTCAGTACATTTCCCTATTTGCTGTGTTCTCAAAACACTTGTATGGTGTTGAAAACTAGAGTTGAATTTTAAACCAACTTGTTTTTGTGCGTGCCTTTGCAGAAGTGCAGATTTTATTTGCTAAATGTGTTAAAAGAAAGTGCATTGCAATGCAAATAAAGTGTGGGGCATTCACAATGCATTTTAAATGTGTAAATATCCAGTTGGGAGCATTAATTCCACCAGTGATTCACTTACAATATATAGTGAAGATCAAATCCTCTTCCTCCTCTTTCTCCTCATCCTCATCATCAAGGTAACAATCATTTTTTTTTCATAATCAACATCTCATCATCATCATCATCATCAACATAATCATCATTATCATCATCATCATCACCATCACTTCATCAAAGTATTAGCTTGAGCCAAAAAACTTAACGCTGGAAACTCCCCCAACATGAGAAAATCATTGCCACACAAAAAATGACAAACAAATAGAAACGGACTGCCTTCACATTGGGAAGGCAAAGAGCGACCTTTTTAGATTTTCGTTTTTGTGTTATTTTTCATACTCTTAATTCTGCTTTCTTTAGGTGAGACTTTGCCTTAGTCATCCTTGGACTCAGTGCCCTCCGCTGCTGCATCTGCCGGGGTGGCCTCCTCTGCTTTAGACTCCTCTGCAGCATCTGGGTGGAGGGAGGGAAGGAGGGCGAGAGGCAAAGCGAGAGGAGGAAAGTGAGATGAACGGGTAGAGAGAAGGGGGACATATTAGATAAAAAGGTGGGTCGGTGAGAGGAGAGAGGAAGAGAGAAAATTAGCCTGTGGAAAGGAAGTTTTACATTGTGAGGTTGTAATAATAAAGCTCTATCTGGGTCTTCTGAGATACTGAGCCTCTCAGATTTCACATAGCAGCTGGTACTTTCAATGTTTTACGTGTTGAACCTCAGAAGATTCAATGTATAAAAAAAAACACAAGATAACATTCAAAATCCATCAAAATGTGGATTTAAAAAATATACATGAGCAACTGTGTAATGCCGTGTTGCTCACGAAATGTCAACTCTATTAAAACGGAAAGGATGTCAGTCAGAAGATGCATCCTAATGTCTCAAATCCCACATTGGCTGTGTGAATAATAAAGGAAGAGAGTGCTCCTAATGGACCCATGATGCATTTGAACTGACATCACAACGCTTACAGCAGCATCTCGGCCTGTCACATTGAATACTGTGCGATACCCATAGTGTACTGCTCCGTAACAACATCCAGTGATGGCTTACTAAGAGGGGAAAACTGCTGGATAATGATCAACGATACATCACTAAGCCATTAATCTTTTTTTTTTTACTGATAATGTCTTGATTATTTATATTTTTCTTTATTTTATTCCTCTGCTGAATAAATTATTGATATTGTATTGTTTACATACAATACGTGGGCTACAATGATTTCGGGACCTTAATTTTATCGTTTATGTCCAAGCCTGTTTTTCAAGTGCCCTGAGAACAGTGATCTCATGCCATGGTGATCTCATACTCTTTTAATAGAAAGAGGAGACATCAAAGCATGACATCACTGCATTGGAGATTGGGGTGATGGAGTGCATGTGTGTGGGTGTGAGTGAGTGAGGATGAGGCAGAGAGAGAGACTGAGTGTTACCGCTTGTACTAATGAGTGAGTGTGTGTCACTCAGGACAGGACGATCTTCCAGCAGGTAATTAGCCTGTTAGCCAGTACGGTATGACAGACTTGACTTGTCTTTTTTCTACAGCCATTGAACTGTGTGATGCAAATGCATTTTCACCCAAGTCACAGATCCAAAGCACATCAGTTCTGGTATTCTAACGTCAGTGTTAATTTAGCCATCTACGCCAAAGATTGAGACTAAACTTGCTGAATTTTTAAATAAGGGGAGGGAGATGGGAAAACAAACGCCCAAACTCTGTTGATCTTTATCTTGATTTGCCAATTCTGCCCACGCATTTCACTGTAGTTTTCAGTAAAAATGTAAATGAGAAAATGACACATAGTTTACTGTGGAACTTGTAACCTCAGACATAAAGTTGTGCTAATGTTAAGGAAAGCTCTGACATGAATCTTTACCTGATCACTATTTTGAATGTGCATTATCCACTTCAACTTGACTGCCATTTATGTATGTAATTGTATATTTTTTTTTAACACAACACATTGTAATTGCAATTGTTTTCATTGTTCACATTCCATATGGGGTACCTCAAGGATTTGCCCTGGGTCCTCTGCTTTTCTTTGTCTTTGTTACCACTAGGGGTCAGCCCAGTATTGATTTACAGTGCTGTGCAGATAACACCCAACTCTGTTGTTCCTGAGCCCTATTTACTCCATTGAAACTGCATCCTTAACACCAATTTATAGATGCCACAAAATGTCCTCCAACTTCTTCATGACAAAACAGAAGTCCTTTTTATCGGTCAAAAAGAGGAGTATGGTAGCTTTGAAGAGCATGACACAACAGCTTCCGATCCCTGTTGTAAAGGGCTGTGTGACAGCATGGTAAAGCAGTGAAAATATTCCAATAAACCATGCTATTAAACTGATATTGATTTTTTTATTTATTTATTATTTTATTATTTATTTTTAATTGTTGTTTTATAATAGTTCATTATTCTATCTTTTTTCTAGTTATTTTCTTCTCATCTAATCTCATCTCATCTCATCTTCATCCGCTTATCCGGGGTCGGGTCGCGGGGCAGCATTTTCTTTTAAATTATTTTCAATATTTTAACTGTTGTTTAAATTGAAAAAGTTAAAATTAAAGTTTATTTGGTGGCCTCTAGCTCACCGGGTAGATTACGGGCCCCATATAGGCCCATTCCTTGGCAGTGGCACCGTTTTGAATATGACCCGCGGCCCTTTGCTGCATGTCATCCCCTCTCTCTCTCTCTCCCTCTCTCGCTCTCACTCTCAACTTTCCTGACACTCTTCAGCTATGCCAATAACAGCCCTAAAATAATCTTTAAAAGAATGATACTAATTAAACTTGATTATATTATGTGAGTAGGCTGTGCTATGTCATCATGCTACTGTATGACACAACTTGGTCAGATGTAACTGAAGGCAATGACACAGACTCCTTGATAGAAAAACTGGATCATACCCTCATAAATCATTCATTCAGATCACAGTACCTGGCATGCATCCCTATGCATGTGTCTCCGGTTGGTGCGCTTACAAAATAGTGACTTAGTTATAAATATTAATTTGCAGTTGGTAGAGCAGATTGCGGCCAGCAGTGGATTCTTAATTAGCAGGTCTTTGTCAAGTAGTGTTTATTTGTGACAGGCTTCCCCAGTGCAGACTGTGACCAGTAGGGATCATTAATCATTCATTGAAATCAGAGCACCTGTTATCCCCACTCTGCTCCATGCAGGGCAGCTATCCCATCAAGGTGGTAACTATGACAACAGGGAGACAGTGCTGCCTAGGTGACCTAGTTTCCATGTAGTTCTTCAGTTGGTGTGTATGCGTTTCCCACCTCACACCCCCACCTACTCCAGACTGAGTATGCTCCATTAAATACCTGTCTGACCCAGTCAGAGAGTCCTTTGAGCGGCAACATGAGTTCATGCCAAGACTTTGTTGTATCAATGTTGTAATATAATTCTGTGGCCTTCTACTTTTCTTCTCAGGTAGGCGATACATTTCCATAGTAATTGGATGTCAAACGGTGGTTGCTTTCAAATCTATGAGTTGGTTTTGGAAGTCTAGACAGCAAAGATATTATCAAATATTTTTGACCTGCTGTGATGTGTACAGAGGACTTAATGGGGTCACCCATTTTCACAACTTGTATAACTAGTCACGTTAAGTATATTGGTCGAAGTATCATGAAATTCATAAGAACCCACCTGAGATATTCATGACTCACAAAACATAAGGTGCATAAAATGCTAAAATAAACAATACAGCTTCTTAACAATAACTCTGATCATTTACAAGATACCACCAGCCCATTGTACAACATTATTCCTAACCACTTCCAACCCTGCATTTCTATCCCAATTCCTGTCTCATCAGTATGGGGTTTCCATCATGCAGAAGCTGAGATACAAGGTTGTCTAATCAAATATTAAGCTGTGTCTCTGTGTTAACCAGTGAATGGTGGAGCTTTGCCAAAGATCTTTAAATCCCAAAGACTCAATAAACAGTTATTTCCTGCAGTGCCTGCCAAGCAGACTGCGGAAACTTATACCTATCCCTCCCTTTTTTACAGTAAGTAATTGCTTCTTGATTGGTAAGTGCATCTGAAATCATTTTACTCTCTGAACTCAGAGCCCTCACAAACATGTGCACACCTGAATATTTGATTCAGAGGTCTTGTGGGCTGACATAATTGAAAGCTATTTGAATGAATTGAAGTTAAAAGTTTAAGTAGAATCTGCACACCTTGTTTATCTTTAGTTTGGTTAGGCTCCTCCTTCTCAGCTGTCGGGCTGACAGCAGCAGGCACTTCGGCTTGTCTTGCCTCCTCCTTTTTCTTTTCGCTTTCCTCCTCCTCCTTCTTCTCCTCAATTGTGGCTGTGGTAGGACTCTTGGCTGCCGCCGCGGGGGCCTCCACCTCTTTGGGCTTCTCCTCCACTTTCTCCTCCGCCTTTGGCTCCTCTTTCTGGGGTTCAGAGGGCGCTGTGGCGGCCGTAGGAGATGCAGAAGCAGCCGGTGCTGCTGCTACAGGAGATGTTGCTGCACCTACAGGAGAGGCAGCAGCAGCTGCCGGAGAGTTAGCTGGCTTGTCTGCCACTGGGCTTTTGGCGTTGCTCGTCTCCTCCTCCTTCTTGGCCTCCTCTCCTCCAGCTTCCTCCTCCTTTGCAGGGGTCTCCTCTCCCTCCACTTTCTTTGCCTCCTCTCCTCCCTCTGTCGCCTCCTCTGCAGCAGCAGGGCTGTCTCCCTCCTTCTCTTCCTCTCCGTCTTTCATCTTTTTCCGAGTTATGTGTCCGCGGAAGCTGGCCTGTATTTTGGTGGCAGCCTTGTGGGCCTTGTCCTCGGGTTTGTTGGTGGTGCCATCCTGTTCAATCTTCTGGTCAGCCTCTTCATTCTTCTCCACCTGGTAGCCAAGAGAAAATACAGCAAGTTAACATCTACTGTGAGCCATCAAGCAGGCCCACTAGAAGCCCGTAAGGGAGTGTACTGGTTGCAATGCTAAAGACTCGCAAAGAATCCCTCGACTGTATGTAGCTTGAGGATGACCATCCCAAAATATTATGCTGGCAAAGAAAGGTATGATACGGCAAGATACGTTGAAAGGTCAGAAGTCAGAAAAAGACAAAAGTATATGCTATGAGAAAAGGTTTATTAATTAACTTTTGAATATACTGTATGTATTTATAGCCATTACTGGAGAATTTTAGACTGGGAAAAGTTGGGTTAGGGTTTCAAGTTTAGATTTGAGTAAAAGTGTAGGACTGGATGAGGAACAGGGTTAGGAAAAGGACAGTACACAATGTAATATTGAAAGGGATTCCATGATATTACCTTCTGTAACTGGGTCCATAGCTGTCCATCAAATAGTGGGTTGTGCTATGAGTCATATAAATCTAATGAAAAGAAATCAAATCAAATAAAGGAATGAATGATGAGCACTTAAACGTGGCAAACAAAATGAATCAGTACAATCAAAATGAATAGGCAAACAAATCAAGGTAAAATATTCTCTCGTCAAAGTTTAACCAATCAAAAGCTTTAAATGTGCACCTTAAATGAATGTGAATAAGCAACATGAAGCAAACACAAACCGTCAAAGAGCATGCAGACAGTGAAGCATCAGTTAGACCAAATGATTAAGATGTGAAAGCTGCCAAATCTGTGTTTCTGTCCTTCTAGGGATCAAGTCTTTGTCAGGATCCAGTGATTAATTTAACAATATAATGGATCTGCAGATTTTATCATTTCATATGCTGGAAAGAGGATATATGGTATTGTTGTGAATCATGAGAATAGCAGATGTGTGTGTGGGTCGATTGTCCCCACATAATAAATTGAATACACAAGGATGTGGGGCACGACAAATGACTTGCGGTATGCATATGGCTGATATTGTCCTCTTGATAATGGTGCTGAAATGGATTTAGTTAATAATTAAAATCATGTAGAACCTCTACATGGCATTCATTAATGTCCCCTGGATTCACTACTAATGGTATCTTCAAAATTGTAACCAGAACCAAAATTGAGGCTTTTTCTCCAAAATAATGAGCCAATCTCTATTCTCTAGGTACAGTAGCTTTCTCCGGCTCCATCTCTGGCTGCTAGGGAACGAGCTGCCTGCTAGAATCTCCTCAGCATTCATTGCCATACCCCTCCCAACCATCAAAGGTTACCTTGACAACCAGAGTGCTAACTCATCACAGCGCTGTCTGCTGGTTGGTGCTATGAAAGACTATATGTCACCCTGATTGGCAGTGCATCTGACCCCTCAGGGGAGTAGGCCAATAGGAACTCGTAAATCAGGCGGTGCAATCAGCATGGCTAAGGAGGGGCTGTGTGTTGTGCAGCAGCAGGGTGCAGGGCCAGTGTGTGTGGGGGGAGCAAAGGGGTTATATGTATCAATGTTGGTTGTCTATGTCTCTGAACAGAATCATCTTCCTTAAGGTCAGTGAATTTGAGTGGAAATGGTTTTCAAGGTGCGACCCGGTAGCTACATCCATCAGCCCATTTCCTGATACATACTGTCTCTAATAGTGTAGTTTTATTGGATATGAGAGCTGGATATATGACAGCTGCCTGTGTGAGGAATCACATCTGCGTGACATGATTTAAGAGCCAGAGGCCCTAAACCAACATGTCTTCTTCAGGGTCAGTGTGTCAGTCCTATATTGGAACAGCAGAGAGGCCAAGGTGCAGCTGTGTTGGTATATTCACCACCTCCACCTTCATTCGCAGGCCATCCCCAGGGTTCAGGGTGTAAATCATGCCCTGGGCCTTCCTGCAATTCTTAATATACACCATCATCCTGAAGCAATTTTGTGCAATGTGATATTAAAAAAAACAGCCTGGTATTGCTGGCTTTGACAGCAGTAGTAGATTTTCAGGCTCTTTAATAAATGAACTAGAGCTGTTTACTTAACAATCTACTATGAAGAGTAGAGATACACTTAAGCAAGTGTCCTGCTATTAGAACAGCTAGCCATCACAGAGACAGACAAAGCACTGCAGGCACACCCTCTGCTCTTAATAATATGCAGGTCTCCAATGACTTATTGGGCTTTTACTACTGTGTGTCTGATCTCATGGGTGCTTACAATTGCCAAAAATGTGATCTAAGCACTTAACTCTAAATAGAATTACTTACTGACTGCATAGAGTGAGTCAGACGGAGAGAGAAAGAAAAAGAAGTAGATGAGGGTGTTTGGGAATATGGGGATATGACATCATTGCTGGAACGGAGGGCATGTCATTCACTTTAGAGATCTGGGTGCAAATGTAATAAAATACCAGCAGAGTGCCAGGTGATCTCATATCGCAAGACAGGGAAGAAAGATTGCCATCATGGTTTGACCACAATTATTATTGCATCATCACTTGAATTATTGATATTTGTCTGTGCATCACCCTCAAAAGTGCTGCATTTTCTGACTGCTGTAGTCTGTTCAAAGTCCTGTCAAAGAAACTTTTTTTTCTGTGATACACAATGTACCAGTGGTTAATGACTGAGATAGTTGTTACATTTAAATCTTGTATTATTTAAACAGAAACATTATGGCACATCCTTTAACAATTGCTTATTGACTGTTAACTTAAACCTTGGTCACGTACCCTCCTGCAGGCGCTATTCCACTCGGCATCTGTGCAGCACACATTTTCATTCATAAATACAGCAGCACCTCCCAAAGATACAGCATATCACATGACTCCACGGCAGATTATACTCTTCCTTAATAACTTGCAGTGAAGCAACATATTTGCATTATCAGGTTAATCAAATTACTTATTACAATTAGCCAGCAGTGTTTCCTCTTTGAACACGGTCCTTTCTGGTTGCCATAGATACACTACATTAACCACAAAAAACTGTTTTTATTACCCAGCAAAAAGTGGAATGTGCTTTTCTTGCATGATTGTAAAACAGATTATGCAACCCTGCATTTATAATAGCTACACTATAATGTAGCAACGTTAAAAGCTTGCTGTAGGACACTTTGCCGTATGTAGGTGACATCTTCATGTTCAGAATGTAAATGCACAATAGTTCACAGGTTAATTTCTCTAAATACACAAGTGCCATTCTCCAGAGGACAAACGCCTCTGTCGTTCCTGTCTGTAAAGGTAATAAATGGCTGTGCGGAAATGTTTTCAGTACACTCTCTGAAAGCTTGATGTGTCTATTATAGCTGCAGTCCGTGCTCCCTGTCTGTCTCTGTCCTTGGGTGGGCATAGGCTGTCGTGAGAACCACACCCGAGAGTCAATTGCTTTACCGACAGATCCATAACCACACACACACACACACACACACCATCCCCCAATAGTGACACACAGGAACAATCTGCCACCTTCCCACTGCCTCATTGCCAGTGCCGTCGGGGACTTGTTTTAGGAGGGGGAGCAGGGGAAGGGAGGAGAAACAGGAGAAGACACGGTTGGGTTTATGCTGCTTGAATTACCACAGAACCACAGCTCACGCTACTGCACACACCAAGCGTGCATGTAATCATGTTTTTTTTTTTATTATTCTGATCCATTTAAGCGGGAGACTCCCTTTTCACCTCGCAGCTCCGCCCAGCCTTGGATCGAATGCCTCTAGCAAGAGGGGGTAGATATGTTTAAGGTAATATTTGCATTTATAACAGTGGAGCTTTGCAGAGGATATTTTATTGTAAACCCAACAGGTGCAGCTGCTGAATTTATTTGATCTAAGTCACTTAAATATGTAATTATTGAAGGGTTTTTGTATATTATACCAGATATCCTAAAGAATCAAATATATAGTGCATTGGCTAATTTAAATTAAATGGAAAAACTCCCCAAACGTGTTACCACTTTTTCCAGAGCAGGTAGCAACATATTAGCAACCCTGCTAGTGGCACACATGCTTCCCATCATACTATCATGATTTCAATGGTCGTCTGCTTTTCTGAAAGAACGATCTAGACACCGAAGAGCCAAGACTAGCTGCTGTCTGCAACTGCTGAATATCTCCCACTCATTCTCTCTCTCTCTCCGTCTCTCTTTTTCTCTCTCCGTCCCTCTCTCTCTCTCTCTCTCTCTCTCTCTCTCTCACACACACACACAGACACAGCGGAGCACCACACCCTTTTAGCCAGCTATCTCCTGCAAATGAGGAGAGGGGGGCTCAGGTGGTGACTGCCACAGCCCCCGCTCACCGTCTCTCTCCCTCCTTCATCCTTTGACGGTGAATTGATAAGCGATGTTAAAGGATGCACTGTTTCTTCTACGACAGCCCGGGTAAAGATGCTCCGCAGCAACTAATAAGCGGCCATATGCCAGCGTCATTACATTCTCTGGAGCAGCCTTTAATTCAATTACATCGACTCTCTGCTTGAACAAAGGCTCCGCAATCGCAGCTGATCTCATAGGGGTTGGGGATGTGGATTGGTAGATGGGCAGTTGGGCTGAGGAGAGGGGAAAGTGAAAGTGGAGAGGAGCCAGAGGAAAGGGGCTAGGGCAGGAATTGGAAATAAGGGCTGTGGCTTGTGCCAAGCTCTGGGGAAAGGGGCACTGAGTGCATGGGGAGCCACAGTATGAGAGAACACAATAATTTTTAAGGTGGCAGACTGGATGTTGATTTGAGTGTGGAATGATTTAGGCTTAAGCTGAAAGTAGGGGCAGGGCAGGTATGGTCCTGGTAAAACTAGGGATGGAGTTGGGACAGAGGACATTTGGGCGGGATTTGAAGTACTGGTTTATGGGGGACATTTGGGCAGGATTTGAAGTGCTGGTTCACGGGGGAAATGGCAGCTTTTGTGAGTTCAAGATCCACCTAGAACCTAGAAGAACTTGACGTCTTAAGCGAGGACAAGAAGCATCTTGGGGATTGGTCTACTGAGGAGACTTAAATTAAATGCTAGCAGCCACTCCCAAGGTGAAGATGTAGCAACAGCACTTAACACTCCACAATGGGAGAAACCAGAGCTATACTACCATGTTTAAAGCAGCAAACCATGCACTTTGCTCATCTATCCATGAAGACCACAGAGTCTGTCTGGATTAATTTATACCTCTGCTCCTCAAAAGCACGAGCAGGAGGATAAGTGCTTGCAGGCCGTGAAGATATTTTTCCCTGGGCTGAGACACGCACGCTCGAGGCAGTGAAAGCGTTCTGTGAGAAAAGCCGGTGCCTCACCCACATGGCTGCAGTGTGCAGCGCGTCGGCTTCCTTTCTTTGATCTTCCTCACCTTTGCGCCTGCTCACCTCCTTCAACCATCACCCCTCTGTCACCACCACATTGTCTGCCGGGTTGTAGCCATCATCCAGTTTTGTTCCCTCTTAGCCTTTATGCTTTGCTACATGTCCGCCTCTCCCTACCTTCCCCCATACCTTGCAACCTCCCTCCCTGTCTCAATTCTTTTTTTTTTCACCTCTATGCCTCTGCCCACCAGGTTCCCTGCGCTCTATCTACCTTCTCTTGTACCCCCCCCCCCCCCCTCCTCCATGTGCACCAGCTACACTCCACCCCAATGCTCGTTCTCTCCCTGCCTGTCTGACTCTTTGCATCCTGCTTTTTTCTGCATATCTTTCAACTGTCAAGCCTTGCTTCCTTTCTCTCTCTCTCTCTCTCTTTCTCTCTCTCACCTCCCTTCCAGAGCTAATATGACTCATCCCGGGTAACATTTAAGAAGCAATCAAGTGTCATCGGAATCCAGTGTGTTATGAGCCCGATAAAATCACAATCAGCTTGAGATAGCAGCAGGAAACCGGTCCTGATCACATACAAATTCACCATGATAGCTGCTGAAATAGACAGTGCCACCTTCCTCTCCACTGTACAGACCCACCGGCTTCCATGCAACACCTTCTTTTTTTATTATTCTCTGCCACTGAGAATAGCCATAGGTTATTGTAAACTACCAAAGACCAGCCATTCACACCCTTTAAATGAGTGCACACTTCATAGTACTCTCAATTGACAGCATCCACTTATAAAGCTGGAGGGCTATCATAATCCATTTAGACTCATTTATTCCCATTGTATTCCCCCGAGGCCACTGACATGATGGTGCTGCTCACTCAATCTGTACCCCACCCTTTTCTTCCTCTCTATGGAAATTTACTTTCCTGTGTCATCCATTTCTGCTCAAAATAACAGAAGTGCAAAAGACACCAAGACCCCCGTTTAAGGCATCAATCAAGAGCACACAGGTTTGTCTAATTGATATGAATCCTCTTTAACAATGGTGGATTATAGTTCAGTAGAGCTCCTGAACAAATGAGGGGGCATTTCAAAGAAAATTCAGAATCTTTCAAGTGCCTTCCGATAATCTTTCACTTTTTTTTCCCCAAGTGCATGATCAATATAAGGGAATGCCGGGCTGCCCAAGATCGAGTTACAGTCTTGTGCCTCTCTCGCTGCAAGTACAGTGTGAGGTCTAAGAGGCATTGTGGCAACATCCATTCATGCGGGATAATCACATTAACTAGGCGTGTCTGGGCTCTGTGGATGGACTTCTGTAAAGACAAACCAGGCCCCAAGTCAAAGCAAATTACACCAACATTTTCTCTAATCTCTCCTTAAGCACCCTGATCTGTCTACAAACCAGCAGTCAAAAAGTTCAGAGTTGAGAAGCATCATATTGTCATTATGAAAGAGCTGCAAAAAAAAACAAACGATGAAGCAAATCAGAGCAGTTTACCGGTTTGGTTCTTCTTATGCAGCACAGCATAGTTGTAGTTGTTGTATCCTCCCTTTTTTCTTCTCTGCTTCTTTCTTTCCTTTTTCCTCCCTTTCACGTCTTCTATCTCACCCTCGCTCTCTCGCGCACACTCTCTCTCTCTCTCGCTTTCGTGCACACACACACACACACTCTCTCTCTCTCTCTGGCTGTATCAACAGCTAAGCAGCCCAGTGCATTTACTCATCCCAGTTTGCACACACACGCTCTTCAGTCGGTCTGCCTGGGCGCACCTCTCTCTCTCTCTCTCTTACTCGCTGCCTGACAATGACTACAAGCCCACCCTTTAAACCCCTCCCTTCTCCTCTCTTCCTCCATCCCTCTCTCCTCCCCTCTTCCTTTCACACTACCCCTCTCCTCCTCCTCTTCCCACCCTCCTCCTCCTCTTCTTTTTCAGCCTGGCTCAAGCAAAAGCTGCGGCCCCACCCTAAAAAGGCTCTCATTTAATGACTGACTGGATACCTCCAATCTTTTTTTGCTCTGATACATCTTTATTTTTATTGTGCTTTATTTTCTCATACTACCACTGCCCCTCTGTGTCACCCCCTCCCCTTCTGTCACACATAAAGAGGTGTCTTTTTCTTAAAACAAAAAAATGAAAAAAGAAGCTCCCAAATGGAAGTCACCTCCTCTGATTGCTCAGACTCTCTCTTAGACTGCGTGATACACTCTTTGGATATCTGATCAGTGATATGAGCTTGCTTGCTGTGTCCAAATTACCACAGCGATGCCAAAAGCATGTTTTCTGGCTCAGCCCGGAGCATCTCTTGCCAGGAGTGATGTGTGAAAGAGAGCAGTGATGAGGAGCATGCACACGCATGCACACACACACACACACACACACACACACACACACACACACACATACATACACACACTCAGTGCTCTTAGGACACGTCACCCGCACCACGAACCCTCCGCCCCCCACACACACACCATACCCAGCGCGCTCTGTTCTCATGGAAACACCAGCAGATAGACTAGAAGAGCAGAGGAGGAGGAGTGTGTGTGTGTGTGTGTGTGTGTGAGAGAGAGAGAGAGAGAGAGAGAAAGAGACTGAAAGAGAGAGAGGGATGAAGGTAGGAGGAATCAAGAGGATCGGGTGTGGCAGGCAAGGCAAACTGCCTCTCTTTCCCTTCTTTTCCTCCCCTCTGTGCCCACATTTGCACACTGTGGTTTAATGAGCGGGCACAACACATGCATTATCCCCACAACTAAATTTATAACCATTACCGTACAATGAGGCTCGCAGGCGCATTTTCATGCAAACACCCACACTCTGTATTTGTCTTCCATAATACACACACACACGCACGTACACGCACGCACGTGTACACACACACACACACACACACACACACACACACACACACACACACACACACACACACACACACACACACACACACACACACACACACACACACACACACACACACACACACACACACACACACACACACACACACACACACACACACACACACACACACACACACACACACACACACAGTGGTGTCAGAAAAGTTCCCCCACCCCCGCTCTGACACCAGCGAGCACCAGCAGATGCTACAGACACAATGAGGATGGAGGAGGTATGGAGGATAGACGGAGATAGGGGCGAGGAGGAAGAGTCCTGAGGGGTTGTGCTCTGCTATTCTTCTCTTTTACAGGATTATTCCACATCCAGTTCACTGAGGGGAAATCATTAACCTGCAGCGCTGAGCCACAGCCTTCCTGGTGGTCCGGGCTGCCATACAGGGAAATCTAGCACCATTACTTGGCTGGACTACATCATCACTATGTGTCATCATGTTCTATAGCACACCGTATGACACAGACGCTGTAATAATGCAGGGATCTGCTGAGTGTGCATGGTCTCATAGACACTGCCCTGCTTTTACCTCTATACAGCAATGCACATTCATTCAACTGCTGCTAGTTCATAGTCCCCTACTGGGTCACTTCTCTGGAATAACTAGGTGATAAGTGACTTGCTCAAGGGAACACACTGACTGTTACAAAGTTGTCTGGAATCCCACTTCTTACCTTTGGATTTAAAAACAGGTGAAGAGGAACAGCCTGAATGAATGAATGAAAATTACCTGAATCATATATTCTGCGGCCTTCACTAGTCACCAGACTACAGCTGGAATAGTCAATTAATTGATCCGCTAAAGAAGAGAGAAAATATAGTGATAGTGTGGGTTAATCGTTCAAGTTGTTTTTTTTTTTTATAACAGATTCATTAGTTTCTGCTTCTCAAATTTGAATATATGCTTATTTTCTCAATCTTCTATTATATTATTGTTATTTTATAAAATCTCAACTTGAGCCGTGCAAAACGTTGGTAGGCATTTATCACTATTGTCTGAAAGACAATTATCCGCGAGAGCTGTATGTGAAAGCGCACATATCATCAGACGGATTCAGGGAACGGCAAGAGACCCGTTGTTTACGACCAAATCACAAACGGGCTGTGAGCAATGTGTAATCAGCCGTGTCATGTTCTGCGTCTTGCGCGCTCTACTCAGGTGCTACCCCTCGTTAATCAAACAGAGTATTTACAGTAAGTGAGAATCATACATGGAGTTGCGTGCTACATGTGTGAAAGAGAAACTCTGGACAATGTCCACACCTGATTCTCCTGACATTGTCCAGGCTTCATGTGTGAAAACCGCTTTGGGTCATTTATGCCAAGGAGCTCTGGAACTGTTATGGTGGCTCATGGTGGCCCACCACTATCCCCTAGACATTTCTGCCCAGTCCCTATTCCCTAACCTTGGCCCTACCCCTTTTTTAGGAGTGTCCACTTGGAAAGTGTCCCATCAGCACGGAGTCATAAGGGGTATGGTGAAATCTTTACCTAGGAAATGGGACACCACTTGTTACGTCATCATTATGAGCGGGAAATGCTGAAAATTTGCTGCTGTATATGGAAATAACCAATATATCACTGTTTACACAAAGCTCTATTTACATTGTGAGTAGCGGTATTTCTGCTTAACAATCCATTTACATAATTACTTTGCATCTATTTTGCATGATTATTTATGAATATATATCATCTAATGGCTTCTTTCCCAGTATCTGTAGCAATGTTGCATGGTACGCTGCCTCAGTTTTCAAGGCATTCTGGGAAATGTATTCTACCACTTTGGTGGGAGTCTGCATCTTAAAAAACGTTTTGTGTGGAGGGCCATTTGGAGAACTGGATGACCACTACCCAACGAGAAATGGGATAAGGTACACTATGTGTTGGCTTGCAAAATGGCAGGAACAAAAAATGGCATTGGGAAAAATATGTCACCAACTTCCATATAATCATGCATTGTATGTCCTGTTCTGTCCTATTAACTTAGAGTTTTTTATTCACTGGACATTGATGACAATGTTTACAGCATCAACATTTAAACACCAAGTTACAAATCGCTTCAAATCAAAACCCTTCATATCACAAGAAATCCCCAAGAGCCAAATTAAGTTGATGCCAGGGCAGACCAGTAACAGAGCGAGTGTGTGTGGGATGGTCTTTGAAAACAATCTATCTTCTGTTCCTGCAGGTTGGCCCGCATTTGATTGCAAGCTGACCCAGCCTAAAGAAGCTACTTCTCCTATACCATCTTAGTATGCTAATCTATGTCCAGTCATTTCATTGCAAGCAGCTGAATCTGCTGTTGTAACGACCACAGAGATCAATAATGTCACACTGTCTTGTCAGTATCGAGTCGGCCAGTCAAGAGGTATGTTCTGCCAACGCCTTACTGTAGAGCATGTTGCTGTTGCTTACTGTGGTTACAAAGTCATTTTGCTGATTACAGTGTTGTGTATGATTAAACATGAAGTCTCAAAAGCGGGACACCCAGTTGACAAAGTGTTATCACTTTTTCATTTCAATTTTTATCCACAAGACTTTGTCATGTCAACAGCTCAAGTCAGTCATTTGTTTCTCAGTTTATTGAGTGTGCTTACCCTTAAATAACTATTTACATTTATATAAAGCAAACTGTGAGATGTGGCCTTATTATTTACAGTTGTCAAAAAAACACCCTGTGGAATGGAATTATGGTACTGGCAAGAATACAGTGACGCTTGCTGATTTTGTTCTTTATTTATTAAAAAGGTCCCACATAATGTACATTTACAAGTCATTTTTTAAATGTTGTGTTTCTACTAGAATATGTATACATACTTTAATGTTCAAAAAATATACCTGTACATTCATTTAAGCAACTGTCTCCTTAAACCGCCCTCCCGACAAAGGCCAGACTGCTCTGATTGGTCAGCATTTCTACTTCTTCCACATGTGCTCTCTTGGCGCACTCACACAGTTGGAACAGTCGCATATTAATTGACATCGGGACGGCCTTCTATGCTCATGCTCATACATGAGCAATCGTGCCTTGCCGAAACCCACCTCTCTCAACCGGGCCAGGGCCGGGCAGCGCGGCGTGCAGTACAGTTGCACTCACACTGGTCAAACAAACTAGACTTTAACCGTGAATCTGGCTTTGGCATGGTACGAATGCCAAGTGTGGGTGCAGCCTTAGTGTCTCTGCACCATCAGTGTAGCAGGGGAATGACTGCAATGGCACTGTAGCAGCACTTTCTACTAGAGACGATTAAGAAGAGAGACGGCACAACTCAGCAATGTCTTGTGTCAAGTGTTTTTCGCCACTGCCCTCCGTCTCCAAGAGACCAGCAGGAGGTCCTGAGTGTATTTATGCCAATAGGAGAAGTGGACGTGAATACAGATTATGACTGATTCTTTCACCCCATAGTCACCAAAGTAAATACTGGACAAGCCACAAGCAACATATCTCCTGAACATTTTGACACTAAAATGGCATTTTTCAAACGGACAAATCAGGAGAGACCCGTTTGTCTCAGCAACACACTTTTGCAAGATCTGGCGGCACATCTAAGCTGCCGTCTTTCACGAATAACCTGGCAATCTAATTTTCATCCAAGTTTGTTGCATTGTACATCAACAATGGAGTCTGTCCTTTCAGACTGACGGTAATGAAGCTCCTCATTTGTACCATGAAAGGTCATTGTATCTGTGAAAGGCAATGAGATCAACATGTGTTCTACCAATGGCAAATTATCTTGAAATACTGAGATAAAAGTCAAATATAAATGGACCATAACCATTATATCAGTTAATTGCTAGAATCCTACCACAAATGCCAAAATTTTGTACAGATCACATTACTACAACATCAAGGTTAGAATATGCAGCCGGTTTAGTTATCTTTTCAGATTCCTTATTGCCAATTTTCAAATAATTGCTGGAGCATCAAAGATCTACAACACAAATCACCCCGTCCTGAAAGTGTAACATAAAATAATCCCTGTAGACATGAGCAAACCAGCTCATTAGTGCAGGGATCAAACTGAAACATCTGTAGAAGAGTTATGAAAATATAAAATATAGAGATGGTGTTACAGCAATAATCAAAAGTTTTGAAGTCTAAAGCTGAAAAGTGTCAACTCTGTCTGGTGTCTAATGATTGTTACCGTAAGTGACCCTTTTGCACTGAACATTACTACAAACTGCACAGTCATGCTAGGTGATGCATAATGGGGAGTGGGGGAAATCTATAGTGGAAGCTGCCCATATGGTACGCGTAAGGAGAGGGTTTGCTGTTGAAAATAACTTGTTTTGAGCATCATTGAAGAGGAACTATTACTTACAATCAATACGAGGGAGTTTTATTATTGGACCAAATGCTAAAAAGGTGGCGTCAGAATGAAATCATTACTGAGATGGGTGTGTCTGGCTGGTTAAAAGTGATGATTAAATATTTGCCAGTTGAGTGTAAAAGAACAGATAAATGGAAAGGAAATGATTTGTGACACACACGCACGCGCACGCGCACACACACACACACACACACACACACACACACACACACACACACACACACACACACACACACACACACACACACACACACACACACACACACACACACACACACACACACACACACACAAAATATTCATAAATGTATTAATGCACACAATGCTGAAAACAGCGGAAAGGGGCTTTTTTTCCATAATAGTTTTCTAATGAAAAAAGGTCAGATCTTTAAAGCTCACTGCCTATACTACTGTACGCCTGTTTTTTTCAAACCAATCAGGATTTATGTAGTGTACAAATTCCCAGGCGACTCCGTCCAAGGCCAGAAGCCACATTAGCATTAAAATATTCTGAAAATAGTCAACTGGCCATCTATTTCAACCAGGCACACAATAAAATGAGTAATTTACAGTGAAATACTTTATGGATGTGTTCCATCCATATATCTTATTTTTTCACCTTTATTCATACATTTGTAATTATTTTGAAATATACATTGTATATCATAGATATATCATAGTAGTAGATACTACACAGTTTTGAATGATTTAGAACCCTGGTTCTCAAACTGTGAAGAACCTCCAAAATAAAAAAAGGAAACAATTAATAAATAAATATAATACTTATGGAAGCCCATTTCCGCCAGTCTGATGGGAAAAAAAAGATCCTGTAAGTCATTATAATGAGATACTATCTCATAATAATGACTTAATATCTCATTATAATGACTTAGTATATCATAATAATGAGATAGTATCTCATAATAATGAGATAGTATCTCATTATAATGAGATAGTATCTCATTATAATGAGTTAGTATATCATAATAATGAGTTAGTATCTCATAATAATGAGATAGTATCTCATTATAATGAGATAGTATCTCATTATAATGAGTTAGTATATCATAATAATGACTTAGTATCTCATAATAATGAGATACTATCTCATTATAATGACTTAGTATCTCATAATAATGACTTAGTTTCTCATTATAATGACTTAGTATCTCATAATAATGACTTAGTTTCTCATTATAATGACTTAGTATCTCATTATAATGAGATAGTATCTCATTATTATGAGATCATATCTCATAATAATGAGTTAGTATCTCATAATAATGAGATAGTATCTCATTATAATGACTTAGTTTCTCATTATAATGACTTAGTATCTCATTATAATGAGATACTATCTCATTATAATGAGATATGATCTCATTATAATGACTTAGTATCTCATTATAATGACTTAGTATCTCATTATAATGACTTAGTATCTCATAATAATGACTTAGTATCTCATTATAATGAGATCGTATCTCATTATAATGACTTAGTATCTCATTATAATGAGATTGTATCTCATTATAATGACTTAGTATCTCATAATAATAACTTAGTATCTCATTATAATGAGATACTATCTCATTATAATGACTTAGTCCTATGTCTGGTTTCCTCTTATGTGCCAAAGCAACAGAAGCAAGCTGGCAAGACAGGACTTAGCAGACCTAAATGGATACCATCATTGAAGACTACTTCAGACGTGGATTCACAAATCGTGAAATTTTAGAGCTCTTGGAGAAATCGCATAATATCAAACTAAGCCTTCGGACTCTAGAGAGAAAGCTACAAAGGAAACAGCTTTGGCGAAGACGAAATAAGACAGATGAAGCTGAAGTGGCATCCTTCATTGACCAACAGCTACAAACATCTGGCAAACAGCACGGATACAGATGGATGCACCAGAAATGTTGGCTGGCCGGGATAGTAACTGACAGAGAAACTGTGCGTCAACTGATGCGACTGATGGACAGAAATGGGGTGGATCTGCGTGCACGCAACCGTTTGAGACGGCGGGTGTATGTCAGTCGAGGGCCCAACTATGTATGGCATATAGACGGGTACGATAAATTAAAACCATATGGCATATGTATCAGTGGGTGCATAGATGGCTATTCAAGAAAAATGATGTGGCTAGAAGCATACAAAACCAACAGTGACCCTCGTGTTGTCGCAGGTTATTTTATTGATGCTGTGACCGAAAACAATGGATGTCCACAGAAAGTCCGGTTAGACCTCGGCACTGAGAATACACATGTTGCAGTAATGCAAAAGTTTCTGCACAACAGTGAGGATGAGAATGGCACGGAATGTGTCACTTTGGGTCCAAGTACTGGCAATCAAAGGATTGAACGTTGGTGGTGCACCTTGAGAAGTGAATGTGCCCAGTTTTGGATGGATCACTTTGACCAGCTGAAAGCAGATGGCTATTTTGTTGACAGCTTCATTGACAAATCACTGATCCAGTTCTGCTTCCAAAACACCATACAGGTATAGTACTCTCAAAATATTGTTTATCAACACAAATGTAACTATGAGATAAACGGCATGAACACAGATTATTTTCACTCTTCTTCTTTAGGAGGAGCTTGATGAAGTTGTAACTGTCTGGAATGATCATCGCATAAGAAGAACCAACAATCCTCGGGCTCCAAATGGCCGCCCTTCAATAATCTATGCGATTCCAAATCTTTATGGGTCTCAGAATTACTTGCAGCCAGCTGATCAAATGAAGTTAGAAATATGTCGAGAGGACTGTGTTTTTAAGGACTATCCTTGTGATGAGGATGTGTTTCACTTATGTAATGAATTTATGTCTGAGCACAACCTTGCAATGTCTGATGATGTGTATGAAGTTACTGACCTTTATCTAAGACTTCGTCAAATGATTATTAATGGCTTGGGGGAATAGAGAAAAAGCTTCAGCTAAGGAGGCCTATCTTTGTATACATTTTCTTAAAATTATAGGTTGATGTTTTTGTAGCTCTATATTGCCTTAACAACAAAAGTGTAAAAGAGCAGCATGTGTAGATTAGAATTTTTACATTTTCATTTTGAGCAAGCTCACATGCAGATGTTGCATCTCCTCGAGTTTCATTGCAATTATTATTACTCTTACAGTAACTGTTGCTGGCCAAGCCATTTTCCTAATATAGACTGGCATACAAGATGCAAAAAAACATAACAGAGAAGGGCAAAAAACTGTCTTAACCTTTTTCCAAACCTGATTTTAAAATTCTCAGTGCTGGTTGTTAAGAGGAAATATCTAGTAAAGTCAGCAAAGGTGGATGCTGTAACTTGTTACATTCAATAGATTTTTTGTAGTGAGAAGATGTCCTAATGTATCATCCTAAAATTACACAAAATAATTCAAATCAAAGTACATCAGCAATTTCATTCTCATTCTTAATTGATAGTCTGATATTTTTTGGAAAAAACACACTCATTGTGTCTGTGCACAGGGTGCTGTGCATGGTGCTGAATAATTTCACTTCACAGGCTCTTCTGAAGTTGTGTTACCTTACCTTTCCTCTGTTCATGGTATTGCCGATTAGATAGTGACTGTGCATGGCAATCATTGGTCAAAGCTGTGTATCAGTGGAAGAAAGCCTGGCAAGCTTATATATTATGTAATAATATTATTCATAAGTTAATTTTTGATCTGGTTATTCGCCATCCTTGGGTTGTCAGTTTTAAATTGATGTTTCATTATCTTTGTGCTTGGAGATACAATAGCATACATAGAGGTGCACTTTTGTTATCTTAGCCAGATTGCTTTTGGCATGCCCTGTATGATGCACCTGTAAAACTGTGCAAAAGTACGTCACAGTACGACATTTTTCAAAACGTTGTCAATAAAAGGACATGACGACACAGTCCATGGTAACAGTTGTAATAAAAAGTACAACAACAACAACAATCAAATGTTAACATGGCAATTTCATGAACAAAAAAAAGATATCCAGTCCAGAATTGTGACAGCTGCCAAAGACATTTTTGTAATGTTTCATCCACATATTCCCATCCACCCTTTATGCCCTTACATGTCAGAAAGATCATTTATTATGTAAGCTGTTCAAATGTATGCTAATGAAAAAAAAATGATGATGCTGTAGATTTTGTGTAAATACGTCTGACAATTTAGCAAAAAGATTCCTTCACCAGGTGGTTAGTGAGTAAGTAGTAACTGACCCTGAGAGCTGAACATTCATAACAGATGTGCAAGTGATATCTGCCATAGTGCTCTATTTGTTTACAAACTGTTTACATTCTACCAGAACAACAGAACACTCATGTTTACACTATGACTGTGCTTACTTGAGGCATGTATTAATTTAAAAATCTTACAGTGTTCAGTTTACCACAGATTTTCTGTACAATGTGATTAGGCCTTAACCTTAAGTAAAATGATGCAGCCAAAATGTTACTTCACTTGACATAACAATTGTTTGGCTCAAAAATGAAAAAATCAAAAATAAATAAAATCAATCAGCAATTTCAGTCATGAATTGTGACAGCTGCCAGAGATTTTTGTGATGATTCTTACACATATTACAATCTTAACTTTATGCCTTTACGTGTCAACAAACACGATTATTTAGTATCTAAACTGTGTATGAACAAATGTACTTCATGCTCGTGAGAAAATGATAAGACTTTTAAGATAAAGATGACAAAGATGGTTGTTTTGAGTGGCCTAAAACATCATTTGCAACATCATTAGGCAATTATCTAAAGTTACATTAACAAGTACTAGCCAATATGTTGCTTTGGTAGTAATAACTTGACGTGATAATTGCCCAGCTCAAAAACAAACAGAGAAAACAAAGACATTGCTTTCACAGACATTGATAAACAAGATTCATTAGTGCCAATAGTGTCAAAGTGCCAATAAAAAATTATCTAAACAAACAATTTTGCCTTCCTGGAAGTCTACTAGCTTGATGCTTTTACAATCCTATGGTGTTATCCTTGACAAATAGTCTAGGTAACTACCAGGAATGTATTGTTTGTTGAACAATCTGTTGAACAATTTAAATCTTGTGCAAAATATCACATGAGGACGCTTAGCCACTGACATTATGAATGGAAATAACCATATTTCATTCATTCATTTAAATATTGTGTTAATAGCATAAACACACACATACTCCATGTACTTGATTAAATTATGTCCATTACCCACACATTAGACTCTAACACCTTGTTCATCTCTGAGCTAAAGTCAGGGTAGCTGTCATAATGGACTGACAGCTCCAGCACACAGCCACATGTATGGGCCACAGGTCTTCTCTGAAAACCTTGAATCTGGGTAAAGTCAATAATGATGTCCTTGCCCAAGAATAGATCTGATCCTGTGGAAAACCTGAGGAATAAACACAGGTGATGCGTATCTGCATTCCTCAAGTATGTGGTTAGGTACTTCTGAATGTCTTTCTGGTGGACATTCATTGTCTCTGGGAAGGTAAGAGACTTCACAACTTTTCTCACAGTTGGTTGTAGGGTTTCATAGACTGCTGTGAGGTCCTGAAGGCTTTGCTCCGCTATGCTGAGTACTTTTGCCCATTGTTCGATTACATAGGCAGGCTCCTGGACAAGAATTTTGTGGGCAAGCTCTTGGATGATTTCACTGGCATTGCTGGCTGTTGGCATCCTTCTGCAGCTGTGGTTATCTAGGATCTCAATTAATTCTTCATGGTCGACGCTGTTAAAATCGGATCGCCATGATTCAAACACAGTACACTCAGATTCAGGCATGTATTTGAGGAAATTCTCCACCAGATTGCTCTTTACATATCCCAGGGCAGCTTGCTCTAATATGACAGGCGCAATTTTCACAGGCAGATATTTCTCCCTTGCCCATCCAAAAGCAATTATTCGGCCAATGCTTTCCCACTGCTGCTGTCCAAAATCATGCCTTAGAAAGGGCACTTTAAAAGCATTTCCTGTTGCGCATTGGTCGTAGAATTCATTCCAGAATTCGGAGAGACAGTCCCTCACAACCCCTCCATCATCATACCCCATCTCAGGTGTTCCATCTGGCAGAACAAGCTTGATTTTGATGTCAACTTCTTCAAGTCCATCATCACAGAAATGTGCTATGAGCTCTCGCAGTACCTGCCCTCTGTGAACAACCAATATTCTCTTCACTCTCTCACTGGACGGCATGGATGGTGGTGAAACAGGCAGTGTATCATCCAAATTATGTTGCTCATTCTCAGAAAATGGTCCTATAAAAACAATATCGCTGCTCTCATGAACATCCTCATTCACACTTTCTGCAGAAAATAGTGAGAAGACAAAATTGTCATCACTTGTGCTTATAAGAGACAACCCTTCAGTGTTGGTGGTTTCAAATGTAGCAGATGATGCTGTAGCAACACTGACAGAAGAAGTGGAAGACTGATTCTGAGATCTGTGTTGTCTCTCCAAAGTTGGAGCCAAACCTGCGCTGTGACTGTGTGGACTGCCAATTATTTTCTTCTTTGTGGTCAAATAAAACCTAAGAAGAGGGAGTTTTGTGTCAGTGTACAATTTTCCAACTGTGATTACATCATCAACGGTCACCTCTTCATAATTTCTGAGATCCAACTCAAAATCTGTTATGGGCCCAATACTATTTCTCCCATCTGGAAAGAAGAGACCAGCTGCTTCCTGTATCAAATCCGTTTTCTGAGCATCCTTTGAAATATTGACCCTTCTTGTTCCCCCTCCTCGTTTGGCTCTCACTTGCTTGAAAGCCCCTTTTTCATCATCATAATGCATCCATCCTATTTCTATTTTTCTCACTGACTTTAGAGCATTTTTTTTCTGAGTCGGTGGGGAATGCTCCCCTTGGTTTTTGCTGCTGCCTCCTCCATCACAAGGTTTTCTTTTGGACAGTTTTGTTTTAAGGCGCTCAAAAAGTTTTGATTTGCGAGTGTTGTGGCTGTTTTCCTTCCGCCTACAGAATCCTAACACTGCTAGGCGATCCCCATATGATGGCAAATAAGTCTTTAACTGTTCATCTGTCATCAGCTGTATGGTGCTGGCATCAATCTAGAAAGAAAAATAGACTTGTTTTAAAAAAAGCAATCCTGGTTTGATAAGTCTGTTGAAAAAACAATGCAAGAACGTTTATGTTTTGAAGAATAAATCAAAAAAAAGTGCAGTCCTTTGACTGAAATATTCTGCTTTTGCAGTTACGTACCTTCTCGCGCTCCAGAGTCTCTATCGTTTCCTCAGGAACATTTCTCTCCCTCAAGAAGCCACATAGGTCATCCATCCTGTGAGCATGCATTACAAGGGAAGTTACTGTGGGCTATCATCATACATACCAACATCACAGGCTACAGATGAGCTACAAGTTTTGCAAGAGAAGTAGCCATTATATTTTTGCATTTGTACTGTCTAACTAATACTCAGTCCTAATATGAAATGCTTTAGGTTTTCCAGTATGAACTACTGAAAAATATTGTACAATAAGTATAGTTTGGTCAGGATCACTATTAACTCTCAATTTAAAAAAAATAGTTAATATTAGTTGTGGTCACACTAATATTTGTATGTGTACTGAAGTAGGATATCACATTGTAAAGATACGTCAAAATTCATAATTTCGTAATTGAGGAAAGCTGTAATTTTTATCCAGATCTGTTGAGCAGTGGAGTAGGCTATAGCTTATGGATGTGCTAAACAGGACCTTTGCAAGCTTGAACGAGGCTCTCACAGAGGGGCTGGTGTAACTTTAGCTTATCAATGCACATTTTATTTACCTGCGTTTTGAGCTGTCATCCTTATTCCATGAATGTAACGCTAATGGGGGTTAGCTGTGCAGTTTGTTGTTGGCAGCTGTCCACAGTCTGACTCGTATAATAATGATAATGGACCTATGTAAACATATTATGCCGGAACACAGCCGTAAAAAGTTGTAAACAAACAGTAGTAAGTGAATGCAGCGTGTCGTTCGTTTCCAGCTAAATCTTTAAGAGTCAGGCGGGCACCCGTACTTTCAAATTGCGGTTGCGACTGGAGGAATCATGGTTAAATAAGAATAATAAATCAAAAGAGCAGCGCAAGAGTACAGTGCGTCGGCAGTATGGCTGTTCACTAAGTTTCTTTAATTTATTGCCGCAAGACGACACCAGGCAGACACATTGCTAAATGCTAAAATAGCATCGGCCCAATATAGATAAACGGCTTCAACAAATAAATTCCTTTATATATATTTATATGTTTATCATAATTTAAGTAGGTTATCTACCTGTTGAAAATTCAAATTAATAACACAATACCTTTAGCTTACATTTACGTTTGTCTTGGTGGTGGACCGCAATCTACATGTAGCTTGCTCTCCTGAAGTGCTTCTAAACTCCGACTGCTTCATTAGGTTAGCAATGACAGCTAGTACGTAGGACTTTGTGATGCTAGGCTTAAGTCATTATTATGAGATACTAAGTCATTATAATGAGATACTAAGTCATTATTATGAGATACTAAGTCATTATAATGAGATACTAAGTCATTATAATGAGATACTAAGTCATTATTATGAGATACTAAGTCATTATAATGAGATACTAAGTCATTATAATGAGATACTAAGTCATTATAATGAGATACTAAGTCATTATAATGAGATACTAAGTCATTATAATGAGATAGTATCTCATTATAATGAGATACTAAGTCATTATAATGAGATACTAAGTCATTATAATGAGATACTATCTCATTATAATGAGATACTAAGTCATTATTATGAGATACTAAGTCATTATTATGAGATAGTATCTCATTATAATGAGATACTAAGTCATTATTATGAGATACTAAGTCATTATTATGAGATAGTATCTCATTATAATGAGATACTAAGTCATTATTATGAGATACTAAGTCATTATAATGAGATACTAAGTCATTATTATGAGATAGTATCTCATTATAATGAGATACTATCTCATTATAATGAGATACTAAGTCATTATAATGAGATACTAAGTCATTATAATGAGATACTAACTCATTATTATGATATACTAAGTCATTATAATGAGATATTAAGTCATTATTATGAGATAGTATCTCATTATAATGACTTACAGGATCTTTTTTTTCCCATCAGACTGGCGGAAATGGTCTTCCATAAATACTATCAAAATACTACAACATTTAAAAAGAGAAGACAAACGTTTAAGATCTATGAAATATAAGTCAAAATAAGTTTAGCATTTCCTGTGATATTTTTGTTTCAATATCAGCCTGCTACCAAACCATGTTCATGAGTCACAAGCTAAACTGTGATGGCAAGTAGAGGTAAAATAATTGGCTTAAAAACACTGCAACCATGGCTCCAAATGGGAACTGTTAGGAAGAGAAGTGCGGATCAGGAGGAGAATATGAAGAGCAGTCCTTCTGAAACGGAAGTCATGACTAAAGACAGTCGACAACAAATGATCTTCCGATTAGGAATAAACCTGCCTGCCCGCAGCTGAATAGTGTCGGCCTACGCTGCTATATTTTAACATCAGTCTTAGTGGTGGTACTCAAGAGAGACTGATATTTTCTGAGGTGGTAGGTCATGTACAAAGTCTGAGAACCACAGATTTAGAATAAATCATTAAAAAAAAACAAAAAAAACCTGATGTATGTGACTCTGCCCGGTCTACATGGTTCAAGGTAGAGTTAAAATACGCAACTAAATTTCAAAACGAAAATTCACACTGATGGCAGTGGACATCTACATACCATCTAATCTAATCATTCACACACCCATGTGCAGCACAGGGAGCGATTCGGGGTTCAGTGTCTTGCCTAAGGACCCCCGGTCCACACACATGTGGACCAGGGGAGGTGGGAATCAAACTGCCAATCTCTCAAATGGAGGATGACCCACTGAGCCACAGTCGCCCCTATGTCAGTACATTTCAGATACCAAGTAACCAACCATGGCACAAATTTCCATGATGCTCAAATTCAAAGTATTAATCGCTTTGTTTTCCCATGTATATAATTATTTTAGTTGTACACTAGAACTCCTTCCTCTCAGCCCTCATTATGATCTGAGACCCAGAAAGAAATTACCCAGAGCAAAGAAATCAAAAAGTTTTCCCACCAGCTATAATGAAATTAAACTTGACCAGGTGTCCACTTCTGATCTTGGACGTGACCAACGCATCTGACACAGCTGCGCTCACACTGTCACACAGGTGTCACACATAAAGTATTTACTTACACAGGGAAAAGTATGACACACTAAGAAATTATATCTATATCTGGTTTTCAAACCCCAAATTTCTCTATATATTTTCTTACTGTGCCACATAATGCCATTAAGATGGGGATGTATTTTCACCAACATTTTGAGGTGGAAACTTGCAGTACAGTGCAGAAAGAAAGTGATTCTTCATCTTTTTGGTTTGAGGTGCCCCCGCAGCCCTGTCAATTACCACTGTATGCTTCAAACGTGTTCATTACTGAACAGTTTTCCATGTATTCGATACTTTTAACTACCTGTTTAAATGTCTGTGCTCACTTGCTTTCTAGTTCAGGTGTTACAATTGATATATTCTTTTAATCAAATCATTACTATTTTTTTAAATTAGTTTAGCTACTCCACAATCTTTCCAAGTAAACCCTTGGCAACAGCAGTACCCCCAGAGGTAAAAAAATAATAATCCCTGCAGTAAGCGATAAATCCAGAACTCCATTAACACAAGTTCATTGATAATTGCTAGTGCTTTTTTTTTTAGTTTGCATTCTCTTGCAAATCTTCTATTGCCTCCTTCTCTTTGTAGTGTTATTACTTGAACTATCTACAACTTTGGGCAGTTAAGGCAGTGGTGTGAAGCCTTCTTGGCTTGAGATCCCTTAAAATGAAGCAGGTCACAAGTGTGAAACTAAAATACCTTTTTTTAAGTAACTGATGGATGGATCCTGGGACCCATCATGGGTCATGATCCCCAGGTTGGGAACCACTGGGGTGTGTCAAGATGGTAACCCTAGATGTGCAAATACCTTCTCGAGACTCGCTGCCTGATGACCTATCCTTATGTTAACCAGATAATTAATGCCTAGCCTTAACCAGGTCACGGCCCAATAACCTACCTACCTTAACTGTTCTAAGTCAATGCCTAACCGCAAAAAGCTAGCAAGAGTTTTGCAAATCTAAGGTTACCATCTAGACACGATCAAACCACTGAGTTAACGAATACATTGGTCAAAATTAGCGACCACCCACTTGTTGCCTGAGGAAATACGTTTTAAATCTATCAAACTAAAGGACTGAACCCATGTATAAAACTTACGGTCATTCTGAATATGAGGCAACTTACCTAGGTATTATGCACACGTTGACATCACTAATCAGTACACTTCCTATGGCTGGGGTGGAGCTGGTTTGATGTTCAGCCATCATTGGTGGGTAAGATTTGCACCAACATTTCCTGTACGCCCCCAAGTAACAAAACCAGACAGCTGGAATACATTTAGATAAATAAGAGAAATGTAGAGTAATTCACCTCAGGAAGGACTGGGTTCTCCTTTCTGCTAAACCCAAAGAGAGAATCAAAGTTGATAAAACGTGCATTGCGAAAATTGTGGCTTAATAGAACGTTTAGAAAAATAAATGCAAAGTAGATCTACAGTGGAAAAGTAAATCTGTAAATGTGACTGATGCTATATCCCTTCAGTCTGGGGACTAGCAAACCTGAATGACCACCCCCCCAACATTTGTCCAGAAAACGAGTTCAGGCAGTGGGCTGCATATTTTCTTTTTTTCAATCAATCTTTAAAACCTTTTTTCCCCCTGCTTGACACGAGTAAGCTGTTGCCATGGTAGTTCAGATGAAGCAGGAATGATAATTGTTTCACCATAGCAGTGTGTGAATTATTAAAACATAGAGGGCACAAATGAGCTGAATGGGAAATAGAAAAGAAGAGAGACAGAATGAGGACTTATCGTTTCCTGTGTGTTTCATTTGTGGGTTTTTATTAGGTCTTCCTGTGACTCTCGAGTCCCACGACTGTAGCGTAGATGAAACTGATGCTGCCGCAATTTGTGAGCGACCCTCTGAGACTGCAGCCTTTCCTTGGTGTTTTTAAAGGAATATTCAAGAACATTCATGAATAGGGCAAAAGAGCAAAGAGAGAGCAGAGGAGATTGTGGTAGTGGCCATATGGTATCAGCGATACCAACAAATTGTCTGCTTGCTAATAGAGATGAATCATCTTAATAAACAAATCATGCTAATTAACTCACTGGGAGCATCTTTTTTTTTAAAAGAAAAATCATGTTCATCCCCTCACAAAGTCAAACGAATCCGCTCTTAAACTATTTATTTAGGCAAATATGTTGCTACAAAATTAATTAACAAAGCAAAGCTGTGCATCCAAAACACTCAGCCTCATTATATCACATGAAATAACCACAGCCATGAAAGACCACATCCATACTCAGATGTCTGACAAAATGTAGTAGTAGTAGTAGTAAGGTGACAGTCACACATTTACCGCTGAAATAGTCACATGGTACAGTAATGTACAGACACTGAAAACAGTAAATACACTGTATATACACAATACACTGCTTAAATAGTACTTGGTGTTCACAGATTACATTCAAAATCAAACCTTTTTTTCTCTGTCAAAATATTAAGAATATAACAGAAATGTTCCACTACAGCTCAATAAAGACATCAACATAATTCATACAGCCGCTCTGACACAGGCAATAAATTAGGGAAAACATCCATGCCTTCACAATAATAAAGTGACTCATATTAATCAGCAAGATATAAATATACACATAGTGCTCGTCTGTGATTGCTGGGTCAGTTGGTACCCGACTGACAGAACGGCACTCGCTGCTCACCTCTACAGACAGAATAAACAAATAATATTTGCACAAGACTACGAGCTCAAACATTAAGGAACCAAGACATCTGGCTTGGCCTTGAACATTTCGGAGCTTGTAAGAGCAACAGGTAAATCACATCATTGACATAATTTAAAGTGTAAATATAATGCTGTAAATTGAGATTGAAGTATTATTCCAGAGGGGTCACCACAAAAAGTAAACATCACCAAAGTGAGTGGGTAAGTGGCTGACTGTGGCAAAGTAGACGATTCAGTACCTCCCTCGGGTAAGGCACCACTTCCAGACATCTGGCTTCAAATGTTGCAGTTACATCTCCCAACCAGTAGGGTTCTCTAGCACTGGGACTCAGCATAGCCTTCATCCATAGGAGGCTTTGTTTTTACATCATAATAGCCTTCTTCATCCTCCGAGTCCTGGACAGACCAGAAAACCAGACAGTCAGAAGAGGCTACATGCAGACAGACACAGACACATATACAGACCCAGACACAAAACGATTTCATTGAAAAGAAAAAAAATCAATATTTTATAAACCCTCAAGTCCTGTTGTCAGACATAGTGGGCATGTAAAATTAAACATGCAATGGATCCTGCAGATATTCTTATTAAGTTATTTATGGGTCTGAAGACTGACGTATAATGAAATGTTCTCTACTGTACCATCAGATATAGGTCACAGCACGAGGCCTTCTTTTCTTTGGGCCAGGGCGGTTGGATGCCATACTCCTCTCTGATGAATGGACAGCAAAGATAATCACACTCAAAATTGGCACAAAAAAGCCTGCATGTAACATTTTAACACTGTACTATACAGTATATGTATGCTCTAAACACAGGCTCCTCAGGCTACGACTCATCATTTTTACTGTGAGCATGAGCTGAAGTTGTCACTTGCTTCGAGGCTAACCTTCTTTTTTACAAATTTCCTGCAGCCAGTTAGCTCAGTTTAGCTTAGCACAAAGAATGTAAACAGCTAGCCTGGCTCTGTACGAGGGCAACAAACGCCACCTTCCAGTCACGCTAAAGCTCACTAATAAATAAGGGTGTAAAAAGACAATTTTTGGATTTACAGGTTGATATGTGCTGGACTATTTTTTGACTTGTCTTTATGCTAAGCTATGCTAACCAGCTGCTGGCTCCAGCTTCATATTTACTGTATACATACCTATGCAACGTGAGTTAGGGCTGTGCAACAATTAAAAAATGATAATTTCTTATCTTTCAATGGAATCTTATGATGAGAACGTATTTTGGGATATACAATCATGACGTCTTGCACATACTAAATCAAATTTCTTTTGACTTTAAGGGAATGGCATCTGAAATTTATGGTTTTAAAATGATCAAGATATGAAATTACCTATATTGTTAATTTTGGCCATATGGCTCAGCCCTACCGGGAGTGGTAACTACCTTCTCTAACCCTGTGAATATTCTCATTGGTCCAGGTCATCGTTATCCTCAAAGCAATCTTCTCCTATCTACTGTAACTATCAGGAAGAAAGCAAATAAGCATGTTTCCCAAAATGCAATACTATTCTTTCCAAAATGTGTTATGTTTGATGCTGTAAGAACATACTTGAGTGCAGTCTACAGTAAACAAGGTCATCTCATTTTGGTTTTGAAACTCCAAGTAAGGAGGGCAATGAAAAGTAAATTTAAAATAGATTCTGGCAGTGCTGCAGATGAGACAGAGTGCCTATATAAATAACAATATCACATAAATAAAAAAAAAAGAGAAGTTGAGTTCCTGCTCATGGTTTACATTATCCTGTCCGTGATATTTATGCAATCTGTCACACATGTAATACAGAGTATCACTAGCTTGTTTAACGTTTATAGTGCTGTATTACATCAATCAAAAGAGAAAACACAAACTCCAGTCCTTTAACTCAAACTTAAATTCTTGTTTAACCTTCATCAAATTAGCAATCTCAAAGTACATTTATAATCACATTCAATCCTCATTACCCCCAGGAGACCCACAGCTGTGATAAATATACTCACCCCTCTGTGACCTCTATGGGCGATCTGTAGGCCTTGGATTGGTCACGCTGTTTCTTGGGACAGAGCATCCATCCAATCAGAACGAGGGTGATGATAGCGGAAGGGAGAAGGATGAAAGCGAGGAGGACCGCCACATCAGAGAAGCGAATGGAGGGCGCTGGAGAGGAGATGGTGAGGTCATTAGAAACACATTAACAAGCTGTTAATGACCACACGCATGACGTCATGCCATACTCACTTACAGAAGCATCAATTAAGCAGACATATACTGTGCATGCACCATATCCGGCTGTTAAGTCTGACGTGACACCCTTTCAAAAAAAGATTTCCGGGATCCAAACGCTCCGTTGAAACAACGGGCGAACGTGAAAAATTACGATCACCTCTTTTGTCAGTTAGACACCTTTTTCATCGATAACAGAGAGTGTTCAAACAACAGGAACACGGCACTGCAGTGTTGTAGAAATACGAGGCTTGGACCAGCTTGGACCCGTAAATCATATTTTGAAAATGTGTCACTCTCTCAGTAAATAATTATGCCTTACAAATTTAGTAATGAAAATATAATAACTACTAAAACAAGACAACAAAATTTTGTTTTTTTTATTTCTGGTCGAGAGTTAGATGTGAAGATTGATCCTATTCTTGTGTCTGTATGGTTAATATGAAGCTAGAGCCAGCAGCCGGTTAGCTTAGCTTAGCATAAACACTGAAACCAGAGGGAAACATCTATCTTGCCCCTGTGGAAATGTGCCTAACAGCAACTTAAATCTCATTAATTAACACACATACATTTTGTAAATTAATCTGGACAAAACAAACAATTGTTGCTAATTGTCTCAGAATAATTGAATAATTCTTAGGATAACTACAGCTATGAATTAAGAACAAAACATTTAGATCAGTCTAAGACTGTAAAAGTAAGGAACTTAGATCTGAAGAGTTACCCTCCACTACATCCCTGCTGGCTAACATTGGGACAGGCTTACATAAACATTAAAAAGATGTTTGGATTAGGCTGGCAGTGGAATTTTAAACTTCCTCTTCTCAACCACGTCTCTGCATGTGCACAGTATACAATTTATTGTGAGAGGAGCCAAGTCCAGACACCTGAGGTAAAATAAGGACAAGCAGGGATAGGGATATAAAATCACACATGCCTGAGAGGATAAATATGATTATGCATCAAGATGGGGTCATACTGGAAGAGTCCAGATTGCACTACTGTTAAGTTACATGCAGTAAAGTGTGCACAAAACTGGAGGAAGACCACAAGTAACAGGCTAGATACACAGGATTCTGACATTGGGTGAAGAAGTGGGCCCTGTTTGGTTATTTTTGCACAGGTGTATGTGCACCATTTTACCTTTTGGCGTGACAGTGAGTACAGTGTGCGAAGTCGGAGACCCGTGGACATCAGGGGGGTTTCTGACGGAGCATGTGTAGGTCCCATTATCATTCAACGTGGCGTTGATGAGAGAGATGGAGGCTTCCCCACGGGCCGGGATTCCTTGCCATCGGATACGACCAATAAACTGACCCTCAAGCGGAGGGAACGCCCGTGAAGAGAAGTGGAAAAACTAGAGAAGGTAAAAAAATATGTTTTAATTGTATGAAATATACAGAATGGATCTGCTGTATGTAAGGGGTGTAAAAAGTTAGTTATGTATCGTGTATTTCCTATCCACTGTCTCCTCTCAGACATGAATAGCAGTCTCGCATAAATAAACTGTAAGTCAATGATTGGTTATTTTCTTTAGAGAGCATATAACAGGAATCCTCACTCCGAAATCTATCTTAATTTTTTGCCTAAGTGAAAGTGTTTGGAGCCACAGGTGGCGAGACAGATGGTGGTAGGATATTTCTTCTGGCAATATCGTTCATAGAGTGAAGAGGGCTGCCTGTTCAGTCTAAGAAATATGAGTAAAAATCTGATCAAGCACTAGGCCAAGAAAACTGTGTGTGTGTGTGTGTGTGTGTGTGTGTGTGTGTGTGTGTGTGTGTGTGTGTGTGTGTGTGTGTGTGTGTGTGTGTGTGTGTGTGTGTGTGTGTGTGTGTGTGTGTGTGTGTGTGTGTGTGTGTGTGTGTGTGTGTGTTCGCTGAAAAAGAAAATCAGAACTACAGGTGTCTCCAAAACTGCATGTTTTACATTCATCACGAGTCTGTTTTCAACAGCAAACTCCATCGCGCCGTTTCTCCCACACATTAAGTTGACCCAGACCTCTCCACAACACGACATCTGGAGTATGAGTTTTTTCTGCGTGTGGGTGTAGAAAGGGGAATGAAAATGTGAACATACTACAGAGTTTTCCGTGCGTCAACTAAGAGTGTAGAGTTTGTGTTTGAATACGTTTTATGACGCCGTGGTTAGCCACAGGTAATCAGACACTTGGACAGTATGAAGGTAAAAATGTATAAACACAAACAGGACATTGACAAGTGATTTGGTGGAGGTGAACGGAGAGAGAGAGGGCTTGATTCTGGATACATTTCCTTTCATCTCCTCTATTAATCTTTTTTACTGTTTGCACAGTGCAATATGTCTTATGTTGTATTTTTACCCTTTGTTCATTCTCTATACATCATATTCTAATGAATGCTGGAAGAAAACCATGAAACAAAGTAAGAGAAAGGTGTGAAAAAAGAATTAAAAGAGGATCTGACCTAGGGTTCAGGTACAGCTGAACAACTAACTAAACTATATTCAATCCATTTATATACTGGTATGAATAAATGCAAAATCAGGACAGCAGAACTTGAACTTTGCCCAGCACCAAGTGAGAATAAAAACATTCAATCCCAGCTGAAGTAGAAGTAAGAGTTGGTTAAAAAGGACAAAACTTGTTACAGGACCAGAAAAAAAACATCTTACGTTAAGATAAAGAATATTAATGTAATAAGAGTGACCGGTCATTACTCTTATGTCAGATAAGTAACATTAATACATCAAGAGGTTTTCAGATTAGAAGATAAGATCAGAGCTGTGATAACTTCATATGTGCTCTCAAAACACAACAGAAGGGAGTTATCGATCCCCTCTCAAAACACTATGGATGTTGCTGCGTCCAGCCAATTCATGGATCTACTTTCATATTAGACGTAATAGGGTCCTATTATTATCGCACAACAACAAACACAAGGTGCTACAACTTGGCCGCATAGACTGTGTGGGTGTCACCAAGCACAAGTGCTATTTTTGTTTATGTAGGTGCAGCAGCACAAAGTGCCAAAGGGCTGGGTGAAGTGGAAATCGGAGGGTGTGGTTATTAATAAATACAGTCAGCCAGTCACATCACTGGTCTCTGCACAGCTGTGCCACACAGTGCCGCATGACGACAACAGTCCAACAACAAAAATCTGCTTATTCTGGAAATCCTGTTCTTATCTGGATGGTACAGAGAAGCCAGAGGCAGATGATGTAGGTTTATTAGCAGTTAATTAATGCAATGATGATAGTGTGTTGTTAAGTCATATCTTAAAATGTGAAACAGCCGCATTTGCTTTATAATGCATTTGAGAAAAAACCCTGAACAGCTGATTATTCAAAAAGGACACAATTAATGAGCCGAGTAATCTAACGACTTGCATAAATCAGTAGAATATGGAGTTAGAATGCACTAGTCTCGCTGTAGAGGAGTGTGTGGTTATTCTGAAGCAGCCTGGCCATTTGCCCAGTGGACCCAGTACATAATGGCACCCTGGCGCGGCACTCCTGAAATCAGATGCTGCAGATTTATCCACATACGTGTCCTGCTGTCTTCAGATTGCTGCAAGGATTCGATGAACTGATGGAGAAGCATTTCATACTCAGCTGTGAACAACAGATTGACTCATATTATCTTATACATAAATGCAGACTGATTTACAGTCATTGGTTGGAGGGTGTTTAATTATTATTGTTTATCTACATATTTAACATTATCGCCTGATTTAAGTGCATTGAAAGTGGCAGCTGAGTGACATAATGCCTTTGTCACTCTATCACCTTCATATCAATAAGTGGAAGGTCCTGGGTGTTTACAACCATGGAGAGTACAGGGAAAGCTAATGCCATTCAGGATGCCCATATCCTGTCCTTTCCTATCTTTTCATTTTGCAGTCAGTCTCAACAGGATTTGTAGGTGCCATGTTTCAGAAATCCAGGACGAACTATTTCAGATAATACACATCAAATCAACACAATAGACACAGAGGATGTGTCACATCTGGAACACAATAAAAGCTGACCCTCAGAGATATTATCCAAATTTAAAGTGTTATTGTGGTGGCACTTTGCACAGCTTCAAAATACATTTCCCTGAAATGTTTCTTTTTTCAGTATTTTCTCTTCAAAAATCAAAAGAGTGAATACTTCTGTTAATGCCATTCCCAGTGTTTTAAACCACTGCCAAGTAAATAAATGGTTCTTTGCCCTATATCAAAGCTTTCCAAGTATCATGCAATTAAATACAGTTCAATCTTGGAGAGTATTTATGAAAATCCAAAATTAAACGGTCTAAGCTTCACGCGTTTCAATGAATTTCTCAAATTTACCAGGTAGAAGTTGGTGGAAAACTGTATCAGTTTACTATGGCATACAATACTTGATTAAATTAACAACTGAAAGTATCAAAAATATCAATAATTAAAGCTATACATGATGTACAAACTCAGCAACAGAACATACTGTGACAAGGAAACTATGTGTATGTATGTATGTATGTAATATACTGTGTATAAAAAATATCTGTATATGAAAATAACCAATCTCCCAACTTAATTGAATGTGTAAAATACTGTGTGTGTTTTCATAATCTCCACATAGCAAAACAGTTTGTGGAGGACAAAGGTTTAAAAATGTTTTAGAGCAGCTTATCACATAACGGCGCAGCCACAATCAAAATGCAAAACTGGATGCCTGGTGTGAAGAGAGTATGTAAACGGCCTGAAGGTTTACACACGAGGGTAATGTCAACATGGATAACCGTGTATGGCCTTTCAATAAACGGAGGTGAAACCAAACAAAAGCAAACATACAATCCCCTGACACTGATATGGTTTTATGGTTTTACGACCTTGAGTCTATCAGGTGTATTTTTCTGAGAGACTGATTGTAGGCCTGGTTTATCGTTTGAGGACTTGGCATAGCTCAGCCTACTTGAGAGCAGCTTGACCTCAATGACTGCACAAGAGTCTGCTCAGTCTGGAAATAAACATTAGACATAGATCACCAAAGAACCATTTAAACTCATGAGAAACACCGCTAAGGATCTTGGATTGTTTTCAACTATCAGACAGACCTATATGATGATTTATAGAGAAGCTTTCCCTGACTTGACACATTTAAAACCAGTGTCCAAGTTTTAGATCATCTTAATAGATTTATTTTTAGCATTGTTCAGCAGAATTCAATTGCCAACTCCTCCAATTACCATCAGCTCTCACTGCTATCTGACTGAACATTCGGCCTCTCGTATCCAATCTACAAAATGAATTCTCATCAGGACTGAGGTAATTATGCAAGTCACTGAAGCACTGCAGCAATTCAGATTGACACTAAAGCTTTGGCTGCAAAATTGTATTTTCAGAGGTAGCTTTTCACATGCTTATTCATGGTCTTTCCCAGTGTGATATACAACTGGGGACACACGGGCCAATAAAACAGCCAAAACTGCTAATGAAATTGGATGGAAAATAAATGAAGGCTTAGAAATAGAAATTAAAAATTTCCAGAGTTGGTTCCATCTATTGGTTGTATCAGGAAACTGCCACGCATTATTTATCTGTGACAAGAGAACACCAGTTGGGGTGGGTCGAAGTAAATACCACTACTGGTGTGACATCTCCTTAGGAAGCAGTCGCCACACCTATTTATTACTAATACCTGTGTGGTTTTGTGATGCAATAACACGTTATCTGCCGACTGACACACACGTGCATACACACTGTAACAACCTCTCAGTATGTAGCAAGTCCTTCTTCTCCTCTACCCCACTACACACTTTTAGACCAGACTACTGCATCTTAATGACTAAACCAACAGCACTCCATATCAGCGGAGCCACAAAACATTAGTCTCCACTCAACTCTGAGTGCTCCTATAGGAAATGATGGCATATAGGGTTGCAGCTACCACACTATGGATTCCCATGGTCCAAATGCAATTACATAGAACCACACTTGATGATTATCTTCAAGTACAAATGGAACTGCTTAAATTATGTGGTGGATTTTTAGTGGATCGGTCACTGAAACTAAACCCGGAGTGTGCAGGGTTAGAGGACTGAGTGCAGTTATGGGTTGAGATGGATACATCTGAATGCATTTCGAACAAGACCACGAGACCATCGCATAGGAAGCATATTATGGTAGCTGACCAAACAGGTTTTCCTGGAGAGGCACGTGGGAGACACAAAGGCTGGGCTGAAATGTAAATGGGTAAAACCTGGACATTACAGCACCTCACCAGTGATAGTGGTGAATCAAACTTATTGGTACATACAGTTTCTACAATGAAACTGAGACTGACCTGAGTTTGTGTCAGAGTATACAGGGAATACAAGAGAAGTCACGCTGGTCAAGAATGCAAATAAAGCAGCCAGATATTCAAACAAGTCATGGTTGAACAGAGTGAAAATGGAAGTCACATACCTATACAATCAACATGGTCTGTGTGACATCTTAAAAGGTCAATTAAAATAGATGCCATATTATACATTCTAAAACTGATATATAAACAGCCTACCCAACATCTAATGCTTATTCTCAATCAAAACAGTCACAGATACTCTTAAAGGATTTATTTTTCACAACCACAACTTCAAAACATTGTTTCCTAACAAAAATATAATTAAATATGCGTTCGCATTCTGTTAATGATCAGTCCCGTTGTGGAGAACAGGCGCTCCGCTGGAACAGAGCTGGCAGGTGGCAGCCATTCACCGTTCCAGTGGGTTTTTTTGAGGATGAATGCATAGCTCACTGAAATAAACCTCTAGCTAGTTGACGCCTTTTTTTAACTAAGCCTCTAGCTCGTGGGTGTCAAACTGATCCAGCAAAGGGCCGTGTGGCTGCAGGTTTTCATTCCAACCAATCAAAAACACACCTGGTCCAACAAATCAACTGTGTGAGGACAGTTCAGGTGATTGAGTAAGTCGAGTTCTTGCTTGGTTGGAATGAAAACCTGCAGCCACACGGCCCTTTACTGGATCAGTTTGACACCCCTGCTCTAGCTTGTCGACACCTATATATTTTTTAACTAGTCCTCCTCAAAGAGGTTGTCCAGTGCCCCTGTGCTTGAGACGTTGAGCCCCGAACGTCACTGCTTTCCCCCTCCATATCGTCTGGGCCTCGCACAGTAACCCCTTCATGTAGACCATGCAACTTCTCTCTGATGGTGAGGTGGTGGTGCGCTGGTTCCAAAAGTCGAAGGGGTTTGTGTCTCGTGTCAAGCGCAGAACCAAGCAGTGCCGCACACAGACACGTATGCACACACAAAAAAAATTGTTTACCAATCAATTTGATTTGAAACGAGGACTACTCAAGGAATGGATCACTCATGCCCATCCCCAACTTATTTATTTATAAAAACAAATAACTCACATTTTAGTATCGTAGCTGGAAGATTTTTTTGTCATCTTTGCTTTAATCATCATCATCATTCTCAATCAACTAATAAATGAATAGACTAATCGTTTCAGCTCTTTTGGATACAGTAGTGAGGTTTAGTGCAGCCACAGGAAAAAAAAATCAAAGTCATTGTATACTCACTGTCAGTGGCGGCCCTCCACTCTGGGGCCTATAAGACCAGTCAACAGTCATCTTACTGGTCGGACTACTGGTGGAAGTGAAAGTGCAGGACAATGTGACGGTATCCCCTTTAGATGCATGGAGCTCTGCTGGCGTATTCACTGTGATTGAGGAGACTAGGGAAGGGGCTGGAGGTAAAATAGGGACAAGGATGGAAAAAGGTTAAAACATGAAATGAGCAGATTTACATGTTTAGGTGTTAAAAAAAATAGAAAAGGGAGTGGAGGGGGGAATAGACAAAGAGAAAGATGGAAACGCTGAGTGACATTTTACACACTTACTGTAAGCACAATAGTGAATAAACAGCCTGATAACATCGGCAAATATGCCCACATAGTGCTGGCATGAAAGTGTAAACACAGCAAATTCCTTCAGATACACTGAACTAAGACACATTCTTATACAAGTTTCTCACCGGCCTCTTGTTGTTTCTGACAGATTTGCTACAAATCTGTCGGTCAGGGGCCTTCAACGTGCAGATAAGGCTTCGTCCCTGTGTCTCTATATTCATTGTTATTACTTCATTCAGAATGTCAAGGGAGGCCAGGCCAGTCAGAGCAATTGAATTTTAGGAGCTTGCTAAACTGTATCCATAAACAAGAGCTGAATGCTGACAGCTTAAGAGAGAACCTTAAAGTGCTAGTCAATTATGTGCTGTTTTAAATGATAAATGTTGGGTTAAGTTGATTCCCATACCAGCTCTAGGGAGGTGTAGAAGCCAAACGTGCCAGGATGGCTGGTCTAGGACAATGTCCACAACCAACAAACTGACAATGAAATTAATCCCCCCCCTCACAATCCATTTTTACCCACAATCAGGAGCATGGGCCACCCCAGTAAGAGACCCAAAGGAGCATCTTTAAGAGGCTGAAGTAGGCTATATTTTAAGCTAGTAAAGATATTGGCATCATAAGAAACTTGTAAGAAATCCATGGGCATCCACCATGTCATGCTAGCTTGTCAGGAAGGGGGCTTAATAATGCTCCAAATTTAGCCTTAAGTTTGGTGAGGGGAAAACTGACATGGCCATTTTCAAAGGGGTCCCTTGACCTCTAACCTCAAGATATCTGGATGGAAATGGGTTACCGGATATTTTTGCATACTGGGGTCCTTAAACAGTCCTGAAATTGCATAAATTGGGTATGACTAGAAATGTGGGGGTCTTGTGGATTCAGTGAGCCCAATTGTATTCATGTATGATTATGTTAGTCCCCATAGAAGCAATTTCATTGTAGTGAGAGCCTTTGTGGAAACTTGAGCTCACTGTATAAAATGAGCTGTTGTGACCTCTAGGATAATCACAGCCTGATGAAACTTAACAACCACAAAATAGAGACCCGAGGCATTAAACAGACTTCTTTCTTAACTCTAGTTTTACAACTGAGCCCACTACATACTCTGAAAGACAAATAGTTGGCAAGCCCTGCAGCCCGTCAGAATGTTAAAATGTTAAATCTTATTTTGATGTGTATGCATGCACAGGCAATTCAAAGTGAAAAAAGTCTGGATACGACACAGGATTAATGTAAACCAAAGTGCAAATACTGGATACATATAATTTATTTAGGCCATAATCGTTCGGTTGAACATATGGAAACATTGCACAGTGCACAGTCCTGCCAGCTGATCTGTTCAAAAGGCACAGCTACGCTTTGAGGTAAATGCTAACATCAGCATGTTGACATACTCACAGTGGATGTTAGCACATGTGGATGTTCGGCAGATAATGTTTGCCAGGTTCACCATCTTAGTTCAGTGTGTTAGCATGTTAGCATTAAGCACCAGAGACAAAGGAATGATGACTGATGGTAATCTCAAAGTGATGCAAGTACCAAAGTTTTTGACCGATGCTAGCACTAGATAAATAGTCAGGGAATCACCAAAGTCAGGGCAATTTCAATACCTGTATTAAATGTCACTGCAATCCATCCAATAGTTGTCAAGCTATTTCACTCAAAACTAAATATGTCAAGCTCATGATGACATTAGAGGACACTCCAGGGGGTCAACTCCACCATATTTCAGATTTATCTTCTGGGAACAATGAATATCTGTAGAAAATATTGTGACAATCCACCTAGCAGAATCAAGCTATTTCACTGAATCAGTGAGAGCTGACACTGACAGCACCTGCCATTGGAGCTGGGGGAGGAAGAGTTTAAGGATCACCAAAGTCATTAGAAATAATCCTCACAGGACATTTAAGATCTGTAGGACATTTGACAGCAACCCATCCAATATTTGTTGAGATATTCAGTCTGGACCAAAAGTGGACTGACTGGCATTGCTATCCCAAATGCTACACCGCATGTGGTCCCTAAAACCAAAAAAAGTTTCATGATAATGCACCACTGTCCCCATTGCCTTTAAAGTGAACCTATGACACTGGATTTGCATGTCAACACCCCATTAGTGACATTAATACACAGCTGGTTTGTGGGTGTAAATGAAACAGCCCTCCATTTCAAAGCAAATACAGGCCTCAGCCTTTTCTCTGAGGACGAACAGACTATCAGCTGATATACCCGATCTTGGACTGACACCACTGTTTCCATCCGAAGCCACAAAAGCCTTGATATGGACAAAGTTTATCTTACACTAAAGAGTGTACACGATATCATGCGATCACCGCGATTCATCTACAAAGACCCGCTGGTGAGCGACACGACAACATGAACAAAGCTATCTTTTCATAAAAGTGGAAATCGAGCAGAGGAGCCTTGAAAGCTGAACCCCTCTCAAACTTCAAGACATAATAGTGCAAGTCCAGTAAGTAATTAGTGGCTGGACAGGAAAGTTGGCAGCCCATCAGTGGTCATGTTGACACCTAGTTTCTACAAGACGCCTGGATATTTAATAGAGAAAAAAAAGCAAGAAGTCAGAAGGAAGACGGTGTGATACTAGCTGTCTTGATGTGACCCTGGCAGGAAGAACTGGCTCCATGTGTGTATCCTGGTTGACTCTGTGCTCTGGGCATGCATGCATGTAGCGGAAAAAAAAAAATCTAATATCAAGTAATTAGATAAAGACGAACCAGAATGATACCAATCTGCTGCGACATGTAATAGTTTCCTGCACTCTAACTAAGCTACACAGTTGCTGTTTATTGATTCAAAAACAAGTCAGATGATTTCAGAGTGAAATGCAAACAACTACCCACATTTCAGAGCCATGTTTGTGATGTAAGTAGCAAAAGGACAGTGCTCTGAACTCACTGCATACCTGATGGAAGAACCCCTCTGAGCATAGTGGGGTTTTTTTTTTCACACTGGCCTGTTGCTGTACCCCCAGGGGAAGCTACCTTAGAATTTAAGGTTAATATGTAGGCCTAAGTGGGCTATTTTGACTTATCCCTACAAAATTGAATAATACTTTTTTACAAACACATGGGCCTTTAAATGCATCTGAGAAAGATTACAAGATTACAACTTCATGAGAATGTTTACTGTCTTCTAATGGGAAGTCTATGTGTCCATAAAAAATGTACAATACTTGAGCACTAGGCTGCAGTGCGTGAACCACCTGGATTTAAACATAGGCAGTCGTATAATGGCGTTTATAGTGTTTACAAAACTTGTTTGCACGTAGGCCTGACCATGAAACGTGGACTGTTTAAAGTGACTTCATGTTACAGGAAATTCAAAGTGTCCTTGTAAGATTTCGACATTTCTACTGCCACCGTTTGCACTAAAGGAACATGGAGCTAAACGTCTCTCTCTCTCTGTTGTAACTTGTGTTGAAACACGGCGACACGAAAGCGGAGCTGCGTCCTGTTTACTCACCGAGAGAGCCGAGCAAATACAGCAGCAAAACGACGTTCAGAGCGGCGGTCCCTTCGCGCTGCCGACGCATTTTCGGTTGCGGACACGGGTTCACTCCCATGAGGAGTGAAAAAGAAATTCCAAGTTGCGTCAAAGTTTCGGAAAATGTCCGTCCATTATCTATTTAGCCGTGACTCAGTGTCTCCGTTGCGCCTGCACACTGCGGGCTGACTGTCCTACCTGACAAACAGGTGTATCAGGAAGTGGCTGTCCGATCATTCGGGAGTAAAACAACATCTGAAGTTTTTAAATACAGGGAGGGTTAAAGTTATGATGCTATCTAGGTATCTATCAATGCAGCAGAGGTAGAAGGCATTTAAGGTTGTTAGGTTCCCGACTTACCACTTGTATCTTGACTGTTTTTTTATTTTTATGTTAGTATTTATTTTTTATTTATTTATTATTTAGCTTTGTCTCGTAATTTATCTTTTATTTATCTATTATTGGTCACTCGCTTGGTTGTTTGTATTGTATGTAACTTGTCTTATCTTGAATACAATGTATGCCCTTTTTGATTGCGCATTAAAAATGTTTTAAAAAGGATGTTAGATTATTGTTTTGGGATTTTCAGGAGCTTTATATCTGATGATAATAAATTAAAAATAATAATAATAATAATAACAATAATAATAATAAGAAGAAGAAGAATAAGAAGAAGAAAAGTTATTTTCAGAATAACTAGACAAAGATGTTTCATATTGAGGAATTAAATTATTGCTGAAGAGGATGTCGATCTCTACTCGTACTTTACGGGGGAATAGTTGGGTCTATGTAAATCTTAAATAAGTCATAGAGTGTGGTCCATACCTACTCTGTAAAGTGTCCTGAGATAACTTTTGTTATGATTTGGCACTATAAATAAAATTGAATTGAAGTGATCATGAGCATTGGCTGTGGTGGAGGCAAAATAAAAACCTATTCAAATATACCTCATTCTCTCCGGGGCAGATGTGGCTCAGAGGTAGAGTGGGTCCTCCTTCAACCATAAGACGTGTGGTTCCTCCTGTCCACATGTGGAAGTGTCACTGAACCCCAAATTACTTCTGCTGCCAGTGTGTGTGTGTGTGCGTGCGTGCGTGCGTGCGTGCGTGCATGTGTGAATGAGAGGCTAAAATTGTAAAGTGCTTTGGATAAAAGCGCCTAATCACTCCATTTCCCATTTCTCTGCACATCTCCATCCCCTCATATGACCTCTGTGTGTGGAGGCCCGAGGCCCAGTTCTTCACTTATCTCCCCAGCCAGCTTCTGTTTAAAACCATGGATGCTCTTGTGGGACTCCCTTGCTATTTCTAGGCATATTACTCCACTATCCCTGTCCCCAATCTCCTGTCTCTACTGTTGTAATTATCTCTAATGGGAGAAGGTATTTGTTTTTCTAGCATTTGCTGGTTCAGTTTCACTCCAGTGTAAGGCTTTATCTCACCACTACATGGGTACACAGAAGCCTTTTGAAGTTTATTTATGTCTTTATTTGGTCTGGATTGTCTGTTACATCTTTACATCCATCTGGTCTGCCAGGAGCGTTTCGTCCATCCTCACAACAGAGATGCAGTAGTCATGTTGCATAACCCTATTTCATTTCATGACACATCAGAGGATATCGAATGAGAGCAGCATGCTCGGTTAGTCTAGGTTTTGCTCCCTGAGATACACTGTGTACGCGTGCCTTAATCTGATTCAGTGTTTGACAGAATTAATACTTGTATAGCTGGATGTTCGGAGTTTACACATAACAGCATGGCATCATAACATATAAGTCATATTCACATTACTATAGATATTCTTATAGTTACTGTTACTTTTGTGGTTGCTTGCAGCTCTGGAAGTGTGTCTCTGTCTTTGTGTCTGTCTTTGTCTCTCTCTCTCTGTCCATCTGTCCGTCTTTTCTCTCTTTCTCTCTCCTTTTCTTCCTCCCCAACCGGTGAAGACGGATGTCCGTCCTCCACAGAGCTGGGTCTGTCTGACGTTCCTGCCTGTTATAGGGAAGGTTTTCGTTGCCACCGTACTCTACGGGGGAATTGTTGGGTCTATGTTTATTATAAATAAGTCATAGAGTCTGGTCTTTAACTAGTTTGTAAAGTGTCCTGAGATAAGTTTTGTTATGATTTGGCACTATAAATAAAATTGAATTTAATTTAATTGAATAACAAAACAGTTCTTAAACAAATAATCCTGTGTATTCTGGAGAAATAAAACCTCTTTTTTATTGAGTTTTAGGAAAACGATTGTCCCTCATATTCCTAACATTACACCCTAATTGATTAAAATTAAAAAAAACAGTCATACCTAGAGGCTGTCTAATAAGGTAGGGTTGCCATTCAATAAATCACCCTATTTGTGTCATTAAATTCTGCATACCAAACTTCTAATTTACTGCAGACCATGTGAAAATAAACTGTGACAAAGGGCCAGTAACATGATATTCAGGCACAATAAAGATGAAATGTGTGTAAGTTTGTGTCCCTGAAATCAAGGTTTTATCACTGTTCATCTTTTTGACAGACATCTAGTGATTTTTTTATTGACAGGCGTGGAAATGTACGCAGCATTTAGGCTCCATGCTCCTCACAGGCTGGGCTTTGTGTTGATGTTAGGTTCCTTGGGAAAACTAAATGCATTGCAAATATTTGAATGTAGAGAGTTAGGCACAGGCCTGCTCCTCTTTGCATCCATTCACAGGTACAGCGTTTGTATTGCATCGCTTAACAATATTATGTAACAGTTCCCACACTGACTTTTTGAATAGATGTTGAGTTAAAGGACATAATCTGCCTGAGTTCGATAGAGGCTCCCCATCCTCTATTGGAAGATAAAGTCAGATGTCTCCTACCTGGGTACTTTCACACACACCATCACCATTGTGTTACGCATTATGTGTGTGAATACAGAGTCTCTCTGTCTGGTTACAGTAGAGGAGTCTCAGTTTCAGCTGAAATCTTCTCAGTCACAATGAAGCCTCTCCCCGCTCACTGGCTTTCTGGCGACTCTGGTCAACAAGAGACCTGTTCTTCTGTTGTCAACACTGCAAGGGACTAATAAAGGTGATTTGAATTGTTGGGGCCAGATGGTGTATGTAACCATTATCCTTCAGTCAAAAACGTGAGCTTCCTTCTGTGTTTTCAGTTTATATGCACTCTTTTGTGCTGAAGAGGTAGGGGAAGGTTGTAACTTCTACACTCCAATACACTCCAGTGTGTTTTAAAAAATTTCACATACAGAGACGATTTTCTCAGAGCTTTCACAGGAGGCCCTAACACACTAAGGCAAAGAAAGTTGTCCCTCCACCTTTAGAGTGAATGGATTAATAACTGTAGTGTATGAACGCATATATCCACTCGTGTTAGAGTGGAGAACTACAGCGGTCAATGTAATTCACAGTGAGTCATTCAGTCGTTTGTTACATACCAGTGAAGCGATTTGTTTTCCCTTTTAGCAACCTGCCGTGCCAAGCCTGTGTGTTTGTGTGTGAGCGCAAAAGTGAGTGTCTGTAAGTATGTATGAAGGAATGCAGTGCCTCTCCATATTACTGTGCCAGGTACAATCCATCCTAAGGTGTGGAATGCTGACTGAAAACAGAGAGAGATGAAGCAAGATAGAAACCAAGTGCTAGTGAGAAGGACAGACCAGTAAAGGCTGCATACAATGTGTCCCTCCCTTCCTTTGTCAAACAAACCCCACATTAGTCTTTTTTTTTTTACAGAAGTGATTCACGTGTGTTGTAGTAATGAGCTTACTGTCGTAGAGAGAATAGCTTATTAAATGAGTCATGAACAGGGAATGGTTAAGAGTACCTCACCCAGGAGTTTGTTCACATCTTCGGCTGCATAAAATGCAACAGACAGACGGAGGCTGATGCACACAAAAAATCAGTCTGAACTTGTACAGAATATCTGTCAGTTACCAAAGCCATAAGCAGCTTGAGGTGGAGGTGTCAGCCAATATCTGCGTGATATTCCAGCTGATTGCTCAAGTGCATCTAATGTTTAATTTATTTTATTTCCTGTTCCCACCTTAATATGTTTGCCTTTTGGCAACCACCAGAGAATGGGCATGAACTTGTAGCACGCAGATGTGGTTCTCTGTGTCTGGGCAGAGAGCAGTGATGGTGAACATAACACTCAATTGAAAACAGTCACATGCTTCACTCACATTGTAAAATGCTCTGTATGTTGCATTGCCTTCTGGTCTATTGACCATGATGTTACTGAAGAACAAGGGTGCAAATTTCCTTTCAAAATCGGGGGGATGCATATTAAGCATTTTGAATATTAGTAATTCTCTGCATTCGGGTGGATTTTTATGGTGGAAATGTTCTTATTTATATAAAGGAAAATTCAGGCGACAATTTAAAATATACAAAAATCTAATAATATGACTCGAAGCAGCCTATCCTATTATGATTATCTTCAAAATCGAATATTATTATATACATTTCTAACATTACAGTGACCCTAATACCAGATTGTAGAAGTCGGCCGGTGAGTCATTGTTCTCGCTCTAGTTTGAGGCTGTATTTGTCGCTTTTGTTGTGGTTTTTGAGCATGCAAAAATCTGATGATTAGATGTTTGGAATAGAAAATAGCTTGGTAATATTTAAGAATAAGTCTACAAAATGTTAATTCACCATATTTGACTGCCACATTGTTTCTGAGCATATCAACTCTAACAGTCACTCATAAAATAGGCCCTGAACATGTTTTTTCACATTCACAGTTGATTAGTGAAGAGAAACATTTGAAAGGCCAATGTCTAAGCTCTGCAAGAGTAATGAACAGACGCTTTGATGATACAAACAAGATTAGCTAGAGACCCCACTGTTGTTTTATCAGTTCAACACTATAGCGGCTTTTCTTTACAACTAAATTTCATTATTTAGCTTGGATAAACACACTCTGTATGCCGCCCACCCTGTCCCTCTTTTTAGTTCTAGATGACCATGCTCAACTACACACAAACACACACACACACACACACACACACACACACACGCATAGGTCTGTCAGTCAGTAATTAACTGCACCCACAGGAATAGACTGTTAGACTTTGATCAGTGGACACAACCAACCCCCCCTCCCCCCTCCAGCCACACACACACACACACACACACACACACACACACACACACACACACACACACACACACAGATATCAAGTAACATATTCATAGTCATGAACAATCGCATCCAACAAACAAGCAATCCCAGACTGCAGTCACATATTGAACCTGCAACAAATTAAACAATGATTCACTGCAGTAATGCTTACAGGTAAACAAGTGAAGAGCCCTGCAGACAAACAGACACATCATAAGCACTGGACATAACTGAAGGTAGTGCATTAAAGATAATGATGCATAATGAATAAATGATGGATAACAAGATTTCTCTGTTACATAATAGATGAGTTCTTTCAAATCTTTCCAGGTTATGTGTGATTATTTGTCTCACTGGGTCAACCCGCATCACCTTTGTGTGGTGAAATGTGACGTGACACAATGTGGTAAACATTTAAAGGCATTTTTTATTAGAAAATCTTTTTTTATAAAAGCTCTATAACAAACTCATACAGTGACATTTTAAACAATGTGATAAAAATACTTCTGGTGTTATCTAATAGAAAAAAATAATCTATATAAACATATTGTTCAGTATTGCATCAGTAAGAACAAAATTCTGTCATAAAAAAGTTAAAAAGACAGGTGTTACAATCATTTGTTAGTAGACGTGATGCATTCACAGACACACACACACAGAAAATAGGCTCTCAAGGACATTTTGCAATCAAAGGGTTTTCAGATCTGACTGTGCGCTCCCACACAACGCTCAGGACAGGTGCATGCTGTGTATACGGTTGCTTGCTCACTGATATTATAAATATATAAAATATAAATATTTGGCCGTCAGTCTTCGCAACCTCCTGGGCTAAAAAATGAAGCACACACGGAAATGCCAGAAACAAATCTTTGAATGGTCACTTGAGGCTGGCTTAATGGCAAAATGATTTTGGTCTCTATAGATAATTTCACCGTGCATGACATTGGATTAGCTGTGTGCGGTTTCAGGCACTACCACGATGGCGAGGGCCAGAGCCACCCACATTGAGCTTTATTTTGGCCCTTCGTAAACCTATGGGTGACATCACAGAGAACACGTCCATGTTTTATGCAGTATATATCTTTTATCCAAGTAACCTGACGTGACAAGTCTACAATTGGAAGATAAACCTGCTTTTAACAAATGCTCTGGGACTGGCGGGTGTTATGATGGTTGTGCATAACTGACTGAAATGCAAGACCTACATTATCCCCAATGACTTAATGTTAAATGATCCTACAGACTCTAGATGACGTTGTCTATTAAGTCGCTCGGAGAACGGTTTGCAAAACGTAGCATCCTCAACAAAGTAAAGGTCTTTATATGGTTCATCATGGCAGGAAACAACTTCCTCATTCTGACTGCTTTCAGTCGCATGTTGCAGCTTACTTTGCAAATGACTTCTAAGACTTAACAAGATCCGTGTCTACAACAACAGTTATTGATCACAAATTGGCCCTTTTCCCCTTCAGGACAGTAGCCAAGCCAGCTTTAGGATTACTCTCGCTTCTGAAGCTCTGCATGTGCAATCCAGCATTTTTCCCTCATATTTCTGGACTCTCTCAAAAGTATATTTACTCTACTTTTGATCCTGGTTCAAAGCCTTGATATCCATGGATCTAATCTCTTTGTTCTTACTCTGAAACTTTCAAACGCAACTTTCTTTCCGTTTTCCTCCCATTCTTGAACCAAATGCTGGTTTCCAACACAGCGGCAGTGCTCTCTTCATTTAGTCTTCATTCGATAGAGCCATGGAACGTAATCCATGAGTGCCATCTTGGCATGCCTTCAGCGAGCTGCCTAGGTGGCTTCTGTGTTTCTGTCTCCCTGTCTGTTCCCTCATCGCCCTCAGTCGGAGTCGTCATCATCATCGTCGTCATCGTCGGAGCTTGGGCCCTCGTCCTCTGAGGAGCTTGGGTCTCCGGTGCTGGGATCTGAGATCATTCCATCTGAACTGTCAATCTCTATGGACGTCTCTGATAGGTAGAGGTGGAAGGACCTCGATGGGTGGCTGGGACAAACACGCACATAGGGGAGAGGGAGACATGCACCAAGGGGGAACAGCATAGCAGGATATGAATTCATGCATGACACATTCATTAATTATTGATATGCATGCATGCATGTGCATAAGTCACACACAATGCGGACAGGACAAAGACGAGCAGAGCACAAACACAGAAGCAGGGACAAAGGGTTAGTGTCACACAGGGTAAGGTCGTCCCAGGATGAGAGCGAAGGTTGGATCAAAATCTTTGTTTACCCATCTGCATCTGATTGGGGTTTAAATATTTCCTTCCTTTGCCAAGTTTTTCAATGACAGATTCAGTTTGAAGTCTGAATAAATCTGATGTTGTTTGTCAACTGTGCCTTCAGGGGCTTGGCATTGTAAAAACAAAAAAAAAGTAAGTTACAGCATTTCAACACAGTAACCAGATAGTTTTGATAGTAACCAGTTATGGTGCTTATTACAGAGAGATCTGAAAACCCAAGACAGACACAAAGAAGTCCCACATGCCCAGAAAAAAAAGATGTTTTAGACACAACAGCTCATTGTTGAAAACAGACATCAGCTTCTGCTTAGTAAAAATATTTGCCCCTTAGTCAATATTGCATTTAACTATATCCTTTTGAGGTTTTTTTTACATAAGTACTGTATGAAATGTCTGCTTCCAACAAGTGCTCTCCATCAGGTTTCGATTATTTGATAGCACCTTCATTATTTTTTTGTTTCATCATCAGACTAATAACACCACAAAATCTCAGAAAAGTACAGCAATATAATTTCAGTAGTGAAACAAAACAGAAATGTACACCGGCATCCTCCTGTGGGTTCAGAAGAACTACAGTAAAGTGGATCAGATAGCTGATATATACTGTAGACTGTTATGATGAGGGTTGATATAAACAGATCGCAGGGGTTTCATAATGTGTCCCATCATCTGGTAAAAAAAAAAACTAAAGTTCAATAGAGGCTAGAAAGCTGCTTGTTCATTGTTCCACAGTTTCTATTGTTTGTTGAAACAATATATCAAACATGTGGCTTGTACGTCAGTGTAATGTTGGGGTTTGAAATGTATTACTATGGAAGTAAACAGTAAGAATACACCATTGTTCGACCTCTTCATCATCAAACTTTAACTCTAAACAGGAAATGTGTTTGGAAGCCCATTTAGCTGAACAGGAAAAGACTGATAAAACAGTTGTTTCTCTCCAGAAATTAAAGGCACATGGTGATATCATAAAAGTTACACAGAAGTCTGGCTATAGTTCTACAGCTTTCTATACAAAGGCACATTCACAATGTATCTCTGGTTAATGACAGCTGCCCATCAACTAGTCCAGGATTGGGATCCAAAGACTGTGGTTGGAGAGGAAGGAGGAAGTGAAACGTCCAGTAGGAAAAGAGCCCCAGGCCCCAAGAAGGAGCGCCACATGCCCTGATTCCCAGAGTCAGATGGAGAGCGAGAGAGGAAGTGTGTGATTCTTCTGTTCCTCTCTCTATCCCCCTCTTCCTCTCACTCTGTCTTTCTCTCGGTCTTACCACGCAGTGGGGTCTTTTCTCTCTTTGCGGGGAGCCTCCTCATTCCCTTCCTGATGTCTCTGTCTCCTCTTCTTGCACCGTCTGCAGGACAAAATGATGATGAGGAGGATGACCAAAGCCGCGATACCGCCCCCGATGGCCAACGCCAGAAGGAGAAGTTCAGAGAAAGAGGCTGTGGGTGAGAAGGAAACAGATTAACGCAGACTGAGTGTGCTTGTATGATAAAGTGAAAATTCCAGCACTGCTCAGAGACATTGTGTATTTGTAACCGTATGTCTGCTGTAAGTTGCAAAAGCATAATTTTAATAAATGTAATGGTGCTGCAGGTTGACAATTTTGTCTTGCAGTGCAATCGACAGCTATACCTGATGGATTGCCATGATATTTGAAACAGATATTCTTGGTGCACAGATGATGAATCTTTATAACTGTGTCAGTTCTGGTCCTGTTGGATCTCAGTGCTGCATTTGACACTGTAGATCACAGTTTACTGCTGAACAGGTAGGAAACCTGGGCAGGACTCAGCGGGACAGTCCTAAAATGGTTCAGGTCCTACTTGGAGGTTATTTTGTGAACATTAGTAGTTATCAATCCAATCGAGTGGATATAACATGTGGAGTTTCTCAGGGGTCAGCCCTTGGACCCCTTCTGTTCAACTTATATATCCTGCCTTTGAGTCAAAGTCTGCAGAATTCTAATGTCAGCTACTAAAGTTATGCAGATGACACACAGATATATCTTGCACTATCTCCAGATGACTGCAGTCCAATAGAGTCATTATGTGACTGTTTAGAGCAAGTCAGAAATTGGATGAACCAAAATGTCCTTCAGTTAAATCAAGAAAAAACTGACATCATTGTTTTTGGCAGTAAAGAGAAGAGGGTTGCTGCCAGTAAACACCTTGAGTCACTGTCTTTAGAAACTAAAGCCCCAACTGTGAGCAATTTTAAATCCAGGTTAAAAACATTTCTCTTTTCATGTGCTTATGGCTGAGCTCTTTTTAAAAACTTTTTCTTTTCTTTTTCTCTTCTTCTTTTTTTTCTTTTCTTTTACTTTTTTATTCTTCTTTGCTCTGGCTTTTAACTGTGTTTTTTGTTTGTTTTGTTTTTATACTGTTTTTAAAAAAAAATGTCTTGTCTTTATATAAGCATATTGAGTTGCCTTGGTATGAAATGCGCTCTATAAATAACGATGCCTTGCCTTGCCTAACTCTGGTGATCTACTGACTTTTCCTCTAGTTACATTAAGTGATGTGAATTGTTGTTTTCAGTGAAACACTGGTGGATTGAATTGCCATGAGATTTTGTAGAAACATTCAGGATCCTCGGAAAATGGTGTGTTGATCTGCTAAGTTTTCCTTTATTGCCAGTAGTGGGTGTAAGTCTCCACTTATCCTGTGAAATATCTCAATATCTGCTAGATGTATTGGTTCTAAATACCCATGTTTCCATAGGATATATCCTAACGATTGATGACTGTGGTTGAAAAAAGGAACTCAATGAATAACTCTCCTGACTCTACCTTTAGCGCTGTCATCAGGTACAATTTTCAGTCCAATTCTTCAGTTTATGACAACATTTTTGCAGAACTAATGATATCCCCATTAGCCTTTTTATATGTCTGGAAAAATTGCAGTCTTTTTAATTAACATATCCCAATGCTATAATATACCTGTAAAAATCATGCCAAACAACATCCATTATAGGAATAATGTGATTCATTTAAATCCAATCAAGTTTTAAACTATTTTTCTTTGCTTCATTTAATTGGCTGTCCTCTCTTATGTGGCTTTTCAGAAAGAGTTGAAATGATGTGGATGCAGACAAAGCACTAACATATTCATGAAATGTATGTATGAAGAAATATTTTGTCTGAAAATCAAAGTGCTGACCTGTGGTGACGACACGGAGTCGAATCTCTCCAACCGCGCCGTGGACATCTGGCGGATTCTTGACCTGGCAGATATAAGTGCCGTTGTAGGTGAACTTGACCTGTTGAATGATGATGGAGGCGTCGCGGCCCATGATGTCACCTGCCCATTGAACGCGCTTCCTGAAAATGCCCTCTAAAGGAGGGTATGGTTTCTGCTGGTAGTGGAACACCTAAAAGTGGAAATTAATTGGCACATTATTTTGTTTGACTGGTTGGATTGTCACAGAAAGAAAGTCATACCAAGCTGGAGAAGGGTGGTATTTTATTATTGCAGAGAAAGAAAGACAAGACATAAACCCAGACATGCTGTATCTTTTTCTCTCTATTCTCAATATGCACACACACATAGACACACACAGGCTGACTTGGACGCTCTGTAGGGAGCCGGATGACTCATCGACTCCTCTCTCAGTTGACTGAGGGGGTGGATGCTCCCTGACACAGTGAGGGAGGTTTGAGGTCTCATCTCACTTTTTTGCAAACACGCAAACACATAGACACGCGCATGCATGCACACACACACACACACACACACACACACACACACACACACACACACACACACACACACACACACACACACACACACACACACACACACACACACACACACACACACACACACACATATACACATACACTCACCGACTCTTCTCGTCCTGGTTTGAGGGGTCTGAAACTCCAGGAGATGACAATGGAGTTGGGGTTGATGGCAGAGGAACTGTGGAATGTGCACTTCAGGCGAACATCCGTCCCGTTGACTGCCTCCACTTCCCCAGATGTGTATATACGCATCCCGCTGACCTGCAGCACAACTGCAACATACAAATATATGCACAGGATATTTCAGAGTGCAGGGCATACAGAGCAAAATCAATACACAGATAAATAGCTTGTGAAAGAAACATAAATGCATACAGTGCAACAGATGCGTAAATTTATGCCTAGGGGGTACAAACAATGTACCCAGTGACCCTACCGCTGCCCACGCAATGCTGCTGCAAGAAAACTCACTAACTCTGAGTTGTCACTATAGCTGAATTAGATGCAGTTTATGCTGAAAGATTGGTCAAAATGCTGAAAATATGAGATTAGATCGGCGGGTGAGTCGGTAAGTGAACTCCTTTCAAACATTTGCTGTATTACCTCCAAACTGATTTTAGATCAGTAGACCAAATCTGTGACATTTCATGAATAATAGCCACTTTACACTACACTACTGCAGCTGAGACAGGGCTGAAATTGAGAGTCTGCTGTATATTATATGGGTATGGACTATATCAATCTTTACAGTATGTGGTAGACCTATTAGATGGAAAATGAATGGACTGGAAGAGCAGAGAGGGATATTGGCTCTTCCACATAATGATGGATGGAGCTCCACAGAATGGAGTTAGCGCTGACATACACATACTGTACATTGCACCGGCACACACATACACCAGACAGAGACAGAGACAGAGATATGCTTGATGCTGAGTTCCTGTCTCGCATCCGATCAACATCACGTTAAGAACCAGCAGATCATTTCTTCATCTCCCCAAGACTGCAGAGTCCTTTATCCATATAGAGCCATCCTCCAACCTTATTCTTAAATAACCTGGCGAGTATGCATGTATGAGACCAAGTCTCTGCAAAAGTTTATGTGCAGGCTGTATAGTCCAAAATAACCTGGTCTATTTATAGAGTTAGCTCCATATATAATATCAGCAGCCATGTCTAGCCATTAAATTCAATGTCCATGCAAACAGCAGCACACCATCCGTCTGCAGCCACAGTGAGCTCAGGGTAGACTTCTCCTAACGTCATTAGCACACTCCATATGAGAATCAACATGCAGAACAAGCCAAACACTTGATGAGCGCTGTGACCATCAGAGACACTTTAATCTGACAGAGGAGCTGCCAATAGATCACCTGAGTGCATGTGTCATCTCAGGCCTCAGTTTTATATATGAGATCATTTGTTTTTGTTGATGCAATCAGCAAGCATCAGGGTCATTTTGTAGTCTACTCAATACTTGCAGCCATTTTACAGCACTTACTATGACTGATGATTTATGATTTAAATTTTTTTTAATGAATTAAGCTTTATTGTATTTAAAATATGGGTTAAGTGACTCGAGGCAGGGTTGCCCTATATTGAATGGCAATATCAGGCTCCAGGCATAGAAATATGAAAAGTCCAAAGCAGGCAAACTTAACTATCATTACCCCTGCACTATAATCACAGGGAGCATGATGGCAGGAGCTATAGCTCGGAAAATGTCAGAAGGGGCTTGGCTCCTTGGGCAGCGTTTTCTGTTCCTTATCAGGCTGGAGAGGGTTTCCTGTGGGCTGGGATGAGAGAGTGCGGCGTCCAGACGGCCCCCGCACAGCATTAAAAACATACAGGCTTCTCTCTCATCATTGGGCCTGCCAGCGCTCTAACAGCCTAATGTGTTTTAAATGAGCCTGATGAAACCTGGGAGGAGTGAGCAATACAGGCAGAAAACACACTTCAGACGTAAAACTACATTTGTATAGAATGAAAACAAACGTCATTGGAATGGGATTGCAGTATAGGCTTGTTTTGCTTTTTTTCTGCATCAATATCTTAAAAAATAAGGCAGGTGCATCAACTAGCATCAATAAAGAACACTTTTTATATAACAAATATATATTGATGGATGGACTTCATAGCGAACAAGCCCCCTCTGCGACATTTCTCTTGCTTCCTCATCTACCTGGCGGAGTGTATGGAAACTGTTATATATTCATTAGGCAGATAACATCAGCGCCTGCTGTATCAGTGCAGCCAGTAATAACTCCTTCCCCAGTTGGACTGCAAGTGTGTGTGTGTGTGTGCGTGCGTTTGTGTGTGTGTGTGTGTGTGCGTGTGTGTCCGTGTGTCTGTGTCAAGACAAAGCAGGTGAGTCCAAGCCACCAGGTTAAGGTCTCATATTACATATTCCATGTGAAGGCTCCCAAAGAGAAAAAGGGTGAATGGAGAAGAGGAGGAGGAGTGGGCGCAGAGAGCGAGAGAGAGAGAGAGAGAGAGAGTTGTATATTCAATTTCATATCTCCTAAAAATGAAAAAAAAAGTGCTTCATTTGAAACAAGGAATGCATGGTTTTATGTTTTGCTTATGCTATGTCAGTAGGTCATTCACTGGCCGCCTTCACAGGAGGCTAGCATTAGCTGGTAGCTGTCTTAATGGTACGTCTGCACCGCTCCCATAACAAAAACCTCAGCTCTTGGCCATGTTTGTAATGTGGTACGTTGATACTTAATATACCTCAGATACCTCATTTTGGTTCTTGAGAAACCCATGTTTTATACCAGGGGTGTCAAACTGATCCAGTAAAGGGCCGCTGTGGCTGCCGGTTTTCATTCCAACCAAGCAAAAACACACGCGGTTCAACAATTTAAATGTGTGAAGGCAGTTCAGGTGATTGAATAAGTCGAGTCAGGTGTGTTCTTACTTGGTTGGAATGAAAACCTGCAGCCACTGAGGCCCTTTACTCGATCAGTTTGACACATTTGGTATACAGTCTATGGTCCACACTTAAATATCTCAACCACTGTTGGGTGTATTCCCATGACATTTTGTAGGAGACGATCAATCAATTTAGTGAGCCCTTAACTTATTACATAGCACCATCTTCAGGTCTGTTGCCAAATACCTGCATAACTAATAACAGTCACATCGGCCTCAACTGCACTTGTGGGCCTACTTATATATTTGTATGCTAACATGCTAAGTTAAAACAGGGAAGATGGCAAAAATACAATGCAAAATGTCAACATGTTAACATTGTCATCGTGAGCATGTTAGAATGGTGACATTAGACTAAGCCCAAAGCGTGGCTGTATAACGGCCTCATAAAACCGCTAGCTGTAGACTCTCAGTCTGGCTTTTACATAGAGAAGGGGTACATAGATCAGAATTGTCTTTATTGTCGTTGTACCAGTACAACGAAATTTACAGTACAATCCCTTAAAAGTGCAGAAATAATTTAACATTAAAAGCATCAAATAGAATAGACTCTCTGTAATAACATTCATTAGTCATCAAATCAGTATACACAGCCAAACCCCTCTATTTTTTTAAATATAGTGCATGTGGATGATTAGCTGTGCAATATAGTGCACAGGCTTAATGCCTGTTAAAAAGCTGATGCTGAAATGATTAGGCTTCATACGTACATCAGGAGAGGAAGCAGGTTCTCCAGGGCATAACACCTCATTTCCAGATTTCCTCCCTTATCCAACCTATTTACAGTACATGAATTTAAATAAGCGTTGCTAATCTCCTTCCAACAGCAAAAAAGTTAAACGCTTTCAACTAGGAAACCAGAATTAAGTTTAATCAGGCCTTTTTGAAGGCAACATGGATATTAGCAGAATCACAGTTGAGACCATGCACAGTGTCTCAGTTCCAGTACTAATTTGTCCCTGTGGCTAAAAGTACGTGATCACTATTTAATCTGTCATTAGCAGGCACTAATTGATCAGGAGAATACATGCCATTACATGAATGAAGTGTAGAATTATTCCCATTTAGAGAAGAGACAAGAGATAAATAGGCAGAAATGAGAGAGTGAGCTTAAGTGATGAAAGCAGGATGATTGAGTAGATGGAGTGATTGCTGTGGGGATGAAGCAAGTGGATAACAAAATGATGGAGAATGTATTTTTCTACATAATTGCAGCCTGTAAGGAGGAGATAAGATACTAGTGTTTGTTTGCTTGTTAGTCTGTCCATTCTTCTACTCGGGCATGTCTGTCCAGTAAAAGTCGCTTAGTTGTTTATATCTGAACATCCTGCCCTGCTAGTGCTGGACCACACCCAGCATCCAGAGACAGAGAGAGAGAGCGTCCACGGCTTATTAAGATGGAGCTATGTACCCTAAAGAGGAGGGAAGGGCCAGAGTGCACACAAGTATATGAATTTATCCTAATTATGTTTCAAATATTGCAGACATTGTCTGGCCATGTTGTAGTTTTCTTGCAGAATACTTGCGGAGCAGTGTAAGACCGCCATAGGAGGTTTGATTCCATAACTACGCATTTTATCAAAAACAGTTAGAATTTTGGTGTGTGTACAGTATATCTCATATTAATTGAAATGGTTCAGAGGACTTTTAATACTGCTGAGGTCTATCAAGTTGGCACACAGGTGCTGCTGAGTCAGAACAAGAAGATCATATAAAGCATTGAAAAAAAAACTCAGTTTTCATTCAGACTTTGTCTATACTCCATATTTCCCTCATTAAAGTTATTAAATGCTGTGAAACATGTGAAAGAGATCAATTACTCTCTTGCTTGTAATTAAAAGACAATTAGAATCTTTGTGTGAATTTGCTGACACTTAGCAGCATGAATACTTCAACTACGACTAGCAACAATTAAAGACTTTCACACATGGGATTTCACCTCAGGTCGGCCTCTTATCTAACACAAACTTATGGGGAAAGTGTGTGCGTAGGTGTGTGTATTTTTGTCAATGTAAACTCCAGATGTTTCTATTTATGAACAGATTTAGCATCAAGAATAACTGGAATAGGTTGTAAAATATTACCTTCCATTGTTATGCGTGTGTGTATAGTGCGTATGCATGCATATGTTGGGTTTGGCATCTCTCAGGGGGCTCACTGCTGGCAGTCCACACACATATTCTCCATTATATGTAGGATACCGGTGTTGGCATTAGTCCATAATATCTGTAAATATGTCCAATTCATCACATGACGTGAACTTGCTGAACATTTAATGCACTTAATTCTACCTGTCATCACTACTGGGTACAATCTGCCCTGGTCCACTGGCCCGTCTGAGGGCAAATACTTTCATCTACTCTGTAAAATAATCAAACCAAGTCCACTCAAGTGTGATTAGGTTTGCTTGGCTTGGCAGTCATCCAAAGGCCGTATTAAAGCCTTCCAAAGAGGCACAAAAAACATCAAGTAGTGTTTGACCTGCCCATATAATATTTCACCAAAGTCAAAGAGTGTAGGCCGGTTTAAATCTGTTTAAATCAAAAGCTCTACTATGCTTTATATGATATGGTAAAAATGTCAAGCTGATATGTTTCTTGGAGAAGCAAGACAGAGGTTGGATTTATGTTTTATCATGGTTGTAGTACTTGAGTCAGGTCTCTGTATCAAGTTCGGTCTCAAGTCCACTTTTTTTGCATTGGACACAGTCTTGACTTGGTCCGGGCATCCTTTGAACTTGGTTTTGATTTGGACTCGACTGGACCTGGTCTTGGACTTGATTAAGTTGGTCTTGAGTACAACTCTGTGTTTTATTGTTCGTATATTAGAAACAGTATGTTTTTGCTTTTCACATTACACGAGAAAAGACCTAACCCATGTGTTTGGCGAACATATGGCTATCTCAGGTAATAAGTTTGGCTGGGGTCGTTGGTGTATAAACTTCCCCGTACCCAAAAGAGAGCAGGATAGAGCTGTTAACTATAATAACCTCTAGGACCAGCTTCCACTCAGTGGGGGAATACCAATCTTGGAACCCATCCGCTATTGGTATGTTGACGATTTAGCCTCAGGGAGCAACAGCTAATGTTTCTGTTCTGTTTTAGGTCCAGAAGACCTTTCAGCTCATCTCTATAAGCAGATACCTTTATAGCCTCTTTTTCTTTCCACACAGACTATTTGCCCAATCAATTAAAAAAAAAAAGGTCAATACTACTCAGACTAGAACGTAAACCAGAACGCTTCCAATACCAAAATCTCGTCCTGTTGGCGATATTTTCTTTCCTAGGATGGCGAAGACATGACCAGTCCTACTCTGAACAATCTTACTGCCTAGACCTAAGTAACGCAACCAACAAAGACAACGAGTACTAGATAATCAGAGGCAGAGTAGGGCATAATGTTGTCTTCCTTTGTTGGCTTTAGAATTGACGGTTAGTTTCGTCTCAATGCACATGGGAGAAATTGGCTTTCAGAGTTGGGGAAACAAAACTACTTGGACAAGTTTAGCAAAAAAGATAGTGGTAAAGCCCTGAAGGCTAAATTCTCCATGCCATCTTAATGTAGCACGAGCAGATGAACACACTGTTTAATGCATTCCTTAAGCTTTCACTTGTGTTTTTGGTTTTGGAAAGGTTAAAAAAAGGCACCACCCTTAAGCACAATCCAATCCTTGGATATGTTCAGTGTGAGAAAATAGTCCCTCTTTCTTGGATCACAACCTTTAAATCACACTTCACTCTCAACCTTTTTAGGTATACTACTAACTAACAGTCAAATAGATGTGTGTGTGATCAGATTCAAGTTTATTACTTAGCTACCATTGCCGAGGATATTTTTTCAAAACCTTTGCATTTTCAGGCCAGTCTGGGTGTTTCACACTGTAGAGAGGCATGCTTGGTATACTGAACTCTTGTCATAACTGCTCAGTAAACAACCTCTGGTATTCTACATATTTTCTTTAAATGTCTTAAAAACAATTTACTGGATGAACAAACCATGCTTGTCTTATTGCACAGTCCAAATCTTTGTCAATGTTTTCGTGTCGTCTTATAGCTTGAGGTCTTCTTGATGCAGTTGCTCATGAATATATGAACAGTAAAGGGAAAACAGGGGGGAACTGGGCTGTTTTTAGTCTAAGTATATTAATATCCATGACCGAAGAATAGATGATATTCCAACACCATGGGGATACCACACAGTTACCAATAACTGGGAACATATCTATGTTCCCGAGCTCAATATCCTCTTAATAGGACTTATTAAGGAACCACTTCAAAGGGTTTTAATGTTCTTAGCAGTGTTTTATTCCCCCAGGTCAAATGTTCAATGTATGTGTCCCTTTCTCTACCTTGTGTTCTTGACTTTAGACATTGATATCTCTGTAGTGGCTGACTGGATTTTTTTCATTCAAACTGCATTTGAAACATCCATCTCCCTTTGTTCTTTTACAATTTGAACTGTAGGCCGTGTCAGTTTCTTACAATGAAGATAATGGGAACATATAGAGAGGACCTAAAATCACTGTTTAAGAGGTGTTTCCTTTACGGTGTCAGTGTAGACACGGTCTTTCCATTGAACAAGAGGATGTTGAATCGTCTTGGACTTTAAGAGAGGAGAGGAAACACTGCAGGGAAAATCAAGCCGTTGGCAAGACTCTCTGAATCAGGAAATTGGTTTCATTACATTATTTCCTAGACGGTGTGTGTTTGTGCCTTTCCTCTCTTCATTATGGCTCAGAAACAAAGGGACCACCGGAGGAAACTTGATTCTCTGTTGCACCGGTTTTGGAGGAAACACTTAGGACAGAGCGAAACACACAGGGAGCTCAGTGGGTTACAAAGAGCCTCTTCTCTCCTTTGTGAGAGGTTTCACAAGCCCTGGTTAGTTTTCTTTTTTATTAACAAGGCCTGTCTTTCATGCAGGGCTGGACTGAGGGCTGGGAATAGCAGGTTCAGATAACAGTGTATTCGCGGATGAGGAAGACACGGGGTTGAGGAAAAGTGTAAGTGTTGAGTGGTGTAATGGGAGGGAACCCCTGAGATGGACACAACATAACATGCTGTACATTTTCTCTATGCACGTTTTCCTTTCATTCCACTCAGTCATGAACATGTAGTTGTGCCAAGACAAGCAAATACAATATACGTATGGCCAAAGGTATGTTATCACATACTTTTTTTATGCTTTTGCTCTGGGGTTGTTGTTTGGGCTGCTTAGTCCCAGTTAAAGGAAATATTTATGCTACAGCATAACATTTAATTTGTACAATACTGTGCTTATAATAACAGTTTGGGGTTGGTCTTTTCCTGTTTCACTGTGACGATGCATTAGTGCACAGAGCCAGGCTCATAAAGACACGGTTTACCTAAAAAGAACTGGATTGGAATGAACAAACCTCAACCATCCAACACCTTTGGGATGAACTTGAACGCCGACTGCATCCACAACATTAGTGACTGTTAAAGCAGTGGATTTATGCACACATTTTTTGGATTGACACGTGCAACTATCACACATAGGTGTAATATACAGGCATCCACATACTTGTACTAGCTCTCTTTCTCTTCTCTCAACACTATATTCAGTTCTTCTTCTCTGTAAATGATGTGCTTTTTTTTCTACTTTATGATTTTGAGCTCTCATATTCTGCACTTACACGCCCACAGATCACTTATCAGACTTTCCTTAGATGTTCTGTTGAGCCGGACTTTCTGCAGATGGCGCTGTTTTCTTTCATCCATGGTGACTATCCTTGCTCATGCCTATTATACTGCAAATGAAGCTGAAATATGAAATATATCAGCAGCAGAGAGATGTACCAAACACCGGTACAGGAAATCTGAAAGCTTTCATTAACTTGATTTTTGGGGAGTGCTCTTTGTTCACAAAGACACGAAAAATAACAGACATTTCTTCGTGTACTTTTAAACCTAGATGTATGAACTACACCAAACTTTAGCAAAATACAAAGGTGTGTGTTGAATACACTCTAAAGGTCAGTCCAAACACAGACCAAGCATCAATCTCTTTTTCTTTCTCCCCTCATCCTGCTTCCTCGAGGCAAATTGTAATTCATCAGGCGGTAGCGTCCAGAGGAAACACGGAGTGGGTGAGTGAGGATAAGGGTTTAATCCATCAAACCTTTTCCACTCCCACCTCACAGCTGACTCAACAACTTCTCGCTGGGATTACAAACTCCTGAGGGGGGGTACAATGCAATACAAGCATGTTGCTTTTCAACACAACCACAGGCTTCTCATGGAGGGATGGTCCAACCCTCAAAAGACAACCACATATTTACTACAAAGCTAGTCTAGCCATATGTTTAGTGTCCTGCAGTGATATGATTCAGACTGAATCCAGTCCCACTGTGACTTCCACCTCTACTTCTGAGCGGATAAAAAACGAAGCAAATGAAAATATACAAAGAGAGCTGTGCCTCAGGACTTTGCTTTCCACCTTAAAGGGTTACGACAAACCAGTTTACTTGTCACAAAGAAATACCTCCAAAGTAATTGTATAATAGCGTGTGTGGCTCTAAAGGAAGCTATTCAAAGCAAGACTATACAACTTTTGAAAGAAGGAACACATTTTTCCTCATACAAATTAAAAGTTTAATTAAAAACCAATTAAACAAACCCCTTTTTCAGTTCTATACACTAACTGCATGTCACATTTCTCAGTCATATATCACACGTGGGTCTATGTTAATCAATCCAGCTGTCATGGGCACTTAATTGCTTGCATTGCAATTGTTCTATACGCATGTAAATGTCAAAGCATATCCATGTGTAACTAGCCCACAGTGATCGGCAAAAAAAATGTGGTTGACCCTTACTCAATACTGCGCCTAAAAACGTCATGTGTAGCATTTTAGCCTCATCCCATGATAGTCATTCGTGGCAGCGCTTTAACAAAAGTTAATTTAAAGTTAAGCTAGACTACAGAATAAAAATCAAGATACCTTTACTTCTGCTGCATTCATTTGGACATGAATTCAATGAATATGTTTCTTGTGAGTGACAGTGCATTGCTAAAGGCCAAAATTTGAATAGGGCTAAAATAATGCTGAAAGTTAGCCTCCCAGTAACTTACACGTTTGTATGACTTCCCATGTAGCTACATTGAGCACTAAGCTAGCTAGAATGCACACCAAAACTGGAAAGGTGCTCTCATTTGAAATTAATTAGAGGTTTGGCGATTTACATTCAAGTGTGAGTGAACAGTGTGTCCTTCACATGCCCCACCCACAAACCCCACCCTCCTTTATCCTCCACTTGCATTGTCATTCATTTAAATTTCTGAGTACATTGTCAGATAATCAGTGAGCTAAACCGGATAAGTAGCTGCCTGTGCTACTCTTTCAATATAAAAAATGTACTAGTCAGAGTTTTACATAACAAGGGTTGGACATACCGGAATGCATACGCATATCAGATACGAAAGAAGGAAAAGGAAATTAAGGCCGAGTAACTTCCCATTCGAGGAAATTCTATCATCATGACTGCTCTGCATTTAATCACAAAGTATTTCATTATTAGGAAATTCCACTTGCTGATATTCCGTGGAAACTTTTCTACCGTAAACCTAGTGGAGGTGTTGCTTTAGCGGGAAGATCTACTTGTTTACCAAAACTCCAAACATTCTTAAGAATAAGTGACTAGCCAACAGAGTGTGTAAGAATGTGACTGCACAAACACACACCCCTGCTCACAAATATGCAGTATTTGCATTTGCACAGATTCAGATGAACATTGTATGTTTTCACACATACACTCAGACCTCAGATGAACGTGCAAACACTTTCCATTCAGTGAGAAATCTATTTCAAATCCCTGTTTACACTTGGAGCCGAGCACAGTCAGGGAGAGCCTTGCCTTCTCATTCGAAACACTTCACAGATGCACCCTAAGCCCGCTGTGTCAGGGATTGGTGTGTTTTTGCATACAAACGTGTCATTGTCAACGCTACACACCCCAAGGCAAACCCATCAAACCAACACAAAGGCCAGGCGTCCTTCTAGGTGTGTCAACACTGTACAGTACGTCAATAACCACAGCTGAGCTTTGTTATATTAACCTATTATTGTGGCGAGATTAGAGGCGCTGTGGCAGAGAGATAACTGTTATATCTCAGTAAACGAAAACAAGAGGCTGCTCCTCTAGTGCAATCCCGTCAGAAGCCTAAACAACCAGTGTAAGCGCCCAGTGTGTGTGTGTGTGTGTGTGTGTGTGTGTGTGTGTGTGTGTGTGTGTGTGTGTGTGTGTGTGTGTGTGTGTGTGTGTGTGTGTGTGTGTGTGTGTGTGTGTGTGTGTGTGTGTGTGTGTGTGTGTGTGTGTGTGTGTCCTAAACCTGTAAGTCAGGACAGGCTGGCACATGTCAGCGTGTGAGCATTTCAGACATCTGGTTGAAAAAGAAAATGTTAGAGGAAGTCAAAAGAAAAAGACGGTCTGTGTTTGGTGGAGAAATGAGAGCCTGGTACAAGTTGTTAAGACTAATCTAGTGTTTATTTCAGTGTGTTTCCTTTTCTAATTAGGAAGTCAAAGTGTGTAGCTCAGTTGTTATTTTGCATCAAAGTATTTTGAATCTAAGTGGTCGGACACAGGAAACAATGTTTAAATGTGAGCTGCCACAAAATGACGGTATCATTCACATCAAATGGATAAAAAATACCATCACAGAACAACAAAGCACGTGTGTTTTGAATGTGTCCTTTCCTTTGACTTCAAAATGAAGACTTTGACTGGAAGGTCTAGTTTATTGAAGGCTTCTGCTTAGAGTTCAAACATCCCTTTATTCCTTTTAAATATTTAAACAGCTCAAACCAAGAGTGAGTCAGTCGACACCAGCAACATTTGATTTTTAAAAGGAATCAATTGATTTACTTTTTTTGAAAAGTCAATGTGGAATGTAGCCCTCAGACAACCAGGAGCGCCAAATATCTCAGGTTAAGGAAATATAACAGTATATAACCATTTTACCTTAAATTAACAGCATTGGTGCAACATTGACTTGTAGTCGGAAGAATGGTGCCAGTGTTGTGCAAGAACTAGGGCCGGGGCGAGTGGGCAAGAGAACCGGTTCCTCTACGGACATCATGTCAGAGATAAAGAGACCAAAGAGGTCGTCGACTCGATTCAGACTGGATTTCAGTCAATAAATCAAAATAAAAGGCTGCAAGACAGACGCAGAACTGGCCGTCTAGCTGTTGGACCAGTCAGTAATATAAGCTGGCTTGCTAAGTCTTGTGTTGTTGCGCTTGCTTGATGTTTTCTATGTTAGCAGAGCTGTCGTTTTAGTAGTAGGTCCAGTTGTACATGTACAGCTCTCCATGTTTACAACAGCAGTGTACAAATGAACTACACTCTGAAACTCGCAAAAAAAGAATTCTTACTTATTGTTGCTTCAAGTGCATGTCCACTGTATTTCGATTAAAAGTACAATATCATTCTATCTTTTGGCCTTGTCTTACAAAGGGGGGACTAAAATCTAGTTTCTCTGTAACTTGGAGGTGAAATGATACACAAAGCATAAATCAATGTTTATCATGGGGCCCCTTTATCATGGGGCCCCACAACAGTTCAATCATTTTAAAAAGCATATAAACATTTTAAGGGGACATACAACACTTTAGCGACCAGCTGTTATGCTTTTATTCTGAACATTGTGGTGGTTGACTGTGCTGGGCCTTCATCTCCATGGGACTCGTAAGACACAAGAGCTTTTCACTGATCCTGCTTAGACATTGCATCTCGCACACCTCACAGATATAAGAAGAACAAATCTGGTAATGATCACATCTGTTCTAGAAAGATATTCAATCCCTGTGTTGGTGAAAAGCAAAAAAAAAAACATTGCTCCCAAAAGTATCTTGACATTAATGATGATTTATAGTATTTTCTTTTAAAAGCTCCTGCCCAACACACTTCAATGAATACACGGAGGAGTACGGTTTTTATCTATGAGCGTGATGAAGGATTTAAACCTCTGCGACATTCGCCGCGATTATATTTGAAGCTGCAGAAGGAGACAGAGATTATTCTGTTTGGCCTGTATCATATCTCCTTAAAAAAAGCAAGTCTGGAGCACTAACTGTCTTTGATCAGTGTAATGCACGTCAGAGCATCGGTAGGCTGATGGGTAAATATGTTGTTTAAATGTCATACCTGAAGGGAGAAGGAATTGGAAACAGCGAGAAATGAATCTGAGTTATTTTCCACATAATTGCAATTTTACACCATGCATATCCCATTATAATGAGATGCTGGCTTGTTTCATCACGTCACCGTTTTGCCAACACATTGAAGCCGAAGGCAATTGAAGTGACTGCAGCATAAACACATTTGAGAACTGAGCTGTAATCAGTTCCAACATGTTTTCCCCACATGCTGTTATTTGATTATCTATCCTTCTATATCCACACACAGTATATTCACCCTCCTGCTCTGCCTTTGTCAGCCTGTGACTGTTATGACTGATCAGTGGGCACATGCTCCTTGTAAACATAAGCAGCTTGCTACTATGGTGAATCCCCTACATGGTGCTTTGGCAGTGGATGGACATGTTCAATCAATATAATCCACTTAACTGGGATGGACACAGATTACTTCAAGGTTAAACAACCTGGCGTCTGCTGAATGAATTGCCACTGATATGTTCCATTAGCAGTGCCGTTACAGCATTTAGATGTGAGCAGCTATAACAACCGGATATCTATTAGTGTTTTATTTCTATAGCTGTATCTGACAAGTTGTTATGATTCCACTGACATATCCTGGGCTCCCCTTGTACGGGAAGTAGGTGGACTTATCTGCGTCCAGCGGGCCACTTAACAGTCTATGTGAACGTAAGCACGGATGCACATTAATAGGCAGGAAAGGAGACACAACACAATGCGGCCAGGATTGGATGCCGGTAAATACTGTGAAGTCGTTATGTCCCGTGCAGAAGTCGTCCCCTGGCCGCCTTTCCTCTCAGTTTTACAGCTTTTACGAGGATTCTTCAGTGACCCACACGGTGCCAAATGTGCCAAGTTATCCACTTCCAGTGACGCACGGCGGGCGCACAGAGATGTGGGTTAAGGCTCCCTGCGGAGCTTTCACTAATGGACAGACAATCAAGGTTGTCTCTTTTTATTTTTAAAGTCGATTGTTTTGAGCGTCTCTGAACGACCATCCTGTTACGTCTTAAGACCACTCTTGGGATGTGAGAAAACACTGGCATTGGAAACTTTTGGAAAAACCCAGATGGTAAAATACACGCCAAGAACATCAAGGGCCGTTTAATGTTATAACTACAGAGATAGTTTCATTGTTTTTAAGAATGTATTTATGTGTCCGCTTCTGTGTCTGAGCTGGAACAACCGAAACAATCTGTTATGACTTTAAAACACATAAAAACATCACAACATACATTTGGATACATCACACTGGACTGTAAAAACCCACATTAACTATTTCCTCGTCTTATCCACTCACCCTAAACCGGGGTCTCACCTGAAGCTGCGAGTCCAGACAGGATGGTAAAGAAATAGAGCCCTTTTACGCACATTGGATGGACGGCAGGCTGTCCGATGATCGAGAGACCAGGAGTCAGCTAACCCACTGAGACTCCGCTGACTCACAGAGACGGGAAACCCTTCCGAAAGTCTATGGATCCCCCTTTGGAGAGAGATAAAACATGAAGTTACGCAGAGCCCTGTCCTCCACCTTGTGTTTCCAAAGACGCGTCCTAACTCGCCGCTGCCCTCTTACATTTCATTTCAGCACCCTCCCACCACATTTTCGGGCGGAGTAACAAAGTCTTCTACTCTCCTCCTCGTTGCCTTTTTTATCTCTCTCTCTTTCTCACACACGTTAAACCCCAGGCCGGCAGATTCTTGATGCTCATCCAACCTGTTCTGCTGCTGCGTAAAACACATCGTGGTTTCATGCCAAAGCTGTTGCGCAAACACATCCGTATTTCATAGACGATGCATAATCTAATTATGATCTAATGTTTATGATCTGGTGTATCATGATACATTTTAACACAATTCAATATAAAGCCACGCTGTGTGATATAACACGGTAAGTGAGACATCTGAGGCACATAATGGCTCTTTATGATGTGACATATGACCTCATATTGTAGGATAAGGCCTGGTTTTGACATGTTTAATATGTTATCACCTGGATCATATTTTATCCATTGAAATGTTTTGACTTTTACCACCAAATTGAATTTAAAAAGTCAGATAATACAATCAGTTCATCAGAGAGACAGATTGGTTAAAGAGAATTTCCATTTTACCGTTTTAAAATTGTTTAATAATAAGCCAGCGGACTGGTTGTTACCGGTTTGAACCACTTGAGGGCAGAGCTGCACTCTAATGTACACCAGAAGATCACAGTGGATGCTGTGATCTCAACCTTTTGTGGTCGACATGTCAACATGTTGTATTTCATTTGGGAGTTGGGTTAACTTCACAAAGCGTATACATCTATATGGAATCCAAATAGCCCCTTTTTAAAGCCCTAATTGTGGCCAATACAGATGGTTGGCATTTTCACATAATATGAACAAATAGGCCTACATTTGCAAACACAAGTTCATGAGCTGTGTCATAAAATGATAAACTGGAAAATCAATCAATAATCAGCACAATAAGGCAGCCTTTAAAGTCATCATAAATATATTAATCATGCAAGAGGAAGAATCTTCAAAATGTTTTGGGTTTTTTTTCTTATGTGTTTCACTGTTTAATGTTAAGGCTCTATAATATCAGAGTGATTTGTATATTATTTAACACTCAGTTATTAAGTTGTTATTGATACTTTAAACGACTGTGCAGAGATATTAATATCAATCTCAGAAAAAGTGCGGTTTTACTCTACCACTACAAAATGGAGCCATAAGAAAGGTTACCAAATCAGATCATAAGGTCTTTGAGTTCTGCTTGATAACACAGATATAAAGCACGTTTATAATATTCATAATATGTTTTCAAAGAGGGAGAGAGTAACTAGTATGTTTATTTATATGGTGGTGAGCCCTTCAATATAATAAAGCATCGTGAGCATTTATATTTATTACTGTAATATGATGCACCCCAGGATTAGCACATGATTTAAACTCTGTTGTTGTAGTTTTTAACCTTTATTACAAGATACAGACAACAGTAATATACATTTTAATTTAAAAACATGATACACAAAATACATCAGCTGCAAAAAATCATGAATAAATGATTAAAAAAAGAGACGCCACTCAGATATGAGCACTTTACGGCACCTAACTCATTCAGTTTGCCTTCATTTTGAGGTTTAACTGCGAACCTATTTTGAAAAAAACACTTCCTACGTGTGTGTGTGTGTGTGTGTGTGTGTGTGTGTGTGTGTGTGTGTGTGTGTGTGTGTGTGTGTGTGTGTGTGTGTGTGTGTGTGTGTGTGTGTGTGTGTGTGTGTGTGTGTTAAGGAGAGAGAGAGAGAGACAGAGGGAGAAGCAGCAGGTTTACTACTTTACTCTTTGTCTCATTGAACAGACATCTTGATATTTTTTCATATCGTACAGTAAATATTTATTCACACGAGCTTAAGAGGGAATCGTTCTAGAAACACAGAGTTCATCTTAACAAAATGAACAGCATGGGTGTTCAGGCCACGCTCGCCGTCCTCCTCCTGTTCATAGCTACGGTGAAGGCTGGTAAAGGTAAATTGTTAATTTTATTGCATTTTATTGTGCTTTTTATGTTTAAAAATCATAAAGTCTTAATATATTGGTCTGGATTTAGAACAACATTCTGACAAAAGGTATTGCATTCATGAGCCACTTCTCCCATTTCCTGTTTCGTGTCTGCGCCTTAACTGCTATAACTGTTGTCCTGAAATGACAAACTAAAGCATGCACACTAAAGTTAACTTAATATTTGTCAATGTGTTTCAAGGAGGAGTAACATTCTCTGGAGAAGAATTCACAATGACCTGTCCGGAAAGCGGGGCTTGGTTCAAGAAGCAAAGAGAACTAAACCCCAATGAATATGAATATAAACTCAAATATGATGGCAAAAGCAAGGGCTTATACCACTGTGAATATCCGATTGGAGAGGAAACAAAAAAACAAAAGTATTATTTTTACGTGAAAGGAAAGGGTGAGTAAAAAAACATACTTTCTCATGACGTGCCGTCTGTGTAAGTCGTCCTTGTCTCTGCTTTCATTCATTTAACTGGTGTTTTTTGTCCTTTAGTGTGTGTAGACTGTTTTGAGCTGGACCCAGTTATATTTGGGGTGGTCATAGCTGTGGATGTGTTGGGGACAGCTTTTTTGATGATGATCATCTACAGGTGCACCAAGAAGAAAACCTCAGCTGGAGGTACTCACACTCCCAAAGGTAAAAATGCATTTATCTATTTATTTCTATTTATTGAAAGTGTTTTTAAACCTATTTATTCTTCCTTTTATCATCACTTTTTCTTCTCTTATTTGCTTTTAATCCTGCTCAGTGAACATTGGAAGCACCCATGTCTGTTTCGTGCTGTGTGTTTTCGTGCTGTGTGTCTTCTGTATGTCCTGTCATTAATGTTTGTGTGACACCCTCTCCTGCTACTGCGCATAAATTCTACCTTCAGATACTAATAAAGTAAACTGAACTGAAATGAACTGAAGATCAAAAAGAACATGCGGTGTCACTACCTTACCTATGTCCCCAGTACCAAAGCACTTGTGGTGTCTTGCATGTTTTAGTGTTGATGCATGCAGATCTGTTTCTCTGAGACCTGTCTACAAATTAGAAATAGTATTGTACATCTAATCGTGCAGTTGATGCAGCTCTTGCAAATGCTATTTCAGTTACAGTGCCTATAGAAAGTCAGTGTACCCTTTTGAGATAATGCCGCCACCACCATGCTTCACTGTAGGGATGGTCTGGTTTGGGTGGCGTTCTGTGTTTGGTTTCCACCAAACATAGCGCTAAGAGTTTAGCCCAAAAAGTTCAATTTTGGTCTCATCTGACCATATAACCTTTTGCCACGTGGCATCAGAATCTTCAATATGTTTTTTTTATGAGACTCAGTGTGACCTTCTTTCAGAAGAGGCTTCTTTCCTGCCACCCTGCCATACACGTAAAACTTGTGAAATTGTTGTCACATGACCAGATCAACCAACCTCTGCTATTAAGAATTATAACTCCTTCAAGGTCACTATCGGCCTTCCCTGATCAATCTTTTCCTGGCTCGGTCATCCAGTGTGGAGGGGCGGCTCGATCTAGCCAAGGTCTAGGTGGAGCCATATGCCTTCCACTTCTGGCAATACTCTAAACGGTCCTCAGAGGGATAGTTAAAGCCTTTGAAATCTTTTTATATCCTTTTCTAACTTGTGCCTATCCACAACTTTATCTCAGAGCTCTTTTGAAAGCATTTTTCCAACCATGGTGAATTATTTGTGTTCCCATGCACTACTAGTGGATTCCTCAAGGAACAGCTGATTTTATTCTGAAGTAATCAAAGTCACCACAGTTGATGTAAGGTGGAGGCTAATTAACTAGGCCAATTGTGCAATTTGGAAGGTGATTGTTTATACCTGAGAATGTTTATAATTGTTTTTCTAAAGAGACTCATTCACTATTCTAGGTGTATTTATTTATTTATTAATTTTTAGAAATAAAAAAAAAGATTTCACTTGAATGTTGTAAGGCAAAATGTGTAAATCAAGCGGGAAAATATATATTTTTTTACGTATTACCATTTCAGGCTGTAGAACATGACTTTCTATAGGCACTAAATGTGTGTGTGTTAAAACTGCCTGGCTGAAGTAACACATCATAACTGTATGTCTGTATATGCACGCACAATCAACCACAAAGCATTCTTTTATAGTGAGTCTCATACCACAACTGACAGGAAATATCATGAGTATTTCTGTCCTTCTAGCACCTGCTCGTTCAGGAGGCCGGGCTCCACCTGTCCCATCGCCTGACTATGAGGTAGGTACAGCATAAAAAAAAGCATATTTTCAGATGAATTCAACAGATTGTCTTTTCCAGGGTGACTTCAAATGAGTGAAACCATCATAATCAGTCATGTTTCAACCAAAGATTGGAAATAGCCAAACATATTCTCCAGTGTCCAGCTACAATTAGAGAGTGTCATTTTTTTAAAACATGAAGGTCCAGGAGGATCTTTTGGCAGAAATAGAATATAATTTTGATAGATTTCTTTAGTGTATAATCACCTGGGAATCACAGTCGGACATGTTTCTACAGTAGCCCAGAATGGACAAACACTGGCTCTAGAGAGGGCCATTCACGTTTTCACGTCGGCCACCTTAGTTCTCCGTACTTCTACATCCACTGAAGAACTTTCAATTGGTTGCAATTTGCAAACTGGGTGCCAGATGCATCTAAATCTGAATCTTTAAAGGGATAGTTAGACATTTGGAGAAATACATTGAAATACATTTTTTAAAAAGTATAAGATCAAAACAAAGTGCTTTTTAAGATTCCAGGAAGTCACTGTGCCTGGCCAAGAAACAGTCAGCACGTAACTAAATCTAAAATCTAAAATCGTCTCATCGAACTCTCAGCAAAAGAAGCAGATTTCCCAAAATGTCAAACTGTCTCTTTAAATAAAACTATTTATTTTTCTAAGTGAATATACTGAAAACAACTAAAAATATCCTTCCACCCTTTTTTGATTACTGATGATCCTGCAAGCATGACTGTGATTTGACCGAACCGTATTAAAAAGAAAACATTTTGCACATTTTTAGGAATAAGATGACTATAATCATCCTAATGCTGTTTATGTTTTGACAGCCACTGAGTCATCACACTCGCGCCAATGATCCTTACTCTGTCGTGAACAGGACGGGATAGAGACGAGTCACCCGAGTGCAGCTGCCAGGTCACTGGTTTAAAGGCTGCACAGACGAAGGCAGACATTACCAAAAGACATACATGAACATCAGTCATGCTCCCAGTAGCATGCAAACACTGGGTTTGCTCTCTTGGATTAAATGGGTCGCTTGATCCAATTGTATGAAGAAAACACTTACGTTTCTCACTTCCCCTACTATTTCATGCACAAGCAGTGTAATTTATGATTAATTTGTCCACATAGCTGCCACCACTGCAGTCCATTCAAGCTAAATGGCATTGAAAAATGAGTTGGGAACTACTTTCTTCTGAAGAAATAGTCTCCATGAAAACTGTTGACAGTGTGTTTAGTGGATTAGTCCAAGTAACACAGACATTATTTGCGTGTGTGGCTATACATCAGTGATTCCCAACTTGAAAGTTGTGCGGTTACCAGTGGGCTCATGGAAAGATTGTGTAGCTCAGTTTAATGTTATATATATTAGCATGTGTGGTTTTTGAGGAAAATAAAAAACATACAAAAGGGATTACAAATCAGTGTTATGAAAATCTTCAATTTATTTATTGTCACAATTATCTATCAAGTTTACTAAGTATCGTAGTCTGAGAGCTTTCTACTGACCCGAGTCAGCTTTAATACATTAACATCGAGTGTTGTAATAAAGAGTGCATGAGTATTAGTTAAAAAAGAAAAAGTTAAAAGATATACGTAACATAAATTACTCAAATATCCAGTTTCTTTTAGAAGTATGAATGGAAACTTGACTGACTACTGATCAAAAGCAAAATCAGGCCCAGCATGAACCTGAATAGTTTCTGTCCTAGCCCGACCCAAGCCTGAATCATGGCAGCCATTTTGGGCCCAAGCCCGTCTAAGAACTTGTATGTCCACTACTGTTTTATTAAGTGAATTTTGAGACCCAAACTCGTCGGGTAGAGCATCAAAACTTTAATCTCTGTTAAAGCAGTACAGTTAAGGGCTACGTGAGCCCATCTGATCTGGCACTTTTGTTTGGGAATTACTGCTTTATAGTATTTTAAAACTACTTTCCATACTGTGAGCGCCACAGAAAAATGTCCATTCATGTGTATTGTACTGGTGTGGAGATGTTTTTCTTAAATATACATAATGTACATATAATGTTCAGTTGTTTTTAAACTGTTATGTTAGTGCTAATTCAATTATTGGAACTGTTGGGCCTATGTAAATCATAAATAAGTCATAGAGTGTGGTCTTTACCTACTCTGTAAAGTGTCCTGAGATAACTTTTGTTATGATTTGGCACTATAAATAACATTGATTTGAATTGAATTGTATGTAAATGGACATGTGCATAATTGAAAAGTATGAATACACTCCTTGATGTGTAGTGTGAGTATGTGAGTACAACAATACAACAATAACACCGTTAACTATGATCTTGCTAATAATATAATATAATCATTTGAATTATACACTTTCAAAAATGTCAAAGGAAGAATTTATGTCAGAGTTGCTGTATTAGAGGTGTACCTAATAAAGAGGCCATTGAGTGTGTACATGTTTGTTTTTTTATTTAAGGGTACTGACTCTTGAATTCAAATGGTTTGCAGAGTCTAATTTACAATAGTGTCATCATATAAAAATCATAATGTAATTTCAAATAGGCAGATACATATTTTTCATGTACATACACAGTTTGTTTATGTCAAAAGTTCTGACTTTGTAAAAAGCTCATGTTTGCCAGACAATGTTCCTGCACAAACGTATTTTGCTCATCACATCAGCTCGCTTCATTCTGCTGTAATCTCTAATTAATCTCCTTGTGACTGTAACGGACACATGTCACTAATAAATAAACCACAGTCAAAAAAGTTCTCATTTTCTTCTCTGCTCATGGTTGGAAACTTCTACAGATATAACTGTATGCGACCGACTCACGAAGCAGCCTCAAAGCCGCAGCTCATATCCGTATCACACCCACAAGCACATAGTCACTCATATCTATATCTTCTTCGCTCTCATGTCCGAGTGAGTGACATGGCGTGCTGTCTTTGGAAACATCTGCTATGTCTCTGAAACATGTCTATATGCGTAAACATATATTTCATACCCATAGTGCACAATGGAAATGTTTTGTCATGTTTTGGCCAACTGTGTTTTTTCCAGCAGTGACTGATCACAGCTGCACTGATGAAATGAAGAAGGGGAAACGTGATGTAATACTGTATTTCTCCTTTTATGCAGACTACCAATAATTAAGAAGTCTATATTCGTCATGCAGCTCCAGGGAGTAGGGTTTAGTGGAAACACTCCCACACTTGCTGCTCAGTTATCTTCATCTCACATCAGCTTTATGTTTGTGTGAGAGAGAAACAAAAAGGTAGAGGGGAGGTTGGGGGTGGGGTAGACAATGTGCTCCACTCTGGCTGTCTTTAGTCAAATCGTTTACACGCGCAGACCTACATCTGTTTGTCGAGTGTCTGTTTTAGCGAACACACACAAATGTATGAGCGTACGTGTGTGTCTGGTGCACAGGTGTTACAAACATACATAGTGCACAGAAATGGCAGAGAGAGAAAGAAAGACGAGAACAAAGCTGTGAAGCTGTGTGTGTGTGTGTGTGTGTGTGTGTGTGGTTGTGTGTGGTCTGTGTGTGTGTGTGTCTGTGTGTGTGTGTGTGTGTGTGTGTGTGTGTGTGTGTGTGTGTGTGTGTGTGTGTGTGTGTGTGTGTGTGTGTGTGCGTGTGTGCGTGTGTGTGTGTGCGTGTGTGCGTGTGTGCGTGTGTGCGTGTGCATGTGCGTGTGCGTGCATGTACTTGCACTGAGTCAGAAGGTGGTTGTGTGTGGGTCGATCAGGGCTGTGTTTCTGAGACGAGCTGTCTAAGCTTCGTTGTTTGATCTCTCGTCTCTTGCTCAGGTAGAGAAATGCAGTTTGTAACTTCGCCACAGCAGCGTCAAGAAAGTGAAAGACTTTGAGCAGTGATCAAAGAATTTAAGCTATAAGATTATCTGACATTGGTACTGGCGGGGGGGCTCATCTTTGTTACTATTTTAACCTTTCTGTCTCTTCTACCTTGCTCTTCTCTCTCCCCTTTACCCTTGTTGTGTAATAATTTTTATCTTTTCGATGTCTCTCTTTATTTTCATAATTTCGTAATCTCTGGTGCAATAGACTGAAATAGACCTCTGAAACACTCTCACCCTATAATACCCTAATACAGCAACAATAGCAAGTGGTGGGGGAAGAATTCAGATTTTAATGTAAAAGAACCAAATCAACAATGGAAAAATGCTCCATTATAAGTAAATAATAAGTATTTAGAAGTATTAAAAGCTATATATATTTTTTTTATAAAATAATACACCCATGGGGCATTTTGAGGCATACAGAATGAACGAACTGCTTTTCCATAAAAAAATATATTATGATATATATCTGAATTGTTATTTTCCTTTTTTTTTTTGACGGGTTTGACAAGGACTTTCTGTCCCGTTCTGTTTACATTGTAACAGCCAATAGGCATGGCGGGTTGCCAGGGTTGTCTGTTGTTGGGTGCAGGTACTGTAGGCTGGCACCGGGTGAAATGGAGTTTGCCAATCCTGCAGCTGCTTTGTTATTTGCCCCAGCAGCTGAGTGACCGGAGACGGGCAAACACGTGAGTCAATATAGGCCAAGCATTCACTCTACGGACTGAGATAAAGGAGTTCAACGGCATTAAAACACAAGCCCAAATGGCTACATTTCTCCTTGATCTGTAAGCTAACTTTCATGTTGACTTAGCTGTAACGGTAACTGTCAGACAAACTCCTCTGCAATACTTTTTTTTATGGTGCGAGGGGATGGGTTCAAACAGGCTCAAACAGACTCCGGTCTCCTGGGCTACTGGGCCGGGTCTATCTCCAGGTTTTACACAGCACTCAAAGAAAGACGTTAAAAACCGTTGTAAAATTAACTGATTAGTCGAAATTAGTCGTTACCCTGTATGATTCATCACTTGACATGGCAACCCGACTGCTGGAATTATTTTTTGTCGTTGTGACTACGATCTTGAGAGACCAGATGGCAGTTTCTGCTCGTTCTCCATATTCAACCTTTAAATAAAGTACAGCTTTATCATCAAAATTAACTTTTCGAATTGGTGAAACCTGTGGTTACTGGTGGTATATGTGAAGTTTGAGTGAGAAGTGCAACAGCCACAACTGTTTCATGGGACGTCACAACACTATGGCCTGTCTGCAAAAGGTAATAACACAGCAAACAAATTTAATTCATGTTTCAAAACATAGCTGTTGTGTCAGTGTAGAGGCCAATACCAGTGGTTTTTGTGTACCTCACTGGAACCAGTGACATATTATTATTATTATAAGCCCCAAAATGTAATTTATTTGCACACACAAAGCACATAACGATCCAGATAATGACAAAATAATAAATATAACCACCACCACCACCCTCACCATCAAGCACAAAACAAAACTTGCACGCATAGTTTATCAGGCCGGCAAAATAATCGGCTCTTCCCGAACCCCCCCCCCCCCCCCCCCCCCCCTTCCACAACTGTACACCCGGTCAGTACTCAGGAAAGCCAATACAATCACACAGGACCCCACCCACCAATCCTTTGACTTACTGCCATCAGGTCGACACTACAAGGTCCTGTTGGCACGATAAAACATCTATAAAATATCTTTTGTCCCCACTGCCACTGCCCACAAGCAACATATCCCTCCCACTCAGTCACCCCCTTTGCACTGCTTGCATCTTTTGGCATTAATGTATTGACATTGTTTGGGACTGTCTGTTTTGTATGTATTTATTTATTTTGTGTAAATTGAACCTGCCCTGTCAAAGATGAATTTCTGTCACTTGACAGACAATAAAAGTTTTTTTATCTTATGTTGAGAAATGTGTCAGGAGAGGTCACAAGCTTATAAAATGTACAAACCCCTCAACTTAAGGAGAAAAAATGAACTATAACAAAAATAAAAAAAGATGAAAAAAGCACAATTACAACAACATAATTTAGAAAAATATAAAAAGAAATAAATGGGCAGAAAAACGGAGCAGAATCAGTCCAATGAAAACAAAGAAACGCATGAAAAACAATAAAGGTCTAACGCATGTACGTAGTTACTTTCCAACACTGGCTATAGCTGCCAACATGACAAGACACCATTTTCATTCCAAAATAATTTAATTTTTCATCATGATAACATCAGTTTTGTTGTAATAAGCACACCTTTGAGTCATGGCGAGGTGGTTGTGGCCCTACTTACAGTATAGGAAGAGGAAAAACATAGATTATGAATGAAAATGACACATCAATCGATTAAAATGCTACAAAAAGCAGAAGAACAACTGATGAACACTGAACTATGACACACAGCCACGAGTTAACAGGTGACTGATGTGAAGGGTCTTTTAAGAGCAATATCTTACAGGCGTGGTGTTAAAGAAATCCTAGCTAAAACAGAATGGAGAACACATGGAGAGTGTCTGTTTTTCAGCTGGTGGGTCTACTTCTGGCGTTCAGCACATCGTACGTTTGTTTCTGACGAGGTTTCAGAGGCTTGAGGGAGGAATGGTGGTGGAAAGAGAAAAGGCGTCATTTAACTTGTCATTTTTAAACGTGATAATCACATGTGCCAGTTGAAATGCCTTTGCATTTACCTGGTAATCATCATCGGGGGTTCTGCCGCCTGTGCCGTTTGGAACTAAAAGCTGTCTATCAGAGCCTGGGGGACAGATTTATTCATTCATTCATTCATTTTATTAATATAACAATATCAACAAATAGAGTTACAGTAAGTGACAAACAGCTAGATAGATAGATGATGGATTTACTTTTCTTTTGATAGATAGACGGATAGATAGATAGATAGATAGATAGATGGATAGAGGGATAGACGGATAGACAGATAGACAGATAGACGGATAGATGGATAGTTGGATAGACAGATAGACAGATAGACAGATAGACAGATAGACAGATCGATAGATAGATAGATAGATAGATGGATAGACAGATAGACAGATAGACAGATAGACAGATAGACAGATAGATAGATAGATAGATAGATAGATAGATAGATAGATAGATAGATAGATAGATAGATAGATAGATAGATAGATAGATAGATAGATAGATAGATAGATAGATAGATAGATAGATAGATAGATAGATAGATAGATAGATAGATAGATAGATAGATGGATGGATGGATGGATGGATGGATGGATGGATGGATGGATGGATGGATGGATGGATGGATGGATGGATGGATGGATGGATAGATGGATAGATGGATAGATGGATAGATGGATAGATAGATAGATAGATAGATAGATAGATAGATAGATAGATAGATATTGATTTTACTTTTCTTATGAGGGGTGATTGGACCTTTCCCATGCTGAGATGCAATGAGATAGACAGCCACTCCAATCACAATCGTACCCACGAGGTCTCCTACAACTATTCCTGTTAATGCAACACTGTTGAGCTCAATGCAGTTGTTGCAGGCTGGACACACACACACACACACACACACACACACACACACACACACACACACACACACACACACACACACACACACACACACACACACACACACACACACACACACACACACACACACACACACACACACACACACAGCACAATTACTGTTATGGTAATACTGCCCTTAATACAGTGTAAATGCAACTAAGTACTGTATAAAAGTACACATTAAACCCACAAAAACACGAGGTCCTGTTGAAGAACTTACTTCGAAATTTCACATAGATTTTTGGTCCTTCAGTAGAATCACCATCACTGGATGTCACACACGCATACTCTCCTGTGTTCTCATCTTTGTAGGACAATGTCAAATTGCTTTGAGGGTGACCATTAGGTGCTTTAATTTGATGAGCATCACCACAAGACAGCTTGATCCCATCAGGGAGATCGCTAACTTTCAACTCAGCATCTGTGCAGGGAAAAGACAGATTCGGACATAATTTCATGCATGTTGTTACAATTAAGCATCTCAATTTATTAACTAATAAAGCAGTCCTCTTACCTTGACAACTGACAGATGCTGTGAAAAGAAAGATTCAACCATTTACTTTATTGAAACGGCCAAACAGTAATGTACTATCAAAACAATAAAAGGGTAGGTTTCCCCTGTTTTGATTCAAGTCATATAAAACAAATATCAGGGCAGGTATGCCTACCAGTCAGTGTCCAAAGCAGCAACCGACAGGCAGGCAAGACGAACTGACGTTTCATCGTGGGTTTATTCTTCTGAGTTCTGCTGATAACAGATAATGTTTCAGATCGCTGTAACAAAGAGCAAGCATGCAACAGAAAACAGGAAGAACGCCATTTTCTGCTCCCTGTCAACCATTTTGATCAACCCTCGGTACCAGATAGCTGATGATGAAAGACAACATGTTGTCTTTTTACCTTATCATCTAATTTCATTTTATTTCTTTTTTCATTCATTTGTCATTTCTACTGTTTGTTAAAAGCGTTTTTTTTGTTCATCTTGCTTTGTTGATGCGTATATATAATGCGTATTGTTGTAAGTGCCTGTGCTTTGTCCGTCAAAGCAATTTGTATACCTTTGTTTTTAAAGGTGCTATATAGATAAAGTTAACAGCAACAAAATATTTGGGGTGTTATTTCAAGACAATCATTTAATAAAAAGTCTGACTTTGGTTTTAGTTGGTTCTACCAAACAAAATATTATTTGGAATCCATCAAAACATACACTTTTGCACAACACAGTTCATCTGCGATTCATTTAAATTACAATATGACATGCACAGGAAATTTGAAATAAAATTACTGACCTTGAAATGAAGCGCTGCCGTGCTCCTCTGCCAAAGCGTCACTGCCTGTTGAAGTTTAACAGTCTCTCTCTCTGTCTGTGCGTGTGTGTGTGTGTGTGTGTGTGTGTGTGTGTGTGTGTGTGTGTGTGTGTGTGTGTGTGTGTGTGTGTGTGTGTGTGTGAAGGAAGTAAAGTGTGATTGGTTTATTCTCCATCATCTGGAGGGTTCTGTGTCTGTGTGTCTTAGAGTAAATGACACTGGTAGAAAGTACATTTACTCAAGTACTTAATAATATTTTCATTTCATGCTGCGTTATTATTCTATCCACCAAAATTTATAGGGAATTTCGTATTTTTACTAATAGTTACTTTAATGAATCTTTAATTCAAATTGTACATATACAGAAAATATGATATGATGCATTGTTATAGAACAAACTAGTTAAACACTATATTACATAGTTAAAAAATAGCTCCAAATTGACTAACTGAAACCGTGAAGTGCTACCTATACATTATTGTACCAGCGTCAATGCTCTAATAATAGCTTCTGTGCTAATAATGCTCACTCATACTGAAGTAGTGCAGGACTTTCACTTGTAATGGAGTTTTGTTTGTTTGTTTTTTTACAGTAAAGGATCTGAATACTTCCTCCACAGTTGATGCCAGGATATACTGTCAGTGGATTTACCCTAATGCCATACTTCATTTTGTCAAAACAGCTTCTAGACTTTCTAAAGGGCATGCACAGCAATCTGTGATGGAACATCTTCACATTAACTATGGAAATGAAGTTACTAGCAGCCTTATATGAACTGAAATGACTGATCAGTGTGTTTACTCTGTCTGCTTGTCGTTGCTTCTGGAGATGTGTGGAGCAGCTCCGTCTGGTAAAACAAAGACATGAACACAACCAGATTAATATTTGAATCCCCCCGCGTGATGTGAATGTTTGTGCTGCTGTGTGTGACAGATTACATTCCCTGTTCAGCACAGAAGGAGCCGCAGAGAGAGAACAAAGAGATGCTCTCACAACACAACTCTGTTTCCTGTCTGAAGAGAAGCCACAACAACCTGTGACCTAGAGCAAACACCTGGCACAATCAGGCGCGCGCACGCACGCACGCACGCACGCACGCACGCACGCACAAACACACACACACACACACACACACACACACACACGCACACACACACACACACACACACACACACACACACACACACACACACATGCTTATTTGTCTTGGGCACCTGCTGTTATAAAAAAAAAAGAAAAAGAAAGTGTCAAATTTCAAATTTCTTCTTCACCAAAAGCAACAGTGTTTTCACACACACACACACACACACACACACACACACACACACACACACACACTCATCACTTGTAGCCTGTCAAAAACACACCTCACCCTCATAACTAATCTCCATGTTTTCCATCTTATAAAGCACCTCAGAGCGCCCCCTGGTGATCACCAGTAAAACCACAGCATGCCCAGCATTTACTTCATACAATTTCAATATTATCTTTATTAGACGTTCTCTTTTATACACATATACATATGCATACAAATATACAGTACATGACATGTTACATGTCCATATACAAATACATACTGCATAAATACGTACCATCTTATTTGGATATTATTGGTCAAAATGTAAAATTCCCACATACAGTACGTTATCATTGGACATTCTGGCGTTAGCATCGAACAATTAATGCATTCTGATAATGCAAACAGGGAGAGGGGACATCATGAGCATGTGGTTACAGGAGGAAATCATGTCGACACATACAGAATGTAGGGTAGGGAATGAGTCCTTACCCCCAAGTGAAGGAGTTCAAGTACCTCGGGATCATGTTCACGAGTGAGGGGACGATGGAGCGTGAGTTTGGCCGGAGAATCGGAGCAGCGGGGGCGGTGTTGCAGTCGCTCTACCGCACCGTTGTGACGAAAAGAGAGCTGAGCCGGAAGGCAAAGCTCTCGATCTACCGGTCAATCTTCGTTCCTACCCTCACCTATGGTCATGAAAGTTGGGTCATGACCGAAAGAACGAGGTCGCGAGTACAAGCGGCCGAAATGGGTTTTCTCAGGAGGGTGGCTGGAGTCTCCCTTAGAGATAGGGTGAGAAGTTCAGCCATCCGTGAGGAACTCGGAGTAGAGCCGCTGCTCCTTAGCGTTGAAAGGAGCCAGTTGAGGTGGTTCGGGCATCTAGTAAGGATGCCCCCTGGGCGCCTCCCTAGGGAGGTGTTCCAGGCACGTCCAGCTGGGAGGAGGCCTCGGGGAAGACCCAGGACTAGGTGGAGAGATTATATCTCCACACTGGCCTGGGAACGCCTCGGGATCCCCCAGTTAGAGCTGGTTAATGTGGCCCGGGAAAGGGAAGTTTGGGGTCCCCTGCTAAAGCTGCTGCCCCCGCGACCCGAACCCGGATAAGCGGATGAAGATGAGATGAGATGAGAGACATACAGAATGGGAGCATTTGTATGTGTAACAGTCCAGAGCACTAGATTCAGAGAGACAAAAACACTGACAGCTTTGTTTTGTGAACAAGAAATTCAAGTCCATGGGTGAACTTGAGAAACAGTGAGAACAGAGTGTGTCGATCCTGCATGTGGCCCATTAACAGGTGAGATCTTCTGGGTCTTCGTCACCGTGGTCGAGCTTGAAGGTGACGGTTGAAGGTTGAATGGCTGACTGGCAGTTGCTCTGGGTTTCCTGTTGGAAAGCTGCACCAATTGAAGATGTAGTTATACATGCATGTACTCCGTGTGTGTGTGAGTGTGTGTGTGTGTGTGTGTGTGTGTGTGTGTGTGTGTGTGTGTGTGTGTGTGTGTGTGTGTGTGTGTGTGTGTGTGTGTGTGTGTGTGTGTGTGTGTTTGTGTGTAACTTTGAGGTCAGTCAGAGCCAGATCTCCTCACTGCTTGTGCTGTTAACCTTATAGATGTAGCCCACCATTGGATATCTGGCAAAACCTAGGAAATCAAAATTCAGAGGAAACACAAACCAAAATAAAACACTCACCGCGTTTCCTCCACACTGAATCTAAAATATAAATAATGAAAAATGCAACAGCGTCGGAGCATATTATTCCTGACCTCTGGCGGCGTAGGCTAAAGACAGATCTTCCTCCTCCTCTTCATCTTTCTTCTGCTCTCCCACACTGTTCTGCTGGGCAGCCTCTCGGGCTATGGGGAGTGATGCAAGAAGGGTGGAGGTGAAGAGATACATGGATGAGTTTGCAGGGGTAGCTTTTGGAATTACACTTAATTTTATTTGCCACAAGATAGATGAGAAGATTGATCATCTGAGAGGGGTATCTTCTCATCTAACTCTGGGCAAGAATGCCAATTAATGTCCTTTCCAAAATCATATATCTGAAATATCACTCTCCATACATGTTGAATTGCATTCTTGCATTCTTTACATTCTTGCATATTAAGCTGACTTGATAAACCTAAAAGACTCTATATCTATAGAGCAATTTCACAGTTCTTTCCAATGGCTGTTTTTTTAGTGTAGTTTTGAAATTCTGATACTTTGCTGAATATTGTTGTTGGGCACCTGTGTGTGTGTAACATGAATAATAATAGAGTGAAATAATCGAATTTCCCGTTGCGTGATTAATAAAGTAATTCTCCTTCTTCTTCTTCTTCTAACTGTACAACAGCAGCAGCTATGTTTAGCCTAACTACAACATCAATATGCTTCACAATCGTACTTTTTTATGGTGTATTTTGGTCTGAATACATTTGTAGTTACTTAATATTCTCAATGCTGGATTTCAAGTAACCCTCAATTGCTTAATATGTGTTTATCAATCTTTCTTCTCTGATAAATGTTGTACATGACTTCAGACATAAGTCATTACGGGCGGGGGGGCTTTTATCCGTAACTTCACGTTACACCAACGGCAAATGTCCTTTACCGACACATTGTCCACTTTCTGAGCTTTGCCTTGACTCCCCTACTGTATCATACCTAGAGACCTAGCCTGTATTTTGGTGATAGACAGATGGTTTATCCAATCAGCAACCAGTATTTTCGCCCCTTCCCAAAAGATCTCCAAACGAGAGTTCCCAGATGGATATGCTGAGCAAATGAGAATCATGCGAATCAATACATCTGGCGGAGTCAGGTTAGGGGACATTACCACAAACTACTGAAGCACAATGAATTGAGGCCTCTGAAACCAATCTGAACTGGACCTTTGAGTCTGGGACCCACAGGCAGTCCCTGTAGGAATATCCAGGTTGAATAATTTGCTTGTTCGTAACAAGAGCTTTGCATGATATTGTTGAGTGTAGTTATGGCTTAAAAGATTATAGTATTTTCAAATGTCAGTGTTGTCAATGTTATACAGGTCAGTGTCTGTGTATACTGTATGATTAGAAGGTGTTTTTTCTTCATAAACGTCATAAGTTCATACCTTTCCTCAAAGTGTTGAGGTCGTTGAGCTGCATGTTGGAAGGCAGAGACATGTTCTCTCTGGGGATGTAGGTCTTATCAGCTTTTTCTGTCTTCAGATTGGCTGAGTCACTGTGCAGGGAATATTGAAGAAAACACATCCAAATGGGGTTAGATGTGTAATTGGTCTGCAGGATGGACATCAAATATTCATAAGAGAACAAATATGCTTTCATCACTGTTTTCCATCACACCTGCTAATGATGCTGAGATGTAAATTATTAGATGAGTGATACAGTGTGAAGGTGGTTGGAGGAATTATAAAAGGAGATCGGGGATGTCCACTTACCTGACATAAAAGCCTTATCCCTCAAAGCAGTTTCTATTTTCCACAAGTGGCAGGTGGATGTGGTTATGTGTAATGCAGTGTTTCAATGCTAAACCCTTAGCATAAAAGCATTAACCGTTTAGTATGCAGAACACTTTCTGCCTGTGTCAAGTGTGTGTGGAGTGCTGACTCACCATGACTGAATATTTGAGCATTTAAAGAAATAGTACAACAATTCGGATAAACTTGCTTTCTTGCTAAACATCAATATAAAACTACAGCCAGTAGCTGGTTAGCTTAACTTAGCACAAAGACTAGAAACAGGAGGAAACAGCTGGCCTGGCTCTGTCCACCAACGGTACGAAACTGTAAAAAAATCCACCCACAGTACCGGCACCTATAAAGCTTAGTAGGTTACTCTGTATGACATTCAAAGTGTTTAAACAGCATCTTGTGGTTTGCAGGGTTAATTTCATGGATGTATTTAGATAACTGGATACATGGTTTGAGGCTGAACCATATTCATTCCTATAAAAGCTGCTCAGTGGCGCATGAAGCCAGAAAATTCAACTTCCATCGCTAAAAATACCTGGATGATCGGCATTGCATCTGCACAGACGGGCCCATAGAGCAGGCGCAATAGAGACTTTTCCCAGCTGAGACGGCTAGTTCTAGTTTAGCACTCCGACTAACTTGAATGGGGATAAAATGATTAATCATGAGGTTCTTTTGAACTTTCGAAATGTTATTGGACCAAAAAATATCCACAGATTTAAGACATCTCTTTCGCAATGTATGTCAATTTGGGCCCCATGGCATCACGTGACTGACACAGAACTTGTGCCACTTAATGTGCCAGATGATATCATGGCCTGATATCACTTCCTGTAGTATCCGGTGGTTGGCAACTTCACCATGACGACATAGCTCCACAAGGGGGCCGATTGGTGGATTTTGTTACCTGTGGACAGAGCCAGGCTACCTGGTTCCCCATGTTTAAATGTAAGTTAATTCCATTAAATGAACCTTCACGGACAGTTAATATTGTGACGGCCTAAGGCTGTCTGTGCTTTGTCAGTGCTCTATGCTGTCTGTCTGTGTGCGTTTCTTTTTCCCTGGGAGTGGCCGTAGTTGTGGGGCGGAGCCTGCAAATCGTAAAAACCTGCGGCTGTGGTTTCTGGTGTCGATATTAGATGGCTATCCAGTCTGTTCGCGCTCTCTGTTGTTTTTCTTTTGTTTTGTGTCATAGTGATGTTTCTGTTCACACTTATTTCTTATGTTGTATATTGACATTTTTGATAAATATGTTGAAGTGACATTTTATTAATTAAATTAATGCATTTCTGCCATGAGTCTGCCACCCAAAATGGTCACACCTCCACTTATTTGACCTTTTTCCGCCTCAGGGGACCACTTAGTGGTCAAAAAAGAGACACTGTCTATCATAACATATGGTTCTATTGGATATCCATCTATCTTGTTGGTCTTCTTCATTTGCTTTTTAGTCTGTAAAGGTGATTCACATAAACATCCACTGACTGAAGTCTAATTACTTTATTTACCTTTTCTTGGTCATCAGAATCTCCACTGGCTCATCTGTAACATAACAGAAGGAGATGTATTATCCTGCAGAGTAACAATGCTACAGTCACACATTTTCTAAACACACTTTAGTCTCACCAAAGGATTTGGTTTTGTTTTTTTGCATGAGGCAGAGAACAATCAGACTGAGGATGAGGAGGGCCATGAAGGCCATGGCTCCCCCAGTCACTATTCCCAGCATGGGCACCTCCACACGAGACTGCAGGAACTCTGGAGAGAGAGAGAGAGTTAAAGGAATGTTTGAATTTTTTGAGAACTCAACTCATGTGCTTTCTTAAAGAGAGTTAAATGAGAAGATTTACACCACTTTTATATCTGTAATGCTACATATAAGGCTATCTAGGACACAGGACAGTTAGCTTAAGATCAGAGCGTACTTCTCGGTTTCTCCTTTACCTTTTATGAACACTGACCTGCCAGTGTGAGGTTGCTCTGCACCGTCCCCACACTGTTGCTCACGTTCAGTGAGATATTCCCTGATAGGCTACCGAGTGTGACCTTCAGTGAGTGATTGGTCAGCCAGGGGTAGCTTCGCGAGTCCAGGATGAGGAAGTCGGAGGTGTTGGCCACCAGCTGGCCAGACTGGTCCACGAAGGTGATGGTGGCAGGCGGGTTAGAGCGTACCAAGGCGAAGAGGACCAGGGAGAGGCCTGGGTCTGAGGTTTCACTGTAGTGGGCGTTCAGCCCGAGGATCTCTGGCTGAACTGGGAGACGGAAGAGAGGAAGGACTTTATTCACTGTATCAATACAAACTAGCTTACAATCCTGGAATATTTCACACAGACTCACACTGGACATCGAGTGTGACCGTGGCATTGTAACTCTCTCCTGTCCTGGGGTTTGTTGCGACACACACCAGCTCCCTGTCCCACTTCCTGGCCCGCAGAGAGAAGGTGCTGTTGTGATTGGTCCCCGGTCTCATGACCTTAGAATCTTCCTGCGACCGCATCACCAGGCGCCCACGGTTGGGCAGTGGAGTTCTCTGCCTCTCCCCGTTCAGGTACCACGTTAGCAAGGGAGGTGCACGGGGATCCCAGCCGTCTGATTGGCAGTTGAACCAGTGCGTTACGTTCTCCTGCATTGTCACAGCCGCCCGGTGCCATCCATCAATTTTGGGGGTGGGCTCAATGGCACCTGCGAGTACAGGATTAGTGTTAATGTGGATTAAGAACGGTTGAGGGCAAAACATGGCAAATAAAAACATTTAAACTTGTATCTACCCTATCTACCCTTGCCTGCATTGGCAACAACTGACACTGCTAAGTAACAAAAGAAAGAAAGGAAGACAGAATTATCACAAGAGATTCAAAAACAGAGATGGGCAGAAAATGTTGCTTTTTCTAACCGTATATTCAAAGGCTCAAGGCTTCGGGTAATTCAAGTTAATGTTTATGTAGCTAGCTAGACCCTTGAATCACAGAATATCCTCTCAAGGCTTTACAGGCCCACAAGGGATGACTGAAATATATGACTAGTAAGCTACTCGTTCGCATCACTGTATACACCTTGTATATATTCTTGCACTTATCTGGTGGGAGGGGCTTAGGACAGAGAGGAAAGAGCTGCAGGAGGAGGGCTGTATTTTGAGAAAACTGCCTACCCTAGCTTTAAAGGGATAAAATGCTTTTCTTGAGGAGAGTAACATAAAGAAAGCTCTTAAGTTTGTTCAATATAAAGCTTAGTTAACTTAGCTTAGCCCCGAGACTGTGATTAGGGGAAGAGCAGCGAGCATATCTAAATTAAATTAACTCAATCCTCATACCAGCACCTCTAAAGCTCACTAATTAACACCTTATACCTCGTTTATTTAATCCATACAAAAGCCAGGTTAAAAAAAATGTTAGGCCTACGCCAGGAGAGGCTCCAGGAGAGGGACAAGCTAACTGTTTTTTTTATCTGTATGACCTATTATTAACACCACTGCTCTTAGTTAGATAAGCAAAAGGAACAGGTCATGCAGTTAACAGTTACTGTGTGCCTTTATTACCTGCCCAGGATAAGGCCAGTGTGTGAAGGAACACGACAGCAGAGCCTGATGCCCATCTTCTCAGACACACACACCACACCATACTGTTCCAACGGAGCACTGCACACGCGTACACATCTACCTGCTTGGAGGAGAAATTACATGTGGACTTTACATGGCCCAAGTCCACTGGGGGTATATGAGGACAAATGTTTTGCTTTCTGGTTAATTCAACCTTTAAAGACACCCGGATTCTTGTTGGGTGAGGTAGAGATGCAGACATACAGAAGCAGACGAAGCTACTGAAATTAAACTTTTAATACAATAAAGACAAAAAACACAGCACACACTGCTCCCTTCTCAATTATTCACTGGTTAGCTTTGATTTGCAGACTTCCGCCATCACTACAATACAAAGCATTGACAGGCCTGCTTGGATCGACGGTGACTGTGCACACACACATACTGTGAGTGCGGGGAATGAGTAATGCCTAGTGCTTGCTTGCAATCTGGGTCATGTGATGTGTGAGCACCTCGGACGAAAGCAGGAACTGAGCCATCAAGAAAACACTCATAATCCCACACATATGGAGACGACCAAGAACATTTTTTTTTAACACACATGATGTCACAGCTCTCTGCCCTCAGGTTGAGGGTGATGGCATTGCACTGACAATCAAAACAAAGGGGCTACACATTACACTGTAAGCGTCCACATACTGCACTTTGCACTCGGCATTTCAATGCAAATGTGTGCACTCAAAAACAGAAAGAAAGCCCTCTACAACACACACACACATGCATTATTACCTCAGTCCTTTCTGCAGACGCTGTTGTGATTCAGCCTGCTGGAGCTCCATGGTAGCGGAGGTGGAGAGGAGGGAGAGTGAAGGGTGGTGATAACAGCGGAAAGATGAGAGGCAGCCCTCCCTGACTCAGTTGCTTTCCCATCTGCGTACACTCATACACTTACACACACGCACACACACATGGCTCTCTGCAGGGTACAGCAGCTCCAGTAGCAGCATTCACTAGCTGGCAGGGGCTGGCTGACGCAGGCAGTTCGGAGGGGAGAGTGGGAAGGGAGGAGGGGATGAGAGAGGAGGAGGTGAGAGAAAGGAAGCGAGCAGCTAATGAGATGGAGAGAGAGAGAGAGAGAGAGAGAGAGAGAGAGAGAGAGAGAGAGAGAGAGAGAGAGAGAGAGAGAGAGAGAATGAAGGCAGGTAGAAAGGGAGCAGAGGAAGGAGAAGGGAGAGGAGAGTGGGCACAGAGTCGTGAGGGAAGAAAAAAAGAGCTGATGTGGGAGAGAGAGGAGAGAGGAGAGGAAACAAGGAGCTCTGTGCAAAATGTCAATCTTTAACAATCTATACATGAAAGTGTGTTGGCTAGAGGAGAGTAAACTGTCAGTTCAGAGGGATACACGGATCCCTTCCCGTAATCCACCATTCCTGTCCGTCATCAGGCATGTTAAAGTAACCCCTAATGTACAAATGCAGACGCTCTAAACGGCTCATAATGTCTGAGCTCCAATACCTCAGACTGAAAAGCCTCTGCAGTGCAGCTGTACAGACCTGAGCAGCAGCATGAAAAGCACTGCAGCCAGAAGGCAGACATAACAAACAAGCTCAGTGAATAGATTTGTCCTGTGCCAATATCAAAAGCTTAAATTACTCTTCAGGAGATACTGTCAAGGTTTTTAATTCCATTCATCTCGTAATAAAACAGCAAAGAAACTCTGTGCTTAAAGTAATAATCTCGATAAATGTCTGTTGAATGATCTATCGCAGAATGAGGTAACACAGTGATGATGGCTTACTGTTATAAGGCCTTTGTATATGCAGTATTATGAACTGGGCGTCTGTGGTGACGTTCCCAGGAAAGATGTCCAATTTTCCATCACCCAGCAGAGGTCAGTAACCCGTATGGATCGAAAGTCTTGCAAATGGTTAAGGTTAGGAATAGGCCCATACACTGTATAAAAAAAGCATTGAACTTGAATGGTGTAAGTTAGGAGCTTGGGAAGAGAGTTTTGCAAATTTATGTCATCTAGACATGACCCCCCCGACAGATTAATCTTCACCTCACCTGTGTATGAAGGGGCATATTGTTTTTTCCAGTCTACTGTATGCTGGTGTTGCGTGTAAACAGTTACCATGGCAGAGCAAACGAAAGGAAAAGAGCGATGACTACAGACAACGGAGCTTTAAAAACAAAAGTTAAAGTGAAATCAGAAACAACTGCCATAGGTGTCGCCTAAGAGAACGAAACAGAGATCTTCTAAATTTTAGTGCCTAGAAGACAGGTTTTGACGAGAAGGCCAAACAAACTATGCATGTAGCAAACAGCCTGCTGTACTGTGTATGCGTTTTCTGTAACTTTAAATCCTCTGTGGATCTAGGTCAACAGAAGGTTAGGCTCCATGACGGATGAAACAAGCTGCATTTATGATTTCCTTTAAACCCACTAAATGTAAACAGAAACAGATGACATGCTGCTGACTGGACTGGTTGGTGCCACAAACAGGTAACATTTAGCAACCGAACACATTGAGCTTCCAGTGACACAATGGATGGAGCTCCAAATAACAAAGGTTTGCTACAAAGAATGCAGTGCACACACATTATCATCACCCGTCTACAACATGTTTCAAGTGTAAAATGTCCCACTCAGTGTGTATCTTGGTCACAATTCTTTAAATAATCAAATATCAGAGAGAAATTATATATATCTCATATCAAGTTTATATTATTTTGTATTGTAAAAGTGCTAGCATTATAATATTTTATCTTTTTAGTATTTTACTGCTGCAGGTTTTTTATGCATCATCATAAGTAATGGAGTAATGTAAATTCATCTATTAGTCAAACAAAAGGAAATTAAACTGTTTTTTTTTCACTTTTTCCAAGCGAAAAGACAAACCGTCCAGTTCCAGCTTTTCAATTGTGAAGCTTTGCTGCATTTCTTTGTCTAATGCGATGGTAAACTTATCTCTGAGCACTCAACTGCTGGACAAAACAAGCTATTAGGAGAGGTCTCCTTGTGATGAACATTTGGTCCATTTTCTATGAATCAATAGATTAAAAAACAATAATCTGCAGATTAATCAACAATAATCAGCTGTAAAATGATCATTGGCTGCCTTGAAGGTGGGAAAAACCGAAGTAAATGTTAAAATTAGAAAGAAAAAAAACACGACTTGTCGGCGTTGTCCTTTATTTACATTTCTGTAATATTGTCTAAGTAACTTACGAAACTGCATTATAAGCACTTATGCTCTATCATGAGTCCAGGCAGGCCTACTGCAGGAAACACACACACACACACGTCATGACCTTTTTAAATTATTTCTTTATTTATATATATTTATTTATTCATCTCAGTTTGGTTGATATTCTTTTTAATCATTGTTGTTGCACTTTAGTATTTTTGTACTCAACAGAAATGAACATAAAAACAAAAACGGAGAAAAAAAAAAAGGACAAAATGAACCAATAGAAAACAAAATGAACCTAAGAAAACAGGAGTAGAGCAGAGCTGGCTTGCTGAGCACGGGAGGCTGGGATGGAAAGAATAGACAGGAGGGGAAGGGTGGAAGAGTTAAGAACGATAAAAGCGGGGACGAAGGGTCAGGTCTGATCAGGCAGAAGATGTGTGTGAAGCAGAGCTCTCTATCCTCCCTGTTACCTTTCATTCATATGCGGTGCTTTCCACTCACACGGGCTGTCCCTTTCCTGTGTGCCTCTGCTCTTTCCCTCTCCAACACGGATCTGAAACAACAGCTCTGGTCACATTAGACACAGTGGAGCCTCTAGTCTTAATTTTACAGTTTCTATCCTGTCGTGGGACAAGAGACACGCAATGTCTTCCATTTCAGCCGTTTCCCCTCCAATTCCCGCCAACTACTTCATTCTTTCTCTTCCAGATCTCACTTTTGGCTTGGTGTAAATAAATGAAAGAAAACATGAGAGATCTGAAAGCGTAATGAACGAAGAGCTGGAGGGAATACCGAGATAGAAACATGCTTCTTCTGCCCACTTACATATTGACTGCGTTTGGAAACCCCCCCCCAGAAAACAGTTCTTTAATCTCAATGAATCCATCCTACGCCACTGTTAACTCCTGTATGCAATCTCGTCTTAGAGATGAAGCTGCTCCCGCCTGCTCTGAAGGGGAGTGAATGTTGGTAAACAGGAAGTGACTGGGTGCAAATGGAGAGCACAGGCACTGCATCTACAGCTCTCTGATGTATACAGCAGATGGAAAAGTCAACCGTGCAACCAAGTATTGTGAAATCTGGCCAGTATGAATACATACAAATGGAGTTTTATTCTTCACACCACAGTCTCTTGCTGGCCCAACATAGACTCAGGGTTATGGTAGGATAGATAGAGGTCAAACAATAAAATTCAATTTAAAAAAAAAAGGGAGGTTCAATCTTCTGCTGTGGTCCCCAGTGTGCTGTAGCCTCCATCTGGCTGTGCTTCAGCTTCGGGCACAGGCCTTGGCAGATATGTTTAAGATGGGCACACCCCACCCCCCGCTCCGGCCACAATCTTGTATTTCTCTGCTGTGAAAGTCCAATCCAAGCTATTCCTTCCTATTGTCACCTCCTGAAATGTTTCCCTTTTATAGTTTGGAGGTGTGTCCAACTACAACAAGATCCATTAACTGTCCATCACCTCCTCCCATCTTCCTTTCCAGGCCTGGGAGTAGCAAAGCAAAGCCGAAAAAGAGTTAAAAGAAAAACCAAAAGAGGGGAGAGGGGAGTGATAGTAGTTGCAGTTTCCTCATTGGTTGCCATAGCAACAAGGTTCGCCTGGGGAGGCGGGGGCCATGTCCTTAAGGCGTCGTCCGATCAGAAGCCGACGTAGTAAATGACGGTGGGAGGATGACAGCAGAAAGAAGTGGGTTTGTCCGTCTCCACACTCTGGGTGTTTAGGATGATATGTCAGCTATATTACAAGTTTGTCCCTCGTTTTTTTGTCTCTCACTTTTTTTTGTGTGTCAAGTCTCTGTAGCACCCGGACCGACCCAGACAAAGACCAAAACCTGACCCTGTATAGCCTGCCACAACTACCCCATGGACAGAAAACAGAACACGTCAACAAGAATGACAGTCACAACAACATCGATTGAAATGATACTTTAAAACGCAACACAAAATAATTACTCTCCTCTTATTCAAGTGTCTCGATATAATAATATTAAAACAAAAAAAGAACAATCTTGTTTACGACACAGAAAGAGCACTCTTTCTCTTCTCTCTGTCCTCTTTTGGCTAGAAATTTCAAGATTCATTAAACAAAAACGGAACAAAAGCATTTTGAAGACATCCAAAAATACAAATGATAAACAATACCAATATAAAAACGCCTCCCCAACATCTAAAAACAAATGAAAAAAAAAAAACAGTAACAAATAAGAAAGGATTTGATACAGAAATTGCAATAGCGTTCTATACATGGCATTACTGTACAAGGAAATGAGCAAATGTCTGGTAAAACTACCCACAATGCAATACACTGTCACTGACGTGGGAAAGGAGGATGGAGCAAAGGGGAAACCCAAGTTGGGGGAAGTCAGGGGTGGAAAACAGGGTAACAGCAGGACAGAGCGGGGAACTGCAAAGAGGGGTGGAAACAGACGGAGAGAGAGGACAGCTTGAACCGAAAGTGCAGAATTACTTAAGGAATCAAAGAGCAATGTTGTCATCCTTGCAACACAGAACTGTTTTTCCTTTAATAATAATAATAATAATATTCATTATAATAAAACCTCTTTTACAGAAAACAGTAATAACAATAAGAGTAACAATATTGACCATAATGCCTATATGGACATTAGCGGTTAAAATGTTTTTTAAAATAAAATAAAACATAAAAATGAATGCCAGAACAAAGAAAGAAAAAAACAAAAACAATGAGAGAGCTGGTTTGTCCTGTGCGATGTCACTGAGCTCCATCTTTGGAGAGAGCGCTTTTGTTGCCCGGTTGGAGCCTGACCCAATACACCCACCGCTCGCCCAAAAAGGGGCCGCTACCGCCGTCGCTGATCGGTTTCAGCCCGCTCCGGAATGATCTGCTGCAGAACAGCAAGGGGGGGGGGGGGGATAGAGGAGCGAACCGAACCTTATCGACACCTTTCCCCTCCGCTCACCTCTTCTTCTCAGTCATGCGCGCACACACACACTCACACCTAATGTGAATACTTTGGGTTTGTGGCAGCAGTGTGTATGTTTCTTTATGTTATTGGGCTCTATGTTCCTGCAACTATGACTGTTATCAATGCGTTGGCCATTGAGGCACATAATGAAGTATGCCAACAGTTAATAGAAGAGGAAGGGTGAAAGGGGAGGATTATGTCGGGGCAGCAGGTGGGCGTGGGAGGGGGAGGGGGGTCGAGTCGAAAGAGGGAGGAGTGGAATCCCAACTACTCATAACCGGAGGTGAAAAGAGGAGACAACCTGCGTCGATGAATGCTGGATGCCTGTGCAGAAAATGCTGACACTTTGACCTTTGAATCCCGAGGCCGCACCTGTGACCCCCACCCCCTCTATTGTCTACACCCACCCACACTCCCCCTCTCTTGCGCAGACTGCCCTCCCAAGGACAGATGGAGACAGACAGATGGACGTAGATCGCCCCGGTTTGGGCAGAGAACGGTGGTTTGGCGTGATGCTGCTCAACTCAAGTCAACACAACTCAGGATGGCTGATATGGACCGCTGTACACAGGATACACACCCTTCCTAAAAGAAGACAGAGGGAAAGAAGAAGCTATTCATGTTTGGAATCATCTAAATTCATTGAGTCCTAAAATTTGACACTTGAAAATCGGATTTGACTGGACCGTCTAATTTTAAAGGGCCGCTCCACCTGTTTAACACTTTAATATGGGTTTATTTGTCAGAGGGAGTACTACTCTGCCTTTGAAACAGCTTTATAAAGTCTGTTTTCATAGCAAATCTGTGTTACAAACTGGGCCTGTGGAGTTCTAAAGACATGGGAAAAAAACAGGCAGCGAGCGCCCAACGAAAGACGCAGTTGAGTTGCATGATAGAAGACATAGGTTCAGAATCTTGACCCGTATCGGAGTCTAAAATTCATGATATATTGGCCTCTTCTGCCCTTTTTTAAGTCTTTAACTTTTGTGAAAATGATACTAAATCTGTAAAGTTGCAACGACCTACATTAAATTTTTTTGCCCCAGGGGACTTCCTGGAGGTATGTCCTGTAGTTGTTACTACAGGTGTGTCTCTATTAAATATTGACCTGATGGGGTGAATAGTGAAGTGAAGAATAATTGTGTGTGTTATATTAATATACTGTATTAATGAGACTAATTTCTTTTCATGTTGACCTTAAAAGAGTTCATTTTTTGTTTGATCTGTTTTAAAAAGCTGTATAGTTTCAACTGGGATTCAGTATTGTAAAACAAAACATGAAAAGTTCTAAGACAGGGAATACTTTTTATAAAAAAAAAAACTCGGCAAAGGAGTGAACATAAACAGATAAAATAGACAAATGCGAACAAAGCTAGATAATAAATATTAAGTAAACCAGAAAGGCAAGGTCAAAATCACCACGTGGCTATAATATAAACTATTATAATGGGTTTCAAAAAGCCATTTTAAGCTAAAGAGCTAAAAGGAACCTGTTGAATGCGCTTTGTCTGTTATCCTGCACATTTAGAATTAAAAAGGTGTTACAGCCTGAGGCCACATACTGGCCTTAAAGCTGTGGAACAATCTGGAATTTCCAATTGTATTTTTGCCATTTGAATTATTTCTGGACAAAAAGTGAAGACAATGTCTTCCTACCACACCTTCACTCTAGGTGTGTGTGTACCTGTGCTAGACCCCAGCCTGCTCCATGCTGTACTGCAGGTCAGGGGGCTTGTAGCTGAGGAGCATGTCACTGGTGCAAGAGGAGGGGTAGCAGGCTGCTGCATGGAGCTCCCCTTCGACATCACACACTGCAAGAGAAACTCATATTAACCGGATATGGACAATTGAAGTTTAAACGGTGCATTTTCAGGTAGATGAATGCATTTCTCCTACTGACCCGAGTCTTCCCGCTGGTGCAGCTGCTGGCTTCCTGTCAGCGACGTCTGGCTGAGAATGTCCGACATGCGAGCGGAGCTTAGTGCCTTCCCGGCCAACAGGCTCATCCCCGACATGGGCTCTGCCTGATCCTGGAAAGAAAGTGAACAACTGTTTTAGACAGAAAAAAAGACCTACTGATACTCAATGAGCAGCTTCTAGCAGCAAGGATGGGTCAGAACTTCTAGGTTCATTCAGTCATGCAACATTTCTGCCTTCAGCTGTCATCCGATCAAACCGGCTCACTCAAGCACTGCACTGGCAAGCAAGATGAGCCGATACATCATGCTCTCCAATACAAACCCAGCCAATATTAACATGCCGGACAAATGTGAGATTGTTCCTGCCATCCTTTGTTTGCACAGTATCCCAATTATAGCACATTGGAAATCCCAGTTTCATTAGTCAATGCTGCAGGCTTAAGTACAGCTAATAAAAAAGTGTGATGAGTCTGCTCTGAAAAAAAAAATTGCAGCAAAGTTTTTTACTCACATAGGCATCGTCACAGGTCTGGATGGTGTGGTGGCGCTGTAGCTGTCCACGGGACCTATAGGCGTCACCCTGGGGACCTCGCGAATAGCCCACACCATTATGATCAGGCACCTCCATGGCCTGCCCCTGGGGCCTGCACTCCTCATGCTCAGATTCTGACAGAGAAAATTAGGTATTATGTGGACACTGAATACACGGTCATAATATTTCCTCGACAAGTAAAAAATAAAACTGCTCTCATGCTAATCTTAATGTCTGAGCTCTCTCTCTCTCCAGCAACACAAAGACGAAGGTAAACAACAAGTCAGTCGGGACAGACTGGACAGTAAATGATGTAGTGGGTAAGAGCTACGTAAACATGTCTTACCTCTAGTTGCTGGAGCATTCCTTATGAAGCTACCATGCCTGTGTGTAGGGGAGCTGTAGGGCGGGGTCCCTCCTTGGGGAGGCCCCAGGAGCTCATGACCTTCTCCTGCCTTGGCCAGTAGGCCTTCGTGTGGGTGGTGGTAGGCAGCCGGCACCTCATCCTCCTCCATGCTCTCCGAGTGAGGTAAGCTAGGGCAAGGTGCCTGGGCCGGGTGCTGCTGTGGCTGGACCTCCGGGGGCCGAATCTGGAGGAGGTGGTGGTAGTGTTGGCCTCCAGTGGAGCCTTGTGGTGCCGGTGGCTCCAAGCTCTCACCCTGGCTCAGCTGGCGGAGGAGCAGCATCTCTCCATACTCTTGGGGTGCACCGCTGGGTGGTGTGGGAGTTGCTGAGCACGGCCGTGGGCTCTGCCTCTTCAGCAGGGCAGCCAGGTCTGGGGGTGGCAACCTGGGGTCGGCGTGGCCTGTTAAAGAGTGGCGTGGGGACAGAAGGCCCTGCAGGGTGGGAGTGACGTGCTGCTGTGGGGGGCGGTAGTCCAAAGGAGTTGGGGAGAGCAGGGCCTGCTGTAGTGTAGAGGGGGTACCGTAGCCGCTGGTCCCTACCGCCCCACTCTGGTAATCCTCCAGGCCAGGGACATTGAGGGAGGCTCCCTGCAGGTAGTGGCTGTAGGAGCCGACCACTCCGGAGGTGCCTCGGGAGGCAGCGTCCCCAGAGAAGAGGTGGGGATTGAACTGAGCCTGGTCATAGCCTGATGTGAAGCGACCAAGGCTGCGACTGGGTAGAAGGAGAAAATGCAGAGGATAATTAGCTAACTGTTGTCTAACATCGACACACCCCAAACCCTCTTCACAAAGTGCAAATAGAGATTTAGTGGCTTTCTATCTTTCAACAATCTACAGAAGTCATTAAATCACCACACAGACAGCCTAGCAAACACTTCAGCTTAAGTCCAGGTTCAAGTATTCACTGAGAGGTGTAAAACATTACAGGATACATTTTGATTAAGCTTCATATTCTCTCAGGGAAGGCAGGCCTGTTTACAGGGGACAGTTTATGGGATGTTGATCACAGGATGACTGATCTCCTACTTTACCGGTTGGGACCTCTACATATACTTCCAAAACACTTCCATCCAATTACTCACCCAGTTACACTGAGAATGTCACCTCAGCAAAGTCGAGGGGGGGATTAATATTCATTTTTAATACTAGTAACAAATAATCTCTCTCCAAAATGTCATGTCATAAAATCCTTGGTGTGAGCAACTGTATTACTGTCTGAACTCTCGAAATACACGTCAGAAATGCAAAACACAAAGAAAACAGTGAGAAACTATAATATAAAAAAATATAAATACAACACATAGCATGGAGGTGTCTGTTCAGAGTGGATAGGTCATTAAAATAAATAAAGCTAAACTTGCAATGTATTGTTAACACTGATAACATTAACTAAAATAAATAAATAAAATTTGTAAAAAAAAAAAAAAAAAAAAGAAAGTAATAAAACTAAAATAAATCTAAAAAAACGAAGAAGAAGACTCAGAAAGTGTCCATTATTATTGCTTGGAGAGTTTGTTCGCTAACAGGGGACGCGTGACAGGATGGGTGGGGTCACCTGTGCGTCTCTGCGTTGTCTGCGCTCAGCTGCTTCCCGAGGACTCTGTGCCCTGGCGTGGACAAAAAGCCGCCCTGTCTCTGTGCTACACCTCCCAGCTCCACTTCCTGAACCTGAATGGTCACCTGTAACAGACAAATGTTTAATATCCATTATTGATCACCTTTAAACCGTCAGAGAGAATGTTCTTCAAAACAATAAATATAAACATCAGCTTAGAGAAAATTTGATGGGCTCTCTGCAGTCACCTGCTGTTGCTGAGGTACACCCTGTGCCAATGGGACGGTGGGGCGAGCAGATGCTGCTTGTTGATTGGTTGGTATAGACACTCGAGGCATGCCTGTGGGGGGCGGGCTGCCATTCTGGCCCTGATACAGCGCTGGAGTTCCGTGCTGGTACTGCACTGGTGACGGACCTCCTGGGAGAGGAGAAGAGTCATGAGAGCAACATCTTTGACCAAACTTACTTAAAGTTTTCTTTGAACCACCAAAATCCCCCGGCAATGACTGCATACCCAAACAGCAATCTAACTTGAGCATGGATTGATTAATGAAACATTGCTCATTTTCCTTTGTGGCGTTCCCCTAGTTCCGCTGGTCTTTGTTCCATCTATTATTTAAGCTTGGATGGGTGCCAACTCAATTTCTATGAGTACTCTTCAACAAATTGTTAGGCTTGGTCCTGATTGACACCCTAACTAATGGTACCGTTACAATGAATGAATAAAAATCAGTTGTTATCTCAACATAGTAATCACAAGTCATTGGGTTCTCCATGACCGACATGTTTACACACCTGCTGCCCCTGGTCACACTAGAAAAAAAATTTCTGTGAGTCAGCATAAACCAGGCCATCTAGTGCATTATTCATAACATAGTGTCAAGAATGAACGCATGTCAGACGCCAGTGTTTGTGTACAGATGACAAAGGGCAGTGATTGATTAGGTACATGAATTACACCCCCAGCAAGAATAAAGCCTAGTATCCATTTAAAAAAAAACAACAACCTAATAATAATGCAATAAGTCAACTGTCATGCAACCATTAACAACAAATGTAATGTAATAATGGAACAGTAAAAAACTGAGCTTTGAAATAACCTGTCACCTATTTATTTATAAAAATCTGCCAGGAGATTACGATCCACATCTACACCAGTAACAAGAAAACACTCTAGCAATAGTATTACTAACCATGTCCTTGCATTAAGCCTGCAGAGCCAGGCGGAGGGCTCTGGTCGGGCTGTCTGAAGAGGTGGTTGCTGGGATGTGTTGGCGGAGGGCTGGAGGGCTGGATACGCAACCTGAGGGAGAACAGGACAGAGGAGGAGAGGAGAGGAGAAGAGAGAGATACGACAATGATGTAACACTTCAGTCGATAGCACTGCACCACAGTATCAAGTTCATTGTTCACTGTTCAATAGCTGATGAGTAATATGTGTGTGTGTTCACCTCTGGAGCTGGTGGGTTAGGTGACTGGGCTGGCTCTCTCCATGGCCTAAAGACAGACCCTGCAGGTAAAGAGAAATTAAGTCTGACTCAAAGCTCGGATAGAACACGATTTGCTAAAGTGATTATGCCTATGTGAGGCCGACTGCGTGAAATGTGCTTATGTAAAGGAAACAGGTTGAGGGGACAAATGAGGACACAGTGCAGGATATCCAAGCCTCAGGTGAACCAAATCAATAGCTCTTTCTACGAAGCACACATCTGTGCTTTATAGATACCCATGTAGTTCAATATAGTGCATGCATAATGTAAGAGCTGCGATAAGGTCAAGTTACCCAGCTCATCTCACATCTCATATGGAAGGTTATAAACTGTTGCAAATGTCTTGTAATGACATATTTATGGCAGTTAAATTAGTCGGCTTCAAACACCTGAATTTGCTGGTGGAGGATTTGTTGCTCTTGCTGGTAAAGGATATGCTGTTGCTGGGTGTGTTCCAGGAATCGCTCATCCTGCTGGGCGGCGTACATTTTCTGGAGCTGCTCACACTCCTTTTGGAAAAACAAGACACGGTCCCCAAATATTAAATGTACATGCTTACAGGAGAAATCACTTCAACTGAGGGCAATGCATTTAAAATGAAGTGACCCAACAATAACTGCAATTTGTTTTTTCCAAGCTCACGAGGAAAAGCTGATCTAGAGTGAAACATTAAACAGTAATTTATTAATTCATCAACAGAAAGTGCCAATATGTAACCTTTGTACACTAGCTTACACTATTTGTAAGAAATCACCATCTCAGTATCAACTGCAACAACGGCAAACCATAGCACTAACCATCGTATCTAAACTAGTTTCTAAGCAAATTCTGCTTTGTGGTCAATTAGTTCATGGTGTTTAGTGTTCAGAGGCAACACTTTCATCTACTTTACATGTCCCAGCGGAAGTTTATTTATTATTTCTGGACAATCCACATTATGAACATATAATGTACAATAGTACACGTAAATGTGCCAGTCCATTAGGCAGGTTGATGAAATTAGGCAGAGAGAAATAAAAAAAGTGAAAAAGAAAAACAGAACAAGTCATTCGAAAATGTTAAAACAAAGACACAATTCATTAATACGCACTACTGGGCGAGTATGGTAGCATACAGTTAGAGGTGGTTGAAAGTTTGGTTAGCTTTAAGCCACACCTTTACTTGGCTATTAAAAAGGTGGTCAGAGTGGGACATTCCCTAATAGCTGGGGTCAGTGTTTTCCATAATGCACTACCTTTAATCGACATTATGCATTATGGCTAAAGGAGGTTTTACTGAAGGGAACCTCACAGTCCATATTTACAACAGCTCCGGTAATCCGAGTCTGTCTGTATTTAATAAACGCTTGAAGTGGCGGTGGAGCCAGGCCACGTAGTACTTTATAAATTAAGCATATAGAGGAAAACTCACGAAATGATTAACACTCAGTAAGTTATTTGTCTAAGATGTTTCAATGATGGTAAGAGAAAGTTTTTTTATCTAGAGTTTTGAGTGCCTTTTTGTACAGAAGCTCAATTGGTTTCAGGGTAGTGGATCCCAACACAGACCAGCTGGTGATGCAGTAGCTCAGATGGGAGAGTATCATTGAGTGCAGACACATCATAGCAGCTGCATCTGATAGAGATCCTCTAATTTGCTTAAAGTCATAAAGATTAAATGTAATATTTTTGGATATCATATTAACATGGTTTTTGAAAGAGAGTCTGGAGTCTATTATCACGCCCAAGTACCGTATTTAAATTCATTAACAACTTCCAACTCTTCTGTGCCAAAGAACACCCCAGATTGAGAAACTGTAATGGTAGAAGGTTGCCTCGACAAATATAAGCAGACAGGTTTTTTTGAAATTCAGATAAGAAACCATCTATTGAGCCATGTTTGTATGTGTGTAAGAGCTAAAACCATGCGTCATCATCTTGCTGACAAGTCAATGGTGTGAACCACACAGATGCCCTCGCACAGTTAAGCTAATGTGTTTAATCATACTAATCACATTTAGTTAATAAAGCTTATTGCGAAAAGGTCATTTCTTTCCAATCCGATACCCTGCTACACGGGATTGTCTCTAAGCACTTTGTGACGTCCAAACTCATGAAAACAACAGGCTTGTGTGAGGAGATGCAATAAGCATGGTGCCCTTTGAAGTTGTATAATTGTCTATGTACTTGTTTACTCCCAAGTCTAAAATCTGCACTCTAAGTAGTAGACATTTCAACAAACAATTTATCTGGTCAAGGATCCTTCCCAGGTATAGGTCATGTGTGTGTTAACCTCTCCTCTACCCAGCTTAACCTCTTCTCCTAAGTCTTTTAGACTTGAGAGCAATGATAATCCTAGCAGGTCAGTGCATGCTTAAGATGAGGCACCCACTGTGAACATGATGATTATCTTCCCTACCTACGCCACCGACTGGGTGAGGTAATCCCACTGCAGTGTCAATGCGAATGATGTGGTGTCTCGAGAAGTACCTTGTGATTCTCAGGGCAAAGACTCAGTTTGAACTCACCTTAGGAAACACTGAATGCTGTGTGTCAAGATCACAGTAAGCCTTAGTTGTGTAAGATTGGTTTATCTAGTTTGAACTTTGGACATCGCTTGTTTACTAACAACTGAAACGCAGGATAGAGATTAGTGAAGGGGCATCTGCAGGGAATGTTCGCATAGAACTCTTTCTGCATCTTAAGACCTGACTTTCATCCATGTCGGCACTATCTGAACACTTTCACCATTTCTCGTCAGGATTATCGGACAGACACAGACAACAAATCCTTTTGTGTGGTAGCATTTCAAACAGTATGGGAAAAACACCCATTTATTTGTATAATGCATTTAAAATGCTCATTACATGTAGATTTGTGAATATACTTAATAGGCACAATCTCTTAAAATATCTGACAGTTCTCCCTGTATGTTGACAGCTCAAGTAAAGATGTTTTAATGTTGTTACTGTATTGGCAACTGAAAAACAGCAGAACATTTTCCTTTTGTCATTTTCCTTCCCTGTTGGTCAACGTTACTGTCAATACTCCCCAAAGCTAAGTCCCTGCTCTGACAATTCTGCTGTGTAGGTCTGGTCTTACTACACAATTAATCATACAGTACATACTCTTCTGTGAGCTTTGCCCGAATATCTTAATCGTCTGTTCCAAGATCTGACAATCACACCGTGTGGAATTTTGCTACTTTAAGTCCAACCTGGTGTCTCTTGTAAACATGGCGCGCCAGACAGTTTGTCACACAAAACCATATGAGAAGCTGTCATTGGAAACTGTAAAAGGGCAGACACTTGCAAAAAAATACAGGCAGCTCTTCTTTCAATGAATGTAATACTCTCCAGTTGTGATATAACCGATGCTATTGCAGAATCTCCGCTAACCACTTTAAGAGCAGCCAACAGTCGCCCGGCACACACACCTAAACGACACCCGTAGCTGCTAGTAGCTCCTCGCAGGATGCCGACTGGCACAAAAGCGTTACTTGAAGACCTGACAAGATGGCTTTTCGTGTGCTCTTGATGTGGTAAGAATCCATCTGATGTGGAAGGTAAGTCTCTTGTAGCACTGCTTGAAAATGAGCAAGCTTTCCTCCTGTTAAAATCCTGTTTCATCTCTCACTTTTTTAACCCCTGCTCTAATCTTAGCATGCCATCATCATGACACTCAACGGATAAGATCTGATACTTGATGGAAGGACATCAGATGCCCCTGAAGGCCTGATCAGAACTCTGAATGAATAATGACGCTGACCTTACTCAGATCAACACCAGATCTTTTTGTTCAACCAGAAATTAGATGACTAAAAACAAAAAAGACATTTGAAAACCATGATCATTAGCTTCTTACTTTTTCCTGTTTTGTACTTAAACCAAACTGAGTACAAAGTAGGGAGCATGAGGGGGCAGAATAAAACAGTCACAGTGATCCACACCTAGTTAGTGACTGCTCTTAGACGATGCATCACTGAATTTATGTCAGCTCATAAAGCAAATCTGCAGTGCCAGGGAACTTTGGTTTGTATTTCCAAGAGTCCAAATTGCATCAGACTAGCTGCAATGTATTACAATTCCTGCACTTTTTGCTTGAAGAGTTGCATCACTGTTTGCAAGCACAGAGCAGTCCTCTATGAGCAGTTGAAAGGGCAGGGGGGTTAGGGCAAAGCTGAGTACGGACCAGCGGGGGATTTCTAAAATCTCAGCTGGTGAAGTCATGTTGAGTCATTAGTATTGATCAATAAGCCCATCAACCCGCCACATACACTAAATGTTGCAGCTTTTTCTCCTACAGACAATAACAAAAAATAACAATCTATCTTTTCATAAAGCTAAGCTAGAAGGAAAGAAGCAGATGATATCCCTCGATATTAAGCAGGGTGATGTACCTGTTTTAGTTGCTTAATGAGGCTGCTGTTCTCTAGATGAGCCTTGAAGGCCTGGATGGTGGCTGCGCCATCAGAAAACCGTCTGACAGGTGAGAAGCGCTCCATGGGGAGATGAAGGGTGTTACAGTCCTTATAGCTGGATCTGAAGAGGGGGACCAAAGGGAGTAGACACAAACATGTGTGTACACAAATACACACACAAACACACCGCATGACAGATAACAAATACATTGACACATACACACACACACACACACACATTCAATCATACAGACACAGAAACAGACACATGAGAAGCCTGAGCTTTTCAAACCAGCACACAATATTACAAGTTACAAGTATCTGACAGACTGTGACATATTGAGTGTAGAAAACATTAGGAACCCAACATTTTTAAAACTAATATAAAAACAAATCCAGTAGCTGTCCTTTAAATTACTTATTGCCTCCTGTCAATCATGACAAGGGAGAACACAGGTCAGGGAATTTTAATGTCCCCCTCCACTCAAAAACGTGTCTTTCTTCTGTTTCTGTCCTCTAAAATGTCCGACATTGACTAAGGTGACTTGTATCTGAGCAAATATATAGTTATATGTGAAACACTATTTGAAGGGGGACCAACTTTGACACAGCACCGGCAATGAAATCTTGAACATCCAGCTCAGAGCAGACGGTCAGTACAGAGAGACACCACACTTTCATCATATCCGTCAGCCACTGACAGTTACAGGCTAACAAACAACAGAAACTAATATAAGATGCTAACTACACTTACCATTCTTATATGTCTGCTAGTCGCCGCTTTTAGTGCACAACATATTCCCCATCTGAGTCTGGGTCTGACTGACGCTGGGTTCAGGACACTGAAACTATAACTTTAGTTGGCGATCTCTATCGTTAGCTCCATGGGCAGGCAGCGCAGGCTCTGTATTTGTCCATCCACCTGCAGGGCGAAGCCATACTGGCGCTCTGCCACGGTGCTCCGCTGCTCCTTAAACATGTAGCCCTATGGCTGAGTCTCTCCGATGTGTTAAAAAACTTGAAGAGTCGTTCAGTTTAAACCCCGGGCGTCTTCGTAAACCTCCGGTAGAAGCTACAAGTAGTTACCGAAGATCTCAAGCTAACAGGGCGCGAGCAGCAGGGTGCAGGGCCAGATCCAGAATTCTTCAGTGAGGGAGAAAACAGTGGAGTGCTTTCCAGCTCCATGTTTTTTTTTTTTTTTTTTTTTTACTTTCTTTGTAGGAAATCCATATTAAAGAAAGTATTAGTCACTACTATGAAACACTTACACGTGTCTACAGTGGGATTTTAACTGTGAGGAGAAACTGTGCAACATTGGCTACTACTCAAGTGTTTTGAAGCTGGTCCTAATTATTTGGAGAGTTGCACAGTGACGACACTTTATAACACTTCTAAATCCTTGACACAGTTTCTGAGGTCACTGCACCTAATTAACAGCTGAAGTCAATGTGAGAAAAAATCTTCCAGGATAATAAATGCCACAGTTGCTCATCAGTTAAAAGTTAAGTTAAAAGAAGTTCATCTAAGGAAAACGCTGCCAATATACAGTGGGACATCAATGGAATGCTTCTTGGGGATGATTTTTTTCTTTAAACACCTGTCACCAATGGCAAGTTGAGGAGATATGTTTATTTTCACTGCATTGTGAAAAGCACAAACTGCTATGATTTTGCCTGGTGATCACAGCATCACTGCTTGCCAAAAAGTATTCCATGAAAAAAAAGATACGGCTTCTAGCTTTACACATCAATTCCAGCTCAACAAGCACAAATTACCCCAAGCCCCATTTTAGACTACGGGTTCTGCCTTCATCTGCATCCAAATAAAAACATACTAATCCGTTTGGATTTAAAAACAGTTTAAAAACAAAACCCCACAAGCTGTTTAGCACAATTTCAGAACTAATTTCTGTCCATACTAACACACCTTTACTATTTTGTACATTGGGCAAGTGCTGGTAACATCTCTGGACAAAGGAATTGTCACAAATCGCTTGAATACTATCCTGCGCATGTAGGCAGTAGTCACATTAAAAAAATGCAGGATTTTAACGCTTAACAGCTGCAAGCGTCAACGACAAAGTCAGAAACAGCTGATGTTGACTTAACTTTCTTATGGAAAAGGGTCACTTAATAGGGACGTGACGAATCCGGGAAGGACACCTCAGGACTCATGAGACCCAATCAGGAAGCAAATATGGGTCTCTGTGCAATCGTTTCCAAAGGTCTCCATTTCTACCAATCCAGTCTAAACTCCAACCCAGGATTTTTCAAACTAAAACAGCATCAGCAGCATTTCCAAATTTCTCTGGTTTAAGGGGCTGAGAAACGCAAAGGAAGTGTGGACGCCAGGCAGAAACGTAGCAAAAGTTACATAAACACTACTTACATCTACACTACTACGAAAACATAGTAGTGTAGATGTAGCTCTAGCATTTCTATATTTTCTTAACTGAGTTAAAGGAGGACACTGAAGGGGGACAACATCTGGGATTGGTCAGTACCAAAGCACAAAAAAACGGCCGCTACTGGAGAGAAAATCCACGAGGTAACGATTTAGCTTTGCAGGGTTGCAATCTGCTAAATCTGAACTGGTCACATACCTGCTCTTTCCAGGTTTATGGGGAAGAAAAGGTTATTTTGTATCTTGGGTTTCTGGTGATGTGAAGATGTGTCTGTCATGTGCCACACCCTCCACCTCAAACACCACTTTTGACAAAAAAAAAAATAGTCTTCCTCTTTGGAAGAAGCACAACCTTCACTTGGTGAGAGTACATCCTCACCATTGTGTGTGTGAGATCAACTGTGATTGCAAGGGAGTGCGCAAGGGAGTGCGCATTTCATGTGAATCTGTGTGTTTGTGTGTGTTTGTGCATATACAGCTCGGAGTGGGCGTGTCCCCTCACCGGGTGTGTATGTCGAGGGCCCAGCCCCCCCTCTGGCGGGGGCCCTGGGGCCGCTGTGACTCTGCCGAGGAATCGCCATGCGACGTGCTCGTGAGCGCGTGCGTCGTGTGCCGCTTGGAGCGGTTCGCCAGGTACCTGGGCCGCAGGGAGGGGGGAGGACGGGGGTGAGGGTGGGAGACAGGAAGCAGCGCTGGTCAGCTCTCTGTCCTCATTGGCTAATGGAGACGGGGGGAAGGCCCACCCATTCCAACTTCTGCCAATGGGTGCCATCATTCATATCATCTTAGCCAATCAGAAAAACATAAAATAAATTACACCATAGATGGATGTTATAGCTTATGGGTATCCCACAACCCCCCAGCTTCCAATTTAAGGATTGGACCGAATGCCATCTTTTTTCATCATTGGTTTTGCAAGCTTCAGAGTTAGCAAAGCTGTGTGAGAAAGAGTGAGAAAGTCCAGAGAATAATTTGGCACTTGCTGAAATGAAAGCGATAAAGAAGCTTGTGGCCAAAGAGTTTGAAAGATAGGAGGGCTGGATTTGGTGACAGATTTAGTTTGGAACTGTGGCAGAAGGCACTTGCGCGATGGATAAAGGTGGAGAGATGGGGTAAGCACCACGGCAGAGTGGCCACCACCCGTGGGAAAAAGCAGAGCAGCCTAGAGGCACTCACTCCCAGCAACCCAGGACACCAGCGAAGTCTACAGAAGGTGCTGTCTGAAGAGGACCAGCTGGAAAACCCTAACCTGGACTTGTGAATCCAACATCACAACTTCATATACCAAACCTGTGCCTGTCCTTACCCTGGCCTGAGTTCAGATCCTTCTGTCAAAGGCTCATATTTTTTTAGGATTTCTGTGACTAATAAATATAATAAACATATCTATAAACTTCTACTGTATGGTTCTAATATTTGCTGGGTACGCCCATTGTTTCTGCTTCTTTTGTATTCAGAAACTCATTCTAGTTACTCTAAAATTTACTGACTAAGCATTTACTCCAATAAACTGCATAATGTCCAGCATGACTCTAGCCTGATGATTTTAAATGGTGCGGGATAAAGCCGCAAGACAATAAATGTGAATCTAACTAATATCTCTCTGCTGCTGATAGTTTATAAAATTGATGCTTTGAGAAAATCACTGAATTTACTCTTAAGCTAGCTGAATTTCAACATTCATATAGAACCCACTAACCTGTTGTCACAGGTTATGGGCACTCCAGACTATCCAGTTTAGACAGCATCTCTGTACAGTACACCCCTTCACCAAAAACCGCCATCGTGGGTTACCTCTGTACTGCCTCTTGGTCTGGCTCTCCGTCTGAACCCTCTTCATCCACCGGAGCTACTGCAGGGATAGGGTGCTAAGAGAGGCAAAGAGTTTACCAGTCAACACTCCTGCAGTTCATATCAGGGGAGAATATAGAAATTGCACATGTAGAAATGCTCACCGGGCTGGCGACAAGGGGTGATGGCCCCCTGGGCCTCTTGAGGAGCTGAGCGTGCAGTTGAATGTTGGCCCCGCCGTCGGAAGCCCTTCGACCGAGAGGGCCCATGCCATTGAGCAACTGCAGAGTAGGTGGCTGCAGCAACGACTGCTCCTGGAGGGTCAGCAGACACAGGAAGTCAGATTGGAGGGGGAAATCAATAGAGTTGATATTCAAACCTTCCGATTGCAGTCTTTCTGAGAATTAACTGATGACTTCCAGAGGCCTTCTGATGCCAACAAGAAGACCCCACGTCCAGTCTAACTCAACTGTACCTTGTACTCCAGCTGCTGTGTGGGCTGCAAGCTCTGTGTGGGCATGAGTGTGTGCATTTGGCCCATGATGGGGGCCAGAGGGGGGAAGGGGGGCTGAGGCACAGCCCCACGAGGGAAACCTGGAGGCAGTTTCTGGAGGTCCTCCTGCATCTCTGTCCTGTGACGGGAAAAAGGACAGTGACAGGAAGGAGTCAATGGCTACGTTAATGTGCGAGAAACCAGTGCATATACAAGTTTATGGCTTATAAAAATTAAAATCCTTTTAAATAACCTACACTTCTCTACCTCTGCCCACTGCTAATTTAACAGAAGATAAAACGAAGTAGTCACTTACTAGCTTCATGCTTTTGATTGCTTTAAAACTCAAAACCTAAATCTGACTGGCTCAGTGGCAGAAGCACTTCAACATCAAGTACCATACAGCCTTCCTTTAACCAAATTATCAGTGTAAATAAAAATGTAAGGAAATAATGGGTGGTGAGAGATTTTAGAGTTATCGCGTGAAATTACAGACTAGCAAAAACATTACTTGTGATACTGTAGCACTAACAGAAACATCACTGACAGTAGAGAAGGGAGTTGTGTTTTACCTTTGGTCTGGTACTCCCACAGTGTGCCGCCTCATCGAAAGGTAGCGAGCCATGGCCTCTGGAGATGGTTCCTCCCCTTCATCACTGTCCAGTGCCATGCTGCCACCCGGCTAAACAATAAATACACATAGACACATATCTGGTCATTATTAATGCCTTTTGGTATTTAGTGTGTGTTGCATGCTCATGCGCATGTGTGGCAATGTATCAAAAGATCATATTTAAATGTATTTCAGTTCTAATAGACATGCTTCAAAGTCCAGGTCTTTTATTAAAATCCCTGCTGCAATGCAGTAATGTGACGCATTCTTGTGGTTCACAGAATTTGTGAGTCAGCTTTGAGGCTGTGTGTGTTCTGTTTGAGTGTGTGTGCATGCATGCGTGATTATGGTCGTAGTGTGTGAGATGGATCCAGGGCTACACTAACAGTAGTAAACCGTAGTAGTGTAATTGTAACACAGTAAACTGTAAAAAACTGGACAGTCAGGTATGCTACAAATCATTTGTACATACATTTCTTGCAAGGTTAAAGGACAACACATTATACAAGTCAACCTCTTTAAGTTAGAAGAGTTCGGGTTAGCGCCACAGTTTGGATTTTATACAAAAGTTGTGCCTCTTCCAATGTCATTTCTCATGATGACCCACAGACACACTGCCAGTGATGCAACCATGTGGACGGCATCAACTCACCTCAACTATCTGGTTCTCTGGGTTGATGAGCTGGACATGGGGAACAGTCATGCTAACAGGATTACCCTGGGGATCCGTCTGCTAGGCAGGTACATACACACACACACACACACACAGGTTGTGTGAGGATTATACTAATTTTATAGAAATCTCATTAGTGTTATGGGATTGGCAGATGTGGGTTAAAGCAATCGACTCCCCTCGGTGGACAAGCACAATGACTACTGAAAGTTGTTCATGAGAAGACATCAAAACCACTGTTCAAGCTCTCACAATCAACTGTTAAATGTATGACAATAACGAAGCTCTTGATATACAGACAACACATAATACACAATGACTCGATTCATACATATAATCAATTCATCGTATGTTACACATTAATCAGATAACTATAGGGTGGGTCAAGATATAAAACTACTAAAAAAACAAACAGCAGAGGACAATAAATTACCTGAACAGCGTTAAGGGGATAGCTAATGGAGCGCGGTGTCGGCGGGGCAACACGCAGGGTCTTGTGTTTCTTGAGGCGGTCAGCCAGCAAACTGTAGATGGCACTGTAGTGATCGTATGCATCCGTATGTAGGGACTAGAGAGGAAAAGGCAGGATACATATAAGCTGCTGAGATGACTTTTGACTAGCGCTGTAACGGTTTGTGGATTTAGGCTGAACCCATCAGCGATACAGGGTTAACGGTTTGGTGCAGAATAACCAGGACGTAGATTCATTTATGCAAAGCTGAACCACCTTTTCATTGCACCTGGAAATGTTTAGCTGTACGCACTTAGCAACATGTGCTGAGGTTAGCACAACCAGATGACTGATGTGTAAATCAGTCACACTATGGTGAGCTCAAATGAAACGTCTTAGCTGGAAGTGTTTAAGTGTGTGTACAGCTTCATACAGAAGTGTTTGGTAAACTATTTTCATTATTAAAATAAGGAACATTTCAAAGTAACCAGGGGGCAAAATATCACCTCAGTCCCCTCTTTATGGAAACCGAGAAAAAGAAGATTTTGTCTCTAATACTTACACTACAGTCTGTTCAAAATAAATAAAAAGAAACGCGTCCTTGCATAGGTTTTTTTCCTCTGTACTGAGCTCACACCAAATTGTGATTCCTAAAACCAGGCTATGAACCAAATGGTGACTTCTGTATCATGTTTACCCCCACTTTTAACAAAAGTCAGTGCAGAAAATCTAAATACATAACTGCAAGTCTGTATCTCTTCATCTAGTCATGCATTTGTGTCCAACCTGAAGTGTGCGTTCTCGGTCCAGGCCCATCTCACACATGGCTATCAGCACCTGCTCATTGATGAGCTCCGTCTCTCTCTCAGTCTTGACCTGTTCACACTCCGCTATCAACTGGAAGACAGAAGAGATGGAAGGGTCAGTGTCATATGTCAAACTTCCATAGGTTTTCCTTTAAAGTTTGGAGTACCTACTGGCAAAACAGTCTCACCCTGTCAAAGTCTGGGTCCGGATCTCCTAGTCTCATCCACTTGTTCTTACAGATCTGCTCCATGGTTAACCGTCTGCTGGGCTCCAGCACTAACATGTGTCTGATCAAGTACTCACAGTCTGCAATAAACACCCACATATACTGTACATGAGATGAAAAACATAACAAAAGCAGCCTGATTGTTTGGAAAACATGCAAAGGGTCAGTAAAAATCCCCAGCAATAGATTTCATACATAAAACGCTATTAGTCATAGAGAAAACCACATTTTTGTCCACTTTGTTTTCTAAATCGCGGTGCTTCTGTTTTATGTTAAGGAAGTCAAATTAGTGAATGAATAGAGAAAGCTTTTTCAGCATGTTTGACATTTCAAAAGGTGACTTGAAGTAATACACCACTCATAATCTTTTAATTAAATACTAACCCCTTTCAGGCTTCAATTCTCTGTTAACTGTTGTTTCATGGCCTGAATAAATATCTCAACCACAAAAAAATTCTCAGCTCAATCCATTATAAATCTGGGTTTTTTTTTGTTCTTTTGAGCGTTTATCTCGTCACAATTGGAATCAAGTGGCTCACACACTTTAGACGCAGACGCCTCATTTGTTATTTGCTGCTTCTATGTGAAATCACACACTGGGACAACTTTACACTGCCTTTGCTTGGTTCTGTGTGAATACACAAAGCCGGTGTTACGGCGCTGTTGCAGAATCTCAGTGTTAAACAGGCTTTAGTAATGCTCTAACAAAGGCAGTGAAGAAGAAGGCTGCTAGCGAGCAAACATGGATATATAAAGTAGAAGAATTAGGGCCAACTCTGACTTTATTCTCAGAATTCCAACTTTAATCTCAGCACTCAAATACATTTTTAAAAGTTTCCCGATAAATTGCCAAAAATAAATCATGTTTCGAAAATGTTTTATGAGGGGAAAAAATGCACTCCACAAATTTATTGGACCTCAAGGACACACTGTGTTTCGGTGAGAACCTGAAAACATTACTTTTATTTGTTAACATACAAGGGCACCTTGAAATGCCAAGCCAAAAGTGGTAAGTGCTTGATACTAAACGTCATTGGTTTTTGGTGAAGTATCACTTGGAAATTTGCTTGGCCCTAGAGCTAATGACACCTGGCACTGATTAATGTTGAGTCTGGGGGAGGAAGTGAAGAGACATGGGAAAGAGTAAGAACTGACTAGAGACCTACCTGTGGACATGAAGAAGGGGATGCGGAACTTGCCACTAAGGACACGTGCCCGCAAATTTTGTAGAGTGCTGCCGTCAAAAGGCAGGGCGCCACACACCAACACATATAACACCACACCTAAGCTCTATAGAAAGAAAAGACAGCAGGTAGCAAACAATGGGTCATTTTTTTTAAATACAAACAATTCTTTTAATTATTATTACATTTAGAGCGCTATAGACTATTAAAAGAAATTGGGTATTACATTTTAGAAAAACCTTTAAGGGCCACCATTCATTCACAAGCAAATCAGCTATAGACTGTGCTGCAGCCAATTAGAACCTCATGCATACCGAAAAGTTTACTCACCCATATATCTACTTTAGGTCCGTCATACTCCTTGCCCTCAAAGAGTTCTGGTGCGGCATAGGGAGGGCTGCCACACCATGTCTTCAACAGCTGTCCTCGAGAAAACAGGTTGCTGAAGCCAAAATCTGACGGGGGAGGAGAGGTTTATTCAATCTTATCACTTAACTCGACAACTTAAATTCAATCAACCCGAGAAAATGCTCAAAAAACACATGTCGACACTTGCCCACGCCCACTCCCAGAGCGAGCCGAAACCACAAAATGAAGTTTCCCGCCCATACATTCTTAAGTTCGAACACACACACACACCTGCGATTTTGATGTTGAGGTTGTGGTCCAGCAGCAGATTTTCAGCCTTCAGGTCTCTGTGGACAATGTTGCGGCAGTGACAGAAATGGACCGCTGCCACGATCTGTTTGAACTTCTTCCTGGCGTCCTTTTCCGCCATACGCCCATGAGCCACCAGGTGGTCTGCATACAAGTCACACACGCACACAAAATATACAGTTTAGAGATGTATGGTACTTGGTAGTTATATCTTTGAATGTGCAAGTGAAGACTATGATTCTGTTTGGATATGGTGGAACAGTAAACTATCAATGAGAAATGCAGAAGGGATTTTTTTTAAATCATTAGGAAAGCATAGCAACAGGACCTATTGTTAGACTGGACATGAATAAGTGGCACAAAAGGCACAATTTATTACAATAACTGTGATAAATCAAGCTGTGTTTAGTCATACAAAAAAAAGCAACACAAGGATGAACATGCAGTGCAAACAAGCCAATAATTAAAATCAGAAAAAAACATATTTAATTACAATTTATTAGATTTAGATTTTTAATTGGCAAAATTGCCAGAAATTTTAAAGATCAGTCTTGTTTGCAATTTGGCAAAGACGTAGGCAATCTACATCAAGGTGGTAACAGTGGGGAACTCCCTTACCGAATATCTCTCCGCCGCTAGCATACTCTGTTACCAAATAGATCATCCTCTCCGTCTCCATCACCTAAAGGCATAAAAAAAAGATGAGAACCAGGACCTACAGACCCTCTGACAGGATCAGCATCTGTTACACAACAGAATGAGTAAGCAGTGTTTGGCATACACACCGGAGGATTTAAATAGGACACAAACCGCAATTTCCTCAGTGTAGTGTTCAATGTATGTATGTATGTATGTATGTGTGAGGATTTCAACATTATGTTTGGTGTGAAAGTGACTAGTTTAGGTTTATAAACTGCTGCAGGTCGGAGGCAGTAAAAGCTATAAAAGCATTTGGCTTGTGACAGGTTGGTTTGGTGTTACAATCCCCATACAGCTGGAAGAGTTTGGATGACTCTAATCTCAACTTCTGCCATGGAGTCTCACCAGAGCTGAGTTCCTAGGCAGAAGACTGTGGTTCTACTGGGCTGCCCCCCAGATGTGTAACCATGAATGTGAAAAAAAAAACAGTCAGCTTTCTCTGGATAAAAATAGAAACAGATTTTTCCCAGGGACATTTTCTAATTTAACCAATTTCTGCCATTTTCAACACCTTGGTACAGTTAACCCCAAAACATTAGATCCCGCTAAACCAAAGCATATTTTATTTGTCCTTTTCCTATTGGGCCATGGGTCTCTGGTGTAAGATGTGAGCAGAATGAGTTATCAGCTCTGTGGGTGAGCGCTGATGTGTACCTGGTAGAGGCGGATGATGTGGGGGTGCTTCAGCAACTTCATGATTTGCACCTCTCTGAAAATCTTTTTCAGGTTCTCATCGTCCAGCTGGGTCTTATCCACTATTTTTATAGCCACCTGACAGAGAGATGGGAAAGGGTTGGAGGGAGAGATAAGGATGAAGGACGAGAGAGGGAGAGAGGTTGAAGTGGGCGAAATTAAGGAGGAAACGGTGACGGAAGGAGGAAGTGCGGAAGAAAGAAGGAGAGAAAAAGAGGAGGAGACAAAAGAAGACAGAATTTATGTTAAACCATGCCATTTGTTTACCAGCTCTTGAGTGTTCAAAATACATACAATACATTCACGTTAATGGTATTCAGCTGACACTTACAGTAAATTACAGGCAACAATTCCAGGACACGGTCCCAGTGTTATGATGACACAGTAATCACAGAAGAGCAGAGTGCCAACAAAATAAACAGCGTAAGGGCTAAGGGGAGGGTGTGTCAGAGACCCCGTTCAGACCTGTTTTTAAAACCTGTCCTGAAGTGGACTTTAAGTGCAGGGGTGATGCTAATGTGTCATAGGCCACACTGGAGGACCGCCTACACATCTCTAAGGGGAACTACGTACTAATTCACCTGCTTTGTCCATAACGTCAGAGCCACAGGCAGCTCAGTGTACTTTGGCTGTTTTTGTATTTTTAAACACTATTATTTTGAAAGTCTTTCTCATGTTAGAGAAAATGGATTGTGTGTTTTGGATGTTATTATCATACTGTCGGGGATGACTCTGTGTTTTAGTTCCCCTGCTCTCTGGAGCTCTGTGAGCGGTGGTTGCCTAGAAGAGGCAGAATGGAGACCGCCGGTAGACAAAAACCTTACGTTTAGGTGCATAAAATGCACCCAAATTCACAAATACGTAGGATATTACTTGAGATATTCCTGCTCTTTCTTGTTCTTTTCTTTGCCTGTCGCATTTTGTCTCTATTTAGAAGCCGGAAAGGCTGTAAAACGAATAAACACATTTCCCATACATTTTTCACAATAACAGTTGGTGCTGCCGTAGTTAGATATACGGTCTATGGTAGATATAGGTTTGGTGGAGAAAAGTTAGGTCCTTCGTCACACACAAAGTGACTCAGCGCTTTTTTTATTAGTCGTCTCAAGTTTCAGTAATAATGATTTATAGTGTAACAACTGAAATAACAATGGCAGAAATTAAAATATGTAGGCAATCTATGTGCAAAAGGTAATGATGGACATATTCATTTGCATTCAGAGCGGGGGAGTGTTATGCGATCACAAGTGGTCACTCAAGACGCATTTTTGGTCCCATTGTGCTGCCAGGTGTAAACACGTACTGAGAGCTGGCAACTTGTGACTGGATGAAAAAAACAGATCCAAAAATGACCTGGCACCATTAATCCATTAACAAACTGGCAGAAACAAGTAATAAACACTAATATTTATCTTCAAACAGACAGAAAAACAGAAAATACTTCGTGGAGATACGGACACTCCTTGAGATGATGAATAGTGAAACTGTGTGTTGTCACTCACAGTGCTTTCTCTGGATTCCAGCTTGTTTGGATAACCTGACCTGAACCATGACCCTCGACTGCAAGCACGACTCTTGCATAACGACTGAGCCCTCGACAATGGCTTCAGCAATGCGGACGGTGATGGTGTGTGACAGGAGCTTTGCACTGCCACTTAGCAATGGGTAGATAACTTTAATTACTTAATCAAGCAGAGATAATAGGGCTGCCCCAAAACACATCTTCGTCCAAAAATAGACAAGCGAGTATAATCTGAGTGCGTGTGAAAAAATGAAAAGCATGCGTCCTGCATTAACACACACACTAGCAGCACCTCATCCGTTAAATTCTGTCAAGTGCCATCCTGAGCTCTCCCTTTCCTGATAACAGACATGAAGGCCATCTCTAGCACGACAAGGGTGACTTCCCGTTGCAGACAGGAAAAGGAAGTGAGGGAGAGCGAAGAGGGGGCTCCTGGGAGAACACAGATTCACATATAACAGTGGCATTAATCCAGATCAGTGTGTGACGCTTACCTTCAAGGGCATTGGACAATTGCAAAGAACATGTGTACTGGCAACACAACCAGGAGTGGGATAAACTATTGATACAGCAATATATCGTATCACTTCATCTTCCAATACGGTATCGATTCACTCCCGCAAAATATCAATATTTTTTACTAAAGACAGAAAACACAAGTCATATATTAAGGCACTCAAACTCAGCCAAAAAAAAAAGAGAGATTTAAACAACGCTTGCCATCTGTGTGTATATGTTTGTGTCTGTTTGGAATGTGTGTCTATGTGGTATTTTAAGCTCTGGGAATCTATTCTTGGCATTGGCAGTCATCCAGTTTTGTTGATGTAATCGCTCCCCTCTGCATCTTCTGGAGGGTAACAACAGGACATCTGGATCACACACTCACTTCCACACTCAAACGTATGCCAACATCTACACGCACACATTATGCCTATTTTCAGGACAGTGAGGCCCTCTGCAAAATGGGGTAACTAGGCTTCAACTACAGTTGTGCAAAGGCTGGGCGTGTGTCGAAATATAAAACCTTGTGGCAGGGAGATCGATGGCTGGATGAGGGGATAAACACCATATCATGGCAGTTAGGAGTTAACAGACACTGTGGGGATTCAAACATTTAAATGTGAGCAACCAGTGTACATCTCAAAAGGTTGGGGTTTTAAGCGTTAGCTTTAGCCAACATACAGTAAATATGTTGTGACTGAGCTTGTATCTTATGACAAGTTCCAACTTAACAATCTATCCCAGTGATAGACCCTGCTGACCCAAGAAGCGGCGATGCAGCGAGGCGAAGCTTAGCTACTTGTCACAAAGAGGACCCAGTGTTACCCCACAGACATCGTTTTTAAACACACCTGGCTTCCAACATTAAACTCATCAGTGGCAATATTAAATATAAAAATAAAAGCTCCAGTTTGGAGACAAACACACCTTCTAGTGAAAGATAGTGGGTGACTCCTTGTCGCCAGTCAGTGCAAGTAGTTTGACAACCACAACAGCCCCAAACCACAATGACTCCCGACGCAATCTGTGTAGTTTGAAAAGCATAGCAAGCAGATGACTTTGAAAGTCTTGTGGTGGGAACTTAGCATTAGCAGCCTCAAGGTGTTCTGCTTTGCACTAGCTTCCACGACTCTGGAATTTTCCATCAAAAGATATTGGTGTACACTGTACACACACACACACAGACACACATACACATACACATACACACACACTTCTGAGAAGCTGGCTGTGATGAGATAAAGTGTCACATAGCCCCTCCGATCACAAGACAGTGACCTCAACACAGCACCATCCCAGAGCAGCTGGTGCCGAGCGGAGTAGTCTGGAACGTTTACTGTACATTAGACAACTCGCACAACACAACACAACACGCAAGAAAATAACAGCAGCCACTGACAACACAACAAGACTTCAAAATAAAATATCCATCTTACACAAAAAATGGACAACAAATGTAATGGTTGAATAAAAGGGTGAACAACAATCCGTTTGCCAGCCTTACCAACACAGAGCACAGAAAACATGGTGCATTTTCTTCCCCTTCCCCTCAAACGTAGAGATATGAAGTGGTGCTCGACTGGCCAGAAGAATGGTACTGTAACAATTTGCTTCTAGGAAGTATTTAGTCCTACTGTTAAATTAACTTTTTCCCTATGTGTAACCATCAACTAAAGAAGACTCACCCTTGTTTTCCCTCTTCGATAACAGCTTCCAACCTCCAGCTGTGTAATCAGCAGCTAAACGGCACATTTTTTCTCACACATTAGAACTGATTTAGAGCATTTCTGTCTACTTCACTCAACAAGTAAAAACTCAAAACGATTTTTTTTCCTGACATTGCAACACACTGTTGTGTTGGCTGCCATGCACACATAGGATGTGATATATCAATCAATTGAGCTGCATCAGGTGGAGCTACGAGTACCTAATAAACCAGCAACTCTGTGTAGACTTAACCATTAAAACGTTGGAAAAAAAGACATGGATAGTATATTGACGATGAATAATTCATTATTCTTGGCTGATGTATTTTATCCCAATATTCTCTAATTAAATGTGTTTGTTATAACACTAATAAAATAGTTAAATGTATTGTTTTTCCTAGGGCTATTATAAAAAAAAAGCAAATTATAAGGAATCAAAAATTTGAAAACAAAAATTAACAAGATTTTATATACACTATGTTCACACAGAGCATTCTTTAGGTCTCTTTGATATTCACTTTGAAAACATCCTTCCATGACTCAACAATAATGAGGCTCATCCCAAACAGAGAATCGAGTCTATGGTGTAACGTCACAACCCATCTGTGTACACAAACACACACAGAGTCATGTGGTGATATTATGTATGAGGCTAACCTTCAACAGGTGACACAGATTACAACACCCTCAGGGGGTGTAATGCTCGGGCTTAACCCATATCAGCATGAAGTTGGGAGTGCAACACACGCGCACGCATACACACGCATACACACGCACGCACGCACGCTGAAAACATCGCATCATGGCTATCTGTAAACCTCGTCTTTACAATACAGGGCTCCAGAGCATGCAACTGAACATTTTTCATTGGTCGCGCCGCTTCTGTGCGTGATTAGTAAAGAGCAGATGAGCAGGACCACTTGTTGACCAGCACAGGGAAATGCACTTCTGCCTGCTGTCCTGACCGTTGCCTGGCTTCATCTGCTCTGTGCATCACGCCAGGGCTTTATCAAAAATAGACTAGGCTCATATTTGTAGAAGTGACGGGCTTCTGAAAGTAACGCTGGTGGAATCACAAGCACTGTCAAGCGCCCGAAAGCTAGTTCTTGCAAAAATAAAGCATGAAACAAATTCTAATTATTATTTAGATATGAATAATATGATAACGATTTAATAAGCATCTGTAGGGTCTCATCTATGGAATCTGTGTATTATTATTTTCATGATCATTTTCTCTGTTTTAGAGCCATATTCCTGTAGACGCCACTATCTCTTTAAAGTAGTTGGACATGCTTTCCCGCGTAACCTGTCCGGTTAAAAACACAAGATAACCAAGTTATGAATGCTTTATTTATCACTGTGACACAGTTAATACACACTTTGGTTGAGGTTGGGATGGGATTCTTATAAACTAAGTATCTAACCATGTAGCACCGTGTACATATAAAAGCACAAATATGGGAGACATTCATATGTAATAAAGTGTATTATAATGGTGCCGAAAGGCGTGTTGAAAATTCGGGGTGCACCTAAATTATGCGCTCTACATCGCACGGCGTCATACAAAGATAAAGCAACGGCAGTTCAGAACTGTGACTGTATTATGCACGTGCACACACAGAGATGAAAGCGTACAGGTAGCATGAGTAAACACGATGCCTTTCAGAGATGCTGTGTGACGCACCCGTAAGAGTTTATGTGTAAAAATGACTCAGTTGAGTGTGTACGGCTTAAAGTACAAGACTGAGGAAACGCTAAAGTGTGTTTTTTTCATTAATCTGCTTTTTGCAGGGATTTTTTTTCTTTCAAAGGAGAGCCCACACTTCATGGCGGGTAAAGACCCGAGCAGAACCAGTATTTGGCAACTACCTGCATTGGTACTTTCAGGACAAAGAGAACAAATAAATCAATTCATTCATTCCATTTTTATTTACAATGGGAAACTAATAAATTCAAGATTATATTGTACAGTACAAACAATTACTTTTTTTTTAAATTCCATTTCTTAATGACAATGACAGGGCTGAAGCAAGGAGGGTATCATAAACAGGCATACAAAGGCAACAGTCAGGGGCGTAAAACATAGGTGTCGATGTAGTTTTTGGGGAATAGGATTATACTGATGAAGCCCACACTGTCCTCCCTCATGTCATGTAATAGAAACACACAAACAGTCTGGGCTGTGCTCTTCTCTTTTGAAGCTGGCTGGATGCAGATTCAGACTATTAAGAATGCAGCAGAAGATGACTAGAGGGCAGGGAGATAAGTCAAGCAGAAACACAGCCTTTGTCACATTATTCAACCAAATTAAATCACATTTGAATGTTTATACGTGCGTGTTAAAGAAACAATGTCAGGAGAATCAGGAGATGGTCCAGAGTTTCTCTTTCACACATGCAGCACACAACTGGAGATTCTGTGTCGGATGTTTTCATACTTACTGGGAACTACTACCACTACTACTTTAGGAGAGGATGAGGTGAACATTAGGAGAGAGGATATGATGCAGATTGCACTGCCCCAACAACGCAGGTTCTGAATTTGATCATAAACAACAAAGTTCCTTGTCTTTTCTGCAGTTAGACATTTTTTGTTTCCGTCCTTGTGTAAATCACCCATCTGTTTCACCGTCTGAGGTTTATTTTCTTCTGCTATTTGACGAATTATCCAAAAATACACCGGATAAAAAGCAGCTCTTTTCAAATATGGGCTTACTCTGAGATCACCCGCTCTTTGTACTAGGGAGCTGGGAGGGTAAACTCTGTGTGATGCCCGAACATTTGCATTCTCACATACAGCCCCGCCAGGTAATGTCTGCGTAGTTTCAGGTTTGCGGTGCATGTGTGAAAGGGGCTTTAGAGAGCTGTGCTTGAGTGTGAGGTTGACTGAGGGAGCGAGCAAAATTGTTACACAGTACATTAGGCCTGTTACCTAACATTTGCCTTCCTGCCTGCCCTTTTCCTCCTGCTCATCTTTCTCTATCCTAAAAAACATTCGAGAGGAAAGGGGAGAAAACAGGAAAAAGAGGAGAGGAGAGAAGAGAGGCTTCCCCACAGAGAGACAGACGGGTCAGGGCATGACGTCTCGCTCACCTTACTGTGGGCATAACAAGGCAGAGGGCTCCTCCTGTGTGTGTGTCTTTACTTGATCTTTAGTCTGGTCATACAAGGACACTCACCATGTCTCGTGTAAAGCTATTACACATACAGTTACGCAAAGATGCAATGGCAGACATACGCTTTCAGTGGGCTTATCAAACATGATAAACACTCACAAGGAATACGATTGTGTTAAAATATCCACTCTGATATGATATATTGTTGGAAAACCGCAGCAAGAAGGCAAAAAGCAGCATATTTTTAGGATAAATTAATTTTCTATTTTGGAATTATTGTTGTTGTTTTTTTCCAATACTGTGGAACAACAGAATGAACACCTTTAATCAAACCAAAGGACACATGTTAAAGCCAGTGTTTCCATTTCGGCTCAGTGTGAGTGTCTTAGGGCGCACTCACACTGTCCTTCCGTACCGGGCCAAAACAGGTTTTACGGGTAAAGCCCAGTTCGTTTGACCAGTGTGAGTGCAACCGCTCCGCGCCTAGCTGCGGCTGGCTGGCCGTCCACGGGCCGTTTGAGAGAGGTTGGCTTTTGTAAAGCGTGTTTGCACATGTACGAGCACGAGCGTGCGCACGTGTACTACCACGAGGCCTACGGCGGCTCTGACATCATTTTATGTGCGCCTGTTCGGACATTGAAAAAAAATGGTGGTGAAAGGTTCATGTTGGTGTGATGGGGAGGTGGAGTGTTTACTGCAGATTTGGTCAGATGAAAATATTCAAAAACAGTTGGACAAGACGCACAAAAACGCTGTGGTCTATGGAAAGATTTGTAAACAAAGTGATGCCTCGCGGTGACGTCAATCAATGCGTGTGACATGTTACGGCGTGATGACAAGCACTAGGCAGGCAATAAGCATTCCGCCGAGGCCCAGGTAGTGAGTACAAACAGGCCTGGCCCGCGGGGGGGACCTAAAGCACGGGGCACAATACGGATGGACAGTGTGAGTGCGACCTACACACACAGGGCCAGAACCATGGGTTTTATAATACCAACCTGACTAGTAGTGAGTTCAAAAATGTTCCATTCAATGTTTGATAAAGGCCTTAAAAAGATCAGCAAATATGTCATCTGTTATGGAATGTATCCAGGATGTGAAATATCATCTCACGTAAAGCACAGTGTGTGGGGCAATAACTGGTTTCATAACCATAACCTTCTCTGGCCAAAATTTGGGCTGAGGCAGGCAGGGGAGCAAAAATTTTGCGGTACATGCGCGGGCACGAGAGCCGAAACGTTCACGTCGCCAAGCAGCAAATGAAACCACCGCATCTCTGCGCCGATGGGGTGCGTTCACGCTCAGCACAGCGTTTGAACGGAGCGGAGCCCCTTTGAGCTCCACAGGAACACAAGCAGCCAATCAACATCATTTTGCAGCCCGGATGTGAAGAAAAAAAAAACGCACCCCTTCTGCTATGGTCGAGTTGAACCGAGTTGAAAACATCACCACTGAGCTTCAATAGAAATACATTGATTTTTCAATCAAGATTCCAGCGCGAAAGCAGACAATTTCAGTGAAGCGGACGCCTCAAAATTTATAGTGCAGAAAAAACCCTGATCAACAGGAAAATGTATCTTTCAACAACTTGGCTCTTTGTACGATACCCAAGAAGCACCATGTTGACACTGAACACTTGTTCACCAGGTTCTGTGCAGGTCCTAGGTCACATTTCAAATTTACTATGCAGTTGTGCTGGAAAACAACCCTATTCCTAGTATTCCAACTAAGCTGCTTACATGGCTAATGAAAGAGAATATTCCATGTATGACATTTACCACACTGCTTGGTGGCAACTAAAATGGTAAATCTTCCTGTAAGGAAAACTGCTACCTTATTTTTGAAAAATTTAAAATGAAAATCCGATAGAACCATTTCGCTGTTAATGCTGCTGCAATAATTGAAAAAAACAAACAATGATGGGTTGGTCATAGTCTATTGATTCCCTATATTAATCTTCCAAGTATCTACAACACGTATTGATAGTTCACAGAACTGATGTCCCGTGTTTAAAGGTCATGACCAGCAATAAGGTTTATGGAGAGTAAACACTGAAATCAACATTTATCAAGGCAGCAAAGTGTGGCCCAACTGCCTCTAGCATAGCATAGCATAGAGTGTATCAAAACTCCTATTCTGACTTCCACTTCACTAGGTGGCCCTTTTTCTAGAGGAGATGAACTTTCACTATTACAACATCAAGGTACAGCACAGTAGCTGTGTGTATCTGCCCTCGAAGGTTGTGTTGTGTGACTGCCTCTGTGTTAGCGTTAGCAAGCATATACGCCAACAGCCTCCATTCCACAAGAGTTTGCAAAATACATGGTAGAAATGGCACTGAGTATTGGGGAAATACAGCTTATATGTACTGCCTGTTGGATGTTTAGGTTTGACAAAACAACCGAGAGCAAATGAGGCATGGAAAAGGACCACCCCTTCTAAGCTACCATGTATAAATAACCAGCTCTGCTTCTGTACAACTGCACTGCAGAACATCGTCCAGCTCCATCTAACAGAGTTTTTAGGCTATTTTTGACAAGTCAGCTTTTCTCATTTGATCATTATAAAAAACCCAGGCCATAAAACAAGGCACCTAATCACATTTCAACTGATGACTGATCATCATATCAATATTCATGATGTCCACAGACATGTAAAACTACACTACTGTTCATCTGCTATTCGTGAAGGAACTGGGGGTGCTGAAGCCACTGAGCTGGTTTGTGAAAATCATGAGCTAACTGGTCTGTCTGTGACCACCGTCAACAGACGGCAAACAAGGCCTCTCTTTCATTCTGTCAGTCCGTAGTCCACTGTCATTTTGTCCTCTGCCTGTCTCTCACACTCAGACAGCCAGACACAGCCACACACACCCAGGCAAGCATAAAGAGGCTCACACACACACACAACGGAGATAAGCTCCATAACCAGCTCATGAATCTCTCACTACATCGCTACTGTCTTTGTATTGCTCCTATAACAGATTGAACATACTACTCCCATACCTACTAGTATGTAAATTACATGATAGTCATATCAAGAGTCCTTCCAAAAACGTCTCAGTCAGCATTGACAAACTCTTCATAGCACTCACTGACCCAAGTTTATTTTGGCCTCATGAAACTAAACGGAAGGTTCTCTGGGCTATGTGGTGCAAAGCACCCAAATGACCCGTGTCTGCCTTTCTGTGTGTGTGTGTGTCAACAAGGGCATAGAGGTAAGGCTGCACACTATGCTGCCCTTGGCACACCTTTATTTTTGCCATTCATACTAAAAACAACAAAATATATATATATCACAATAGTCATTTCATCAGAGGAAGGCTTCACATGTCGACATACTGCACATATGGTCCTGAGTAGAACGCAACAGGGTGTACAGTGAAGTGTCTTTTAACAGAAAACCTACCGATGCGGCTGTTGTCGAATGCCCCAACTGGGGCTTTCTGATAGCTTAGTTTTTTGTCTTGGCTTTTTTTGGACAAATACTAGCCAAGAAGACATAGCCAACATATCTGGACTGACAACAGATGCCGCACATGAAAAACAAAGCCATGAAACAACGAGGCACCTGATCCAATAGGTCAGCAGCAAAGAAAAACACTAACTACCTTGGAATATTTGAGCAATTCCTTCCACTTGAAAGGCCCCAAATTTCCCCTTCTTACAATAAAAACCTACTGTTTACCACAAACACAGACCCTTTAAAAAAAGCTGGGTACAATGTCAAGTGTCATAATCAGAGTATTGGAAAAACCTCAGGGGAAAACATCTACTCATGAAGAATGAAAGTGTTTTGTATGAATATTTGTTGATAATAGTGTCTGCAAGTAATGCGTCATAATGGCTAACTGGAGCCCACTCTTGCAAAAGCATCAACGTACACTCACAGTGCGTGGTGGCAGTTTTGAAACTACTCATATTTGCCATGTCAATGTTTTCTTGTCCAACACACCTCATAACATGTCATCTAGCTATCAGTTGGGATATGCAAATGCCAAAAATAAAAGATGCAAAGCTGAAATAAAGTTTTTGACGAATGGGTTGAATATGTGAGAAACTTTCCCAACATGAATTGATAAACAAACAAACTGCCACACTAGCTCAATAACAAGGAGGCAGTCTCTGCTTCAACCATACTGCCCTACAACGCCAAAGTGCAGTGACTAGGAGATAATTGAAGCCCAAAAAAAGGCTTTAAAGTTTGTTTACTGTCCCAAAAAATTAACAGTAGGGACATCTATGATATATTATGGTTTACTGGTTTCCCATGGTATCTTTTTTATACAAATCAATCCTAACCTCCATACTTCCAGGCCCCAAATTGTGCTGAAATCACGTTATTAGTGATTGCATAGTAACCGCACTTAAGCTTTGCAGGGCAGCATAGTTGTTGTTGTAAATGGTAACTTTGACGTTGAATTCACAAAGAGCTAACTTTGTCACAGTCATACATAAACTTTGAAAGTTCCTTGCTCATTTAAAAGTTACCCACTGGGGTGCTGCAAACGTTTAACTGTGTGTTCTGGCATGTCTTACAGATATGTGAATCCAGCCGAACAGCTCATTAGCAGATACTAACGTTACAGTAGGAACATTGTGTATCTCCTCTTTTTCATCTTCGTCAGTACCCTTCCCTCCGTCCTCTGCGCTCCGCCACACATTAACCTCGGGCCTTTAGTAGCGTTCCTTAAAATACAACAAGCTAAGGTGTGAAATCAGATGTATCTTGTGCTAAATGTGTTTGTATCCAGTAGTTTAGAGGTGATGATGCCCCGTGTCGAACTGACCCCCTCCCTCCAACACGCAGCGGTGTCACCAAAGCGGGCTGGCCGCTGTGTCTCCAGAGCCTGAAGGCCCCAGCGTCATCCCCGAGTAATATTGTTAAAAAAGCTTAAAAATAACACAATGACAACTTGTAATTGTTCACCTCAAACGCGCGGACAGCCGTCGTCTTACCTTTGCTTTGGTAATGATGTGCGTGGCTAGTTTAACAACCGCGAAATTCCCCTTGCCGATGGTGCGCTCGATTTCGTAGTGGCCCACTCGGGCCGGGGGGGGCCTGGTGGCCGAAGTGTGGCCGGGACTGGTGATGCACCCGGTGGCCGCGGTGGCACGACTGGAGTGGGTGATGCCGGAGGGTGGCTGGGCTCGGTTCTGGGAGCCCATGCCTGCGTGGGTCGGTCGGGCAGAGTGCGTAATCCCGGCCGCAGCGGACCCAGCAGCACCTCCGCTTGACACGGCCGCCATCTTCTCGCCTCTCTGCGGGAACAACAAGCAGCCTTGCGCAGCGCGCATCACGGGCACGCCCCCGCCCCTGCGTCATTTTACGTAGGAACGCTCCTCCGCAGCGCCCTCTTTAGGTTGTAGCCTTGGCAACGATTAGCGTAACAAATGACTTCATCCACAGAAACGTATTGTGGTTGCCTTGGAGACAGAGAAGTGCGCATTATCACTCCGGTTCCCATGATTCAGTGATTCTTTGCAAACTGCTGCACTATTATGATCAGACGGGTTCACGAGGCTTTAAAGGTGTATATATGCATCATCAGTAAATCATCATTATGATGCATTGAAATGATAAATTTGACACACAAAGGAGTGTTCACACTTAAGACAAACCATGGCCATTTATGCTGTTTGTGCACACCCTGCTATTATGAGTAAAAATTAATTATTTCCATTCAATGAGAAGCTGTAGGCCCTATCTTTAATCTTCTGTTTTCAAGGCAATAAATTACTGTTACTATTCACATTCACTCCAGATCCAGTAATAGCTCACCTCACTGCACTTTGGGACCATCAATAAATAACTGTTTTAATAACACAATACCATTTATTCGCCAATAGGCTACGTTCAGACTGAAAAATATTGGTCTCGTGAATCAGAGTTCATTTTAATTGCAAAGTGGAATTCCTTTATTTTACAGAAATAATATGACACAAAAAATAATGGCTTTTTTTCAATAGTTCCCATATAACGTGACCTAGTGACTCCAAATCAATACCAGAAATGATTACAACACTGGAAACATAGGACATACCCCCTTCTTATTGGATTCAGTGCATCTTAAATTTTCAGTTTTAATATATGGGGCAAATATATTTGTTCTTCTATTTTATTCTATTCTATTGTTTTCTATTCTATAACCCACTCACTAGGTTGTAGACAGCACCACTCCATGGCAAAGAGGAGTCCTTACATCATGCCACTCAAAGCTGAATTACCAACTGAGCAAAACATGCAGCTGCCTTAAGTATCAAATATCAAAATATGTGTGATATGAAAATATGCTTCCACCCCATACACCATAAGGTACAATTTCACATCAAATATATCAGTCTGCTCCTTAATGAGAGATAACCTTATGTGATTACTTCACGCCTAGGTTGATAGATCACCAGTTAATGAATGTTAATTCACAGTTATCTTAATATATTAATTGATATGCAACCAAATAAGCTGGATTCCTCTATAAAAGTTTATGTAAGGACCGTGCATTTCATAGTTCTATGATTTTACCGTTGATACATTTGTTGTGTTGCTTTTTTTTATGTTTTTATTAATGTTTTGTAAGGTGTCCTTGGGAGTCTTGAAAGGCACCAAAAAATACAATGTATTATAAGTATTATTATTATTATTATTATTATTATTATTATTAATACACAAAAGGCATAGTGACTTGATCATGTGTTAATCATGAATCAGGAATTCATACATCCTGCATTAATTCATGCATTAAATCATCATGAGTCATGCATTAGTCAAGTATTACTTAGTCAAGCATTACTTAAGTATATGATGTGTACCCTTATTATTATGAATTGTTACAGATAAAACCTTGTCACTGCAATACTTTTCTTTTTCCTTTTTTCTGCACTTTCTTTTTTATTCTTTATTTAATTATGTTTTAACCATGCAATTATTTTAACACAAATTTAAATTTAAACAAATACAAAACAGAAAAGAACTAATAAGACAAATTGTATAGTCTACATGGGGGTACATCACAGACATTTTTTCATTGCTTTACTATTTTTAAGCAAATGTAATGTTTGAATATCATGTCCAAATTCTACTTTAAAATGCTTTATTCGTGGTCTCTTTTTAGTCTGTTTGCATTTGTGAATGAATCATTTTCCATGTAAAATAAATAGGTTCAAAATATATATTCTTTTGTTTTTGTAAGTCTTTAGTACAATTTCTGTATTCATTTAAATATTCAATTTATACAGAACGTGTCAAATACTAAAATATAACACAACACATGAGAGCTTTTTTCACATAAAAAAACAATGCATAGAAAAATAAATACAGCATATATATAATAAAAAATCAATCAATATATAAATAAGCATTGTCATGTCAATACATAGATGTATGTAATAATCTCTGTTATCATAAATTCCATTAAATGCCAGGGGATATGATAATTATCTTTTCATAGTTGTCAAAAATGTTGTATTATTTTTGTTTTTGACTATGGCTAGGGATTTATAAAGTGAATTGAATTCATTTAAAAATAAAAGGTTGGTTAGGAGGCTGAACATTTTTGCTTGTGAATAAAATATTTACCAAGTAAAATTAAAAAAATAACTAAATACTGAAGATACTGCACTAGTTTTCTGATAATTGGAGCATATACTTAAAAAGAAAAAGAAGAAGAAGAAGAAGAAGAAGACGAAGAAGAAGAAGAAGAAGAAGAAGAAGAAGAAGAAGAAGAAGAAGAAGAAGAAGAAGAAGAAGAAGAAGAAGAAGAGGAAACAGAAGAAGAAGAAGAAGAAGAAACAGAAGAAGAAGAAACAGAAAAAAACAGAAACAGAAGAAACAGAAGAAGAAATAGAAGAAGAAGAAACAGAAGAAGAAGAAACAGACATGACGTCACACTCACTTTGTTTACTTCCTAAGGAGGGGGCGCTAATGTCACAGATTTTTCAACATTGTAAACACGCTCAATTTCTTCTTCACCCTCCACACGGGAAATACTTGCACACAATGACACGGAGCCTTCAACATAGGCCGTGACAACAGTTCACATTTGGACTATTCGCTTTTTTATTTTGTTTTTGACGCTGTGTGACGGAACTCCGATATCAAAACATGTAGCAGCGTCCTAACGAACAATGCTAACGGTAGCATAGCGAGCTAACAGCTGGGCAGTCTCTCAGATGAGTATCGTTGTTGTCTTGAAACTTGTGGTATTTGTTGCATAACGTTTAACCAGCTGACAGCTTCGAGTTTGTTACGGATGTCAATAGGACGAGAAGCAAATCTTTAATGTAAACACTCCGCTGTCTCTTGAGCTTGTCAAACGGAAGCTGCTGTTATTGTCGATTATTAATTAAGCTAGCAATCTTGCTATCCGAGTAATTGTTGCTGAATGGGGCTGGAGTTGTCATTAGTGGAGTAAAATCAGTTCCCATTTTAAGGAAGACGTTGTCAGACGAAATGGTGTTGAGGAGTTGCTGGAAGTCTCGACATAAAAAACACATTGTTGGGTCTGCTCTTCTTGGTTGGATCCAACCACGATCGGCTTCCCTGCTCTGGTTGTGTGTGACACTGTTTGTTTGCGGATTTGGGCCGGTGGTGGTGGTGGGGCAAGGCACAAATGTGGTCCAGAAAGATGCGGAGTTTGATGTCACCTATAATGACACAGTGACAAGTGAAAACCAGACCATTTACGCTTTCAATCACACTATCTCCAGGAATAAGGTAAGTTTACACACTGTCAGACTGATGTATTTGTTTTTTTTAGCATCAGAATCAACTTCATTGCCATGTATGTTATTAGATTACACACTAGGAATTTGTTTTAATGCAGAAAAATATAGAAAGATAAAGAATACACAGAAATAAAACACTAAATATGAAGGTACACAAAAAAAAGCAGAACAATACAAATATGTTCGATGCAGAGTTTACAAGTTATAAATATAGACTATAAAATGTCTTCACACTAGAGTGTACTAATATGTTTTGTTTTTTGGGTGACAGACGGAGGGAGTCCGCGTGTCTGTGGATGTGTTGTCGCAGGGTTTTGAGAGTCCCATCCTCTTTGTGGTACGACAGAAGCAAGCTGTGCTGTCTTTTCAAGTCCCTCTCATTTTAAGAGGCCTGTAAGTACCCCCCCCCCCACACACACACACACACACACACACACACACACACACACAATTTACATACGCTAGTTGTAAACTGGATTTGACTGGAGGCATGATCTTTTAAAAAAAATAAAAATAAACTGAAAACAAACTACTAGATGTGTTTTGGTCATTCACTCTTTTAGACCCAACCTTTTATATTGCCATCCAATCAGCATCCACCAGTACAAGCTCAAAACACCTCCAACAACATTCCTAGTTTGTTACCTGCTGTGATGACCAGCATAATGCTTCATTGCCATCTGCTTGCCACAGCAACAGCCTATTAGTCTAAATCCTCTGAGGTCTCAGTAAATAATATTCTGTACATTTGAGAGCAGGGCTGAGATTACATGTATAATCATTTTGATCATCTAGTGATTGTTAAATTAGATTTTTATGCAAACATGCTGTTTTCAGCCTCAACGTCTAGCGATTTCATGCTTTTCTCTGTTTTATATCACATAAAACTGAGTATATTAAGGTTTAGACTGACAAATTAAGGTACCTAAATGGACATGGGAAACTTGGTCAATCGATTAATCAATAAAATAATCAGCAGATTATCTATATTTATCTATTATTATAAATATCTATTATCTATAATGTAATGGCTTTTTCCAGTATCATGCTCAGATACGATTTATGCTGAACATAAACAATTATTCATGTTCATTCAAATGGAATTTAATCCGTGCACTCCTCCGTAGAGAATTACTGTTACTATTAACACATTAGCCTTAGGTATAGATTAAGACAGTGATTAAATGTCACAATGCCTAAATCGACCACATCAGATGTGGACTGCGAGGCAAGTCTCCACTGGACTGGGATGTGTCTTTTAAATTGTGTTTTTATAATCAGCCTTACAGAAAGTAATAACCCAAGGTTCCTCCCAAGGAGTGTCTAGCTGTTGCTGCCGTTTTTCCTTAGATAGTAAACAGTTGTGACTTCAGGTCACGCAATGATGAAGCTAATGTTCTTGTTTGGAGCAGAGAGCTGCGTGTGAACTACTTAGCCTTGTAAGAGAAGGATATCTGTAAATGCCAGCTGTGCATGTTGCACTGTAGATGTGGTGCATGGAGATGATTTTTAGATCTGAGATCCAGGGTCCGATTTATTCTAGCAGGTGCTGCATTCTATGTCTCTTATCTCGAGATATAATAGTTGAATGTGGATATTTGCTAGAATTTTAGAGTTGATATTGTAGAATTGTTCTTTCTTGGATGGAGTAAGCACTACAATATCAGCTGCTGATGTACTTTGTGGGGAGGAAACAACACAATCTACAGCTTTTTATATGATCTGTGGGGTTTATCTCTGTTATTATAGGCCACACAGGTTTTGTAATCTGACTTAATCAGGTGGGATTTCATAACAGGTTATAAGTTCAATTGTTTACTAGCCATTGGCTAACAGCCCATACGTGATGTGATAAGTGTCTCCCACACTCCAAGGTACTCTCTGTGGTTGAGCAACACCCAAATTGCCTCGCCACAGTCTTGCTGCCTATGCAGTCTCGTGGCCAGGCATGTTTTAGCAGATCACTAATGAACCTTGGACTTTCATTTCCTCCCCTGAGTTCCCCCGGTGCAGATCTGAGGGGCCGAGCTTACTGTAAATGAGCTGTCTCGAAGTCATCAGTGTGAAGTTTCTCCTGTTTCATGTAGCTTCTGTCACGTGCTCTCTTAAAAAAAAAAACCCCACACATTCATGTTTTGAGCTAGCCATTTTCTAGAGTTGGGTATTTATTTATTTTGCTCAGAGATGATTAAAGATGCAATATCTAGTTAGGTCATCTGATTCTGAAACAGCAATCCTTTGGCAAGTAGTATACTAATAGTTAATTGTAAATGTAGTTAAGTGTAAAACTCAAACCTGAGCTTACTTGTTCTTTCTTTCAATGTTTTTCAATCTGTCTTTCTCTCTCCAGCTACCAGAGGAAGTACCCTTACAGTCATATTGGCCGGACATTGTGCCAGCCTCCAACCCGGGCTGCCTCTGAGACCCAGTACTTTTTTGTGGACGTGTCTACCCTGTCAAGCCAGGGTACAAACTACCAGTTCAGGGTCAGCCGTGTTGAAAGTTTCACCCTCCAGTGAGTGACAGAATCATACAAACACACTGTGCAGCGGCTGCGTGGATTCTCAACTTTAATGCATTTGCAATCAGGCTTACACTAAGTTACTTGAATGCCTGACGTGTTATTTTCACCTTAATTACAGGACAGACAAGAAATTCAGCTTCAACGCATCACCATCCCAACCTCAGGTATTACGGCTCGATCCCAAAGTTTGAGTTTAAGTATGCCACTGAGTGTTACTCTACAACAAGCACGTTTAGTTACAGAAATGTAGGGGGAGAGTGGGGGTGGAGGATACAAATGACGACAAACGTGACAGAATTTGAGGAAAGTACAAGTAATAATAAGGGGATTCTCACATTTTACACAACTATTCACTATGCTGAGACATTCTTTTCTATCCCTTTTGTTCTGCTTCTTACACACAAAAAAAGGAACAAACCTGCGTTCCCTGTTTGGCCTGTTGTAGCACCACCCACAGCATTTTAAATACTAAGTATATTTGAGCTGTGCACATAAATCTCAGCACATCATGCACCGTTAGACATGACTGTTTGGATGCATTGACCGTGTCATGCAGTCACCCCTTTTCTCGCACCACACGTCAATTTTCTCTCGCAGTGAAAAACAAGTTTAAGAGGACACAGAGAGCGCACGAACAGAGAAGAAAAAACACTGCGGTCAAACACTGCCACGGCTTGGATTATGATGCCCGTCTATTCTTGCTGTATGGTATCCGAGGCAGAAGACTGCATAGAGCAATCATTTCTTACATTTTATAACAAATCAAACTGTTGGCAAATAAGGCCTAATTCTATAAAACATTTGGCAAATAAAAATGTTATTTTACTGTAGTTCTGGAGAAAATCAATGGGAGCGTTAGCTAAACTTACACTACAACATTGATCATTTCGTCATATTTGATTTATTTGTCATAAAAAAATGTAATCTCTTCAGAAAGACTCCTACTATGACCATATCAAATTTGAAATAATTTTTCACTCCAAACTAAATTTGAAATGCTGAAAGTCCAGCCGCAGACGAGGCGGAGTTGCAGAGGAAAGATAATACAAAGACAGATACACCCAGTTGTACAGTAAAAAAATGTTTGGGGCTGGTAAAAAAAATTGGTGCATGTACACAGAAAAAAACATTTTGAGCCCTGTCTCAGGTAGACCTAATACTCCTTGCAGTGAGTCACACTTGCCACCCCGTGCTTCAGTTTATTTACTTTTGTTTCCACCTTTAATTTGTTTTTTTGTCACAGAAATTGTCACAACCTCCTGAAAGCTGTTCAGTGATTTCTGGTATCTCTATCCTTCTTCATCTTTTTTTCTTCTCTGTCCATTTCTCTCAGTACTTCAAGTACATCTTCCCGGATGGGGTGGACACTGTGATCGTCAAGGTCAACTCAGACATGACCTTTCCCTGCTCTGTTATGTCCATCCAAGACATCCAGGTACACTTACTCCCCCCTCCCCATCCCCTCAAACCAGACAGTTGCTGTCCTTAAGTGGCCTCATGTGCTCAGCATGCAGCAACACCATTGCACCACAAGAGGGCATAATTCCTTGCAACAGTGTCAGTACAGTGAACTTTCCCATTTCATCTTCTCCCTCTGCTTCTCTCTTTCTTTTCAGTGCCCTGTCTATGACCTTGACAACAATGTGGCCTTCATTGGGATGTACCAGACTATGACCAAAAAAGGCGCAATTACTGTGCAGGTAGTTTTTCGCACACAGTCACGTACGTGGTTCTGAAATACAGAACATGCTACTACAGAAACCCCTGTTACCACATATCATATCTTCTAATGCCTCTTTCTTTTGTCATTTAGAGAAAAGATTTTCCCAGCAACAGTTTTTACGTGGTAGTAGTGGTAAAAACAGAAGATGAGGCGTGCGGCGGTCCGCTGCGCTTCTACCCTCTCCGTCCCGATGAGCTGATCGATGCCGGCAACCGCAGCAAGCTCATTGATGTGGTTGTCACCCCTGCTATCAACTGTAAGTCACATGTTTACAAATTTGAACTTTTCAGACTGAGGAATAACCCATATGGATTTATTGTACACCATTGAGTTTGTTGACAAGAGCAACATTTGAACTAATGGATAAAAGTAGTTTTCCAGAATTGGGAAAGTTAGAGAAAGAATGATGCATGACTAAAGGTGTGGGTTTCTATAACTGGTACATGATGCATATTGTGTCTGTTTCTCTCAATTGTAAGCAGTCGGTAATGAGTCCGTATATTTCATTATGCAGTGCAGACAAGGTCTTGCAGTGTTGGCGTGTGAATATGCTTACATTATATCTTTTGTCACACTCCACAGCGGAGGTGTATGTGATGGGCATGCTGTTCTGTCTGGGTATCTTCCTCTCCTTCTACCTGCTCACCTTGTTCATGGCCTGTGTGGAGAACAGGCGGTAAGATTTTTGCACTTTTCCCTGCTGCCCAAACAACCATTAGTTACCACATCCACTTCATATATACAGCCTTGTACAGCTCAGCCTCTTCAGGTTGCCGCGGTGCCAAATGCAAGACACAGGCAGAGAATGGCGACAGCCTGGTAACCCCCGGCGGAGAGAGGCAATGAGAGAGAAGGAGTGAGAGACAAAACAACAGCATTTTGTCTTGTATTGTAATAATAATAATAATAATAATAAAACGCATCTCAGTGTGCAAGGTTTTTGTGTCACATTTTTGGAACAAAAAAATATATTTTTTAAAACCTCTATAAAATGTGATGAACACAGCTCCACTACAAGAAGAACACTCCACTGAATACAAATCATTTGAATTTGCATGTTTCCCCCTCTGTTTCTTCAGGATGAAAAAGAGAGAGCTGTTTCAGATTCCCGCTGACATGTCGCCTGCTGAGACAGGTAACCCAGCAACTAGCTTTGATGGAGCGGCCCATTAGGGGCTCGTTAGCGGGTGTGTTTAGCGTTTCTTAAAGTCGTAAATCTGAACTGTAGACTAGATGCCATAACACTTATTTGATGTGAGACTGCACCTAACTCTTTTTGTGTAGAATTTAACCAGTCTGTGTGTACTTAATGTGTGTCTTTCACTCTCTCTCCCTCATGTTAATGTGTGCTTCAGCCTCTCTGCTCGGGAAGAACGGAGATGGTATAACGACACTGTTACTCCAACCTTGCACTTACTGCCCTCTCTCACACTGTGTTGCTCATCTGCAGATGCTCTGCATGCTCTAGCTATAACTGTGATTGATCGTAGTGCTTCAACTGTTCCTGTTAGTTAAGCTTTTATGGCTCGCATCATAGAGATACAGATACACATGACCTTGGTACTTACTAACCACAAAGCACTCCTCCCATCCTACCATCTTGCCTGCATTTGTCACAGTAGTATAGTGACAAAAGTATATTACATTGTAGTCAGCAGTGCTCACGACATGATAGACAAACCAAAGCATAACATATAAGTTGTTTCATGAATAAATACAAAACCATTCAGATAAATGTCTACACAGCAGACGTGGCTCTTTATCGAGTACTCCCTATCAGTGTGTATCTGTGGCTGTTTGCTGCAGTGTATGCTGACATGATTTGATTTTAAAACCGCAGGACACCTACAGTTCTCAAAACAATCCATCCTCACTGCAGCAGCCACCACTTTCCACAACAGTCTAGACTCTGCAGCATTCTGTACTCACATCTTCACCCATTCACTAAAACTGTTATTTCAAATGTGATTTTTCAGGCATTTTGAGTCTGAAAAAAACTCTGCATGTGTTGTTTCCTCCCTCACCTCTCTGTGACCCTGTGTACACTTACCTTTAAAATGCATTTTAGTAATCCAAACAAAACAACCCCCATGTCCTGCATTGTCGCCGTATTTTCCTGTTACGTCCTTGGACGAATCAGGAGGCTTTAGCTAAACAGATATGTGATCAAATGTGCCCCAGACCACCTTGGCAAGGGGTTTGAGTGATCGGATCATCAATGCATCTTGGCTGACGTTCACACAAGTACTTAGACCATAGACTGTACAAAATATGGACGTAGTCTCTGGGACATCACCATCTCGGCAGTGCCTGTCACCGCCTAACTCCCAGCTAATCCAGAAATGGTCAAAGAGATGGATCTCTGGTGAAGCTGAGGCTGACAGAATGAAGCCTATAGTATGATAACCACCTGTGACGGCACCCAGCTGTCACTCAGAGCGGCCGTGCCCTGAATTATGTAGAACTTTAAGCCTTATTATAATAGAATTGTATTATTATTTTTTCTGCTGCAAAGTTATTTTTACAAGGGAGTCTGTGGGCATGACTCACCTTTGAACTTGAAGCCAGCCTCAAGTGGTCATTTGAGGAACTCTAGCTTTTGGCTTCATTCTTCAGCCCCTGGAGGTTGCAGCTTGACCAAGATGCTTTTTAAATCTGTGTGTAAACAGGGTCTTGAACTGAAAATAGAGCTGCAGTGGTGTGTTTTATTATGCAGCGTTAAGATACTAACAGATATTGTTTGTAGTGTGGCTCGTCTCTATGTGTCCATATTGTTAAAGAAACTTTTAAATGTGTGTGTGTATGTCTCCACAGGCAAAACTCCAGCCTCCCCATATGAATATGGCTCCTTTGGTGAGTTTGGCTCCATTCTGGTTTCGCTTATGTCTTTGTGTGTGTGGAGATTAATTTAAATACCCCCTTCTCTTTTTCCCTAGCTGACAACGGCAGCACACTCAGTTCAGAGGCTATCACTGACAGCGCCACATCAACTGACAACAACTATGGATACTTGGGTACGGACATGCGTGGACACACATTTCTTCTGACCCATCACTGACACTTTCTCCACAGCCTGGCTTGGAGCGAGCAGCTCTGTTCCCTCACTGGTTTTCTGTGTGTCTTTTGTGTTCATCAGGACAGGAACCTGTTAAACGTCGTCCAATCCTCAATCACCTTCACCAGATAGCCATCCGCATTGGTGACACACTGCCGAATAATTGGTCCAATAAGTTTAGACCAAACCAATCAGCACTGTGTGAATCACACATCAATGAGACTTTAGATGTTGATGCCAGGAAGTGGCCAGATTCCTAATCTGATTCAAGTGAATATCAAAACAATACTGATCAAAGAACCAACAATCTGTATAATATGGAAATTGCAGATACATTTTGAAAGATGTGATGTGTCTGAACACCTTTGCGTAGTTGCAAAAAAATTCAAATTCCGTCTCTTCGATCTGATCATATTGCCCCACCAATGAATTCAAAAAGGCTCTTTATTCTTCCATGACCTTCTCCTTCTCCTTCAATTTCCCAGCTTGCGATCAATAAAGTATTTCTATTCTATTCTCTGACCTTCTCTTCCCTCACTCCATCAGAGCGATCATTGGAAAGTGTTGGACGAAGCAGGCAGGAGTCCCTGAGCTCCGTGGAGGAGGACGACTATGACACTCTGGACGACATCAACTCAGACAAAAACATTGTCCGCACCAAGGTACACCTCTGCTCTCAGTCTGAATACACATTGCTCATTTTTGGATGTTTTAAATGTCACCACTCCTTGCTGTTTTCCAATTTACGTGATGACAAGTAATAAATCCCTTATTACAGAAATATCTATGTGTGTCTGACCTGTCCCGCAAAGACAAGAGGATCCTCAGCAAGAAATACCAGATCTACTTCTGGTGAGGATACTGGTTTGACTGAGAAACACAAGTACAATTGAAGTGTAAATCACAAACATCAACATTATCTTCTCTCCAGGAACATTGCTACTATCGCTGTGTTCTACGCGCTGCCAGTCGTCCAGCTGGTCATCACCTATCAGACGGTACGCTGATGAGACATAAACTGTGATTTATAAGATACGGAAAAAAAAGATGTATGTTCTACTGACTCTCTGTTCTTCAGGTGGTCAATGTTACAGGAAATCAGGACATCTGCTTCTACAACTTCCTGTGTGCCCACCCTCTGGGCGCTCTCAGGTGAGCACATATCTGTTTGGGTGCCTCAATGTAATTATTACAACAGCCTGTTTCAAGTGTCGTCACACACTGTTTGTTCTACGCAGTTCGTTCAACAACATCCTCAGTAACCTCGGTTACGTGCTGTTGGGACTCCTTTTTCTCCTTATCGTCCTCAAAAGGGATATTGTCCACAATCGAGCCCTGGTCCGCAATGATCTCAACGCGCTGGTAAAGCACACACACGTACACAGACAGATGAACAGTAGACGCACTGTAAGGCACACATAAATAAGCTCAAAATGTGTGTATCACCCATAAACTGCATATAAAGATGGACAACGCTGCTCCACTGTACAAAAATGAAACCAATCACAGATATGGGCGCCGCCATGTTTTAACTTTGCAACCATATTCTGCACTTTGCAACCATATTCTGCACAGTAGTGATCGTGTCACTTCACAGTTGTCAATCATGATGTTTCACCCCATTTTTATGGCATCAGATAACTCATTTAAATCAAACGTACAAGAAGAACAGGAACACTTGAACAAACATAAGCGTGATTAAAGCTACCCAAAATGACAGAATATTAATTATTTAATATTTATTCATTATTTAAAGGTGTACTTTGGCCCATGTCCCATTCGCTAACATAGAGGGAGCGGGACTTATGACCTATGTTGCAGCCAGCCTCCAGGGGGCAGTGGAGGCGCTTTGGCCTCACTTTCGATGAGCTGTCAAGCCGTCCATCATTATATACAGTCTATGATTTAAGTCAACAAAGATGGTTATCAGCTTTATTCCTGGAGTAAATAATGATCGTTAGTGGTTCAAAACATGAACATTAGCTTCATTAGCATCAGTCGCTATGGCATGTCACTGACTATTGAAGGGAGGATACAGGCACATCCAGGTACATTTGGAATATAAAGTAAAATGTATTGTTTATTGAACTTTATTGCTCAGTTATTTGTGATTTTTTTCTCTCTACCACCCCACAGGAATGTGGTATCCCAAAGCACTTTGGTCTGTATTATGCCATGGGAACTGCTCTGATGATGGAGGGCTTGCTCAGTGCCTGCTACCACGTCTGTCCCAACTACACCAACTTCCAGTTTGGTGAGACTGCTTATGATCCAACCAGTTTGACTTTATGATGTAAAATTTCAACCTCGGCACAGCTTTCTCTTGTTTCTTTGAGATCATGTACAATGTTGTTCAATGTTTGATCAACTTTATCTTCTATATTTTATGTAAACTGTGATTCACTGACAATAATCTGCGATGATCTTAAATTGACTTAGATAATTAAAGGTATGTGTGTCTTTCTTTGCAGATACCTCCTTCATGTATATGATTGCTGGACTGTGTATGTTGAAGTTGTATCAAAAGAGACACCCAGACATTAACGCAAGTGCTTACACCGCCTACGCCTGCCTGGCCGGGGTCATCTTCTTTTCTGTGCTGGGAGTGGTACGTACACACGCAGACCTACAGACCACAAATAAGACGACGCCTTGTGACGTTTAACACACACAAAAACACTAATGCTGTGTCCTAATGTTTGTGACGGTCTGTTTTCAGGTATTTGGGAAAGGAAACACAGTCTTCTGGATCGTTTTCTCTGTGATCCACATTCTGGCCACTATGCTCCTCAGCACACAGCTCTACTACATGGGCCGATGGAGGCTGGGTAAGGTCACAGCTGGGGACCTGAAACTCTGTCTTTAGCCCCTTGAATCATGATTGTTTGATAAAAGTGACGGTTGGTTTGGATCCATTGCTGTTTCGCACATTTGTTTTAGTATTTTCCCCTGTTCCCAACAAAGTGCAGGCTTTACACTAGCTCTCTAAAAATTCCTTAAGAAAAATGTGCTTTAATGCTGTTTAACAGCTTCATAAAACTCTGTTTTAATATGTAGAAACACAATCTAACTGTAAACTGTACTGGCAGAGTAATATCTTGTGTGTCCTATGTTTTGAAAATGTACTGGTTCATAGGAATAAGGTCATTTCAAAGTATCCCCCTGACATTTACTGTGGCTAATATGCTGTGGATTTGATCCCCACTCTCTGGACTAGTGTTTGACTGCAGCTAACATTTGTCTGTATATTTGCGTCAGACTCCGGGGTTCTGCGCAGGATGGTTTACATCATCTACACAGATTCCATCAGACAGTGCAGTGGACCTATGTACATTGTGAGTAATAACCAGAAACAGCTTATGAGGAATTCAGTTCATACAGAGTAAATCATCTTTCTCCCCTCTGTCTGTCTGACAGGACCGTATGGTTCTGCTCGTAATGGGGAACATAGTCAACTGGTCTCTGTAAGTAAACACCACGTTTCTTCTTTTACTTAACGCTAAGTAGAGTCAATAAAAAACTGAATTTACAGCACTGCTCCCTCTCTGTAGAGCTGCGTATGGCCTCATAGAAAGACCTAACGACTTTGCCTCCTACCTGTTGGCCATCGCCATCTGCAACCTGCTACTTTACTTTGCCTTTTACATCATTATGAAGGTGCGTGTTTACATATATCCACGTTTTTAAGTTTAGCGTTTTAAAAAAAAAGAGTAGACATTTTTTTTTACATCTAAAGCCCTTTTTTTTCTGTGTGTTCTAGTTGCGGAGCGGTGAGAGAATCCAGTGTCTGGCTTTGGTTTGTATTCTGTTCACAGCCGTAGTGTGGGGCCTTGCACTGTATTTCTTCTTCCAGGGTCTCAGCACCTGGCAGGTCAGTACCTGGCACGCATATACTTTGTCACACAGAAAGAGAACTAGCCTTAAACATGTAGTTGAGAAACATTTTTGCCTGTAAGAGCACACATTGACTCTGTGTTTGTTAAATTCATACAAAATGAGGCCTTACTTTACTGTGTGTGTGTGTGTGTGTGTGTGTTTCTCTCTCGCGACACAGAAAACTCCAGCGGAGTCTCGTGAGCACAACAGGGACTGTATCCTGCTTTCGTTCTTCGATGACCATGACATTTGGCACTTTCTCTCCTCCATCGCCATGTTTGGATCCTTCCTGGTATGATCCCATTTTTGTCTTAGTTTATTAGGACATGCAGCATACACATACTCTTAAAGGGTCGTCCACACCAGAGACCGGAGATGGACATTTTCCTCGTCTTCTGCATTATTGTGTTTCCTAAATACCATCAAATCTGTCAGAAACGTTAAACACAACATTTCGAAAGCACTTGATTTGGCTTTTATTTGTCATTATTCTTATCAATAAGAACTTGACAGTTGCTGCTGTGCCGCACAGCCATTAGGTGAGGGGAGAGAGAGGGAGATGGTTTTTTTTCAGTAAATATTCAACACTTTATGTAGAGTTTGAACGTGACACCCAGTAAAATCAGATGGATTTTGATTGGCTGTCAGTGTTTCTGTCTGAGAGTGATCCCACCAATATCGTTCACCACTGTCAATGTCGTTATAGTTGTGGTGTGGGCTCTGCCATCCACCTTTTAAAAACTATATTTATATTTACTGTTGGTGTTTTTGGTGTGGCCCTTAACACTCAACACACTCAAACACCAATGGGAACCAGCAAACAGGAAACTCTGTGAGCTAACCGCTCTGCTTTTTTGTTCCCTCCAGGTCCTCCTGACCATGGATGACGACCTCGACACCGTCCAGAGAGACAAGATCTTAGCCTTCTAGATATGTCAGATCTTCTGTAATGAGCTCAGCTCTTCTTCTCTGCCTTATCGCCCTCAACTTTCTCTGTTCGCATCTCATTTGTGTTCTAAAAAAGCACAGCCAGTAGCCTGTTTTTTGGAAGGCTGTACAGCGGGCACCTCTCTGCCTGCCACAGCCAATCAGCCAGTTGGGGGAGGGCAGTAGCCCCTCCCTCTTCCTCTATGGACACAAATGTGCCAATGAAGTCTGGGCCTACGTCGAGCGACGCTGAAGTGTTTTGTCCTCTCGCTGCCATCATCAGTATAACTGTTGTAATCGATGTTTACTTCCGGCTGACGATGAAGATAACAATGTACACACTCACTAAAAGAAACTATCAGAATTAACTTATTTTATACGATCCGCATTATTTTGACCTGCAAGTCAGCAATGCATTTTGAAATCACTGTTTGTATGCTGTTTATATGCTGTGTGTGTGTGTGTGCGTGTATGTGTATGTGTGTGTGCGTGCGTGCGTGCGCGTTTGCAAACATAAATGTGAGAACATGAATTCTGTGCAGTCTGTCAGTGGCCTTTTAATGTTCTAATCATATTCGTCACATACTGCGCTCTAGTTGGTCCGATCCTCCAGCTAGCCGTCCTTCTCATTGGAGAATATTATTAATAATAATAATAATGATGATGATTGTATTTACTTCTCGACTGCCCTCAAGTCTGAATGCAGAGGTATGTTTTTGCACTGTACTGTATGGGGGGAAAAAATATTTTAATGTCAAACATTGCAATGAGCGGTTACTGAATAAAGGTCTCCTTTTCAGAAACTTTCTATGGGCTAATTTATGTGTGTGTTCTAAAGGTAACTTCCATTTTTGGACATGCTGATCTTCAGGGTCATACTTTTATATTACTAGTAATATAAACATGTTTTTTCTAGAACATGTTTTCATGGTTTTATGTTTTAAAAAAACACATTTTCTCATACTGTCCGTCTGAATGCTTGCTTGTTGTTATCCATGAAGTCCGATGATGACTTCCACTTCTATAACGGTGAGTTCTTTGATGGCTTGATAGCCCTTTCCTGGACCCATAGTTTCTGTTGCAGTTGGGGCATGTGAAAATGGTGTCGATGTTGCTGGCAGCCACAGTCTGACTACACCTGTATTCACCCTCTGTCTGAAACACTCCATTTTAGCACCTGTCTCTTTAAGACCCCCTCCTGAAAAACACCCAGTCCTTGTGATATCACAAATGTACAGTTTTAAAAGGCACAGTTTCTGAATAGGGCTGTGAGTATTTCACTGTGGATTGAGCGTTTTGATACTTTCACAGTATTCATACAGCACCTCCACCTGCTTTATAATAAAAAAACATGGCAATCTCACTTTGTTCAAAATTAAATCTTTAAACCTGATGTTCGGCAATCTATGAACTTGAGCCACGTCTTGATAAAAACAGGAAGAGACTGTACGTACATACATGCACTCGCACAGACACACAACCGTAAAAGCCTATAACAGCCAGTACACAATACACGAATATATATAAAACTACATTTATTAAAATAGTTTATAGAAAAATACAGTACTTTTTACACAAATACATATGCACAAATAACAAATTGTTCTCTGTCTGTGCAGATCTTAAAAAGTTTACACAAATAAACGGCTGTACTACAGTTGTGGAGTATGTGAAGGCAATTCATGTAAAATAAAAGTGGATTGGCTTTACCTTTACAAACAGCGATGTCTGTTCCTGACAGGCTAAAACAACGCAATCTAAAAACTTACATTTCACACACAAGTCACTTATAAAACCAGTGCCATAAAGACAAATGCAACCTGTCATGAAATGAAATGGGACCTCCATGCAGCCAAAAAAAAGCACTGCTTTGTAGATTTAATGTTGTGCTTGCAGCAGCAAATGGGTTCACGACATGAGGATAAGTTGGATGACACCTGGGACGTTTTCAGTACAAGAAGTATAGTTAAGAACAGTAAATACTTCTCTGTGATTGTCTTGACGTTTCCATTTGACATCAAAGTAAATTAAACCATTTAAAAACAGTTTTGCCTAGGTCTGGCATGGAGCTATAAACTGTAAACGTGACAAAGTGCTTTAAAAAGTCTCCCGTTGCTCACAGCCATATGTAATGTTGGAGGATAAAAGTCCTCAGCCCTCTGTGACGTGTTGCTCCCTGAATAGCCATGTCCTCTGCACTCATCTCTTCCTCCAATCACAGCAGAGGAGGTTGGACTTTCCCTCAAAACCTTTGCACTGAAAGATTTTGAAAAGGAATGAATCGAAGAGGGCACAGGATGCTCACATGAGGCAACACTGATCCGTCACAGTCATCAATGCTCCAAAGTCCTCAGTGCACCAGGACTGAACTGTGTGTCATGTCCTCAGTAGTGATAGACTCTGATCTGGTTGTTATCGTCCAGGCCCAGCTGGAGCAGGCCGGTCGTAGTTGAAGGAGCCCGATAGCGAGTGAACAGAGGTCTGGAAGGCAGAGTTAAAGACGACAGGCACAGCACTGTGTTTATAGTTTTAGATAGTAAGTGAGTAATGGTGTGCTTTAGACAACAGATGGCAAAAATTTGTAAGTAAGTAGTAAAAGGTTATCAGACAAGTCTTAAATACATCAATAATAATAATGTTAGTTTAATAATTAAAGCGCGAAAAGACATACTGTATAAAGCTTTCTATGTTCACACACACACACACACACACACACACACACACACACACACACACACACACACACACACACACACACACACACACACACACACACACACACACACACACACACACACACACACACACACACACACACACACACATTGATTCAATTTGTGCTTTTTTTAACCAAATGCCAGGATGTTAGTGCATTTTGTCAGTTTCATGGCTCCATGGTCATGGACTAAATCATAATGGTATAAACATACAGTATATCAGGATGTCAGTCTATAACAAGGATGTGCTCTTTATGTAGATTCAACACAAAACTAACGCGTATATGTGGTGATGATGTGTATGGATGTGTTACAGAAGGATACATGCTGGTGTCTTTCTTGCGCATCTCCAGCCACCTCTTGTTGCCATCGATCAGCCCCTGCAGCCTCTGGCCGTCTACCTCCACTGACTTCTGCATGGACCGCAGGATACGACCATGTTCACTTAGATAAGCACAGCCACACACACACAGACACACGTAGATTTAACACAATGAAAATATGTATATCATCTATAGCATTATTAAGGGTGTATTGCAGGTTACCTAGCAGCAGTGTATGATGAGTATGCGGAGGTTGTCCCTATTGTGCTGGAGGTGATTGGGTCCATAGCTGTTCCTGGAGAACAGAACAACAGTTAAGGACCAAAACAATGACTCCAAATGCCAAAAGTTTTTTTTTACAAAGTCACATATAATAGTGCTTCACTCAGTCTTGAACAAAACCAGGAGTCTGTTGGCATACTGGGGAATATCTGGCTCCATCGGCTGTTGATGAGGTCCTCGGAGGCCCTCAGCCCACTGCTGATGGGGGTACTGAAGAGAGGGGTTGCTGTGGAAGTGCCTTGGGGCTGCCAATTCCAGGACGGCTCTGAAAGCCTCACTGAGGGAGGTGGGGCTGAGGTGCTGGGGCCCAGCGGGTGCATCTGGTGCATGACTGGGGCAGATGTGGAGGTGGCAGCTGGGGTGGAGTGAGCTTGAGACAGAGGCAGAGGGAAGGCTGGATAGGCTGTGGAGCTCGGCCTCTGGGCCAGTGAACCCAACGCACTCAGCACCGTGTTGAGCTGGCCTGAGATCTGCTGCAGGGACTCTGCTAACTCCTGGACTTTGTCTGGGACAGTGGGATGACCTCCTGACGAGGGAGTGGGGGGGAAATGGAGAGAAAGAGAGGAACACACCCTCAGTGTAGCTGGAACAATATAACAGTCTGGGAAAGACTATAGGAAATATCAGCAATAATCAGTAAAAATGTTGGTAAAGCTATGAATATGTGTTACCCGTCCCATCCGGTGGGTCCACGGTGCTGCTGAGGTCAGATTCAGTCACATCAAAGGTCACCTTCCTCTCTCCTGCCAGCCGAGACAGAACCTCAGACAGCGGCTAAATAGGGAGAGTAACAAATCAAGTGTAGTTAATAATAAACTATTATTTGCCTGTATGCATTATCTGATAATCTGTTTTGTATTTAAAAAAGCAGACACAAATAAATAGAAAATGAATAAATACCCATTTTGTGGAGAAATTAGGTTTTAAGTAATTAAGCTTTGTTATACAATGTATTGTTGACAGCTCAGTCATTTAATACACCACTAACATACATTTTATAAATCTTAAAATCACCTCTATCATCCAGAATGACTTTAATACAGATTACCAGCAGCAATAATCCCCATGTAAATGATAGAGCAAGGAAATTAATTACAAAAGAGAGGCAGGAAAAAAAAACTACAGATGTATAATATTTTTCCACAGCATTAATTTTTACCATCAGCTTGACTTCATGAACTCCTTTTGTACTCAAATATAAAATTGCTTATCCAAAGTTGAGTATCACTTATACTGATACTGTCAGATATTTTCTCCTGACCTCTTCAGCTATAGAGCTCTCCAGCTGCTGGAGTTGCTCCTCTTTCCTCCGCAGGAGAGTGTTTCCCCTCTGAACAGCCCGCTGCAGCTCCACCACGTTTCTGGACTCCTGACAGGACGAGGAGAGAGAACCAGCACTTCACACTTGCTTCAAATCAGTCTCCACAGTCATCACACCAATTATTAATCAGCAGGAGGTGGGTCACGCTCCTCCCTACCTGCTGGAGGTTTCTTATCATCTCTTCAGTCACCCCTCCATCCTGGTTGGGGGGCTGGGAGGAGCTGGTCTGGGCCGCCCGCAGAGCTGCCTCTCTCTCCATCAGCCGGTTGCTCTCCCTTTCCAAGAAGAGTTTTGTTTTTTGGATGGATGCGCCATGTGAGGAGATGTACCTTCGGAACCTGGACACATACAGTAGTCAGAATGAGGTTAAATACAAACTTGTGCCCAGCTCCCATGGGCGTCTAAACCATACCTTGTCCCTTTACTGTGTTTTAGTTTAATTTAAATCCAATTTTTGCTAAGTGTTTATGTGTCTGTGTCTGTCTGTGGCCAGATTGGTTCACAGCAGATACAGTCAGGGAACGTTACAGATGGTTAGTTAAGATCAAAATGAAGGCCAAGTTCAACTATGGGTGTTGTCCTAGCAAGAGCGCCGGAAGTAGGGAGGTAGAAAGTAGAGAAGGGGCCAATGCCCAACCACTTGAAATTCCGGCGTAAAATCAACCCAGGGTTTAAGCAAATACACTCATCAAATAAGCCATTGAGACATTTTTTTTGTGTAACAACTAATAAACATAAAATAGTACATCTTTACCCTGTAAATACCAAATGGCCAATATTGTGCTTTTAAAACCCCAAATATATTCTCTGTTGTGTTCTTACTCATCCATGCTGCTTTGGCTGTCAGGTACAGGGGAGAGTGGCAGGTCGTCCAGGTCTTCTACATGTAGCGATGAATCTCTCCTGTCACTGGAGGGCGCTGTCACCTCTGCCTTCTCTGCCTTCTTTTTGTCCCGTTTAGTTCCTGGTCTGGGGGAGGTGCTCGCTCCTTCACCTTGTTCCAGCTCACTGATTGGGAGAAAATACGACCACAATCTCTTTAAAAAACAGGAACACTGGAAAGTTGAATAATGCCATTGGCTGAAACTAAAGTGTGGACGTCCTGTGTAGGAAACTATACCTGACTCTGCGACTGAGACGGTCACACCTCTCCTGTAGGAGCTCCACCTTGCTCTCCAGTCGCTCCTTGTTCTCCTTGGCCCTCCTGCTCTCTTCCCTGGCTTTGTCCCGCTCCTCCCTCAGCCTCTCCTCCTCCTCCTTGGCCTCACTCCTCTCCTCCCTGGCTCTCTGGATGAGTTCTCTGGCTTGTTGTTTGTCCTCTCTCATCCTCTCCAGCTCCTCCGTCAGGTGCTCTCTCTCCTGGATCAGCCGAGGTAAGGACTGGACACACATAGTCGGGGAAAAAGGGGGTTAATAAATGGACGGGTGAGTGAAAAATAATCTTTTGGTAAAGAAGATGTACCACCTCTGTCTGTCTGTCCACTTCCTCCTCTTCCTCCCCAAGCTTCCTCCTCCTCCTCTTCAGATCTGCTGCCTGATAAGAGACAGAACCATTAGTCAATGTGGTTAAGGTTAGTGTTTTAGTGATTCAACAACATACAGTATTGAATAAAAGACCTTAGTCTCCAACATGGCCTCCTTGTTCTTCAGCTCTTTGGCTCTCAGCTCCATCTGATCTGCCAGATCCTCCAGTTCTGACTCCTGATAGAAATGAGAAGTTTATTATTTTTTTTAGAAAAGACTGCTCTTTACTCTCTCTCAATTTGGTGAGCAAAATATGATTTCAGTCCACATAATGGAGATACGTTTTAAATGAAAACCATCCACCAGGTGGTAAGGAGGACACATGAGCCACCGGTTTAAGAACTCGAAATGCATCGTCGTGGCACCACAAGTTAGCACTGAATCGTTAGAAAGTGTGTGCGTCAGTCTGATCTCACCTTGCGCGAGTGTGTCAGCTGAGCCTTTTGTATCTGTGCATTGAGCTGCAAGCGAAGTTTCTCCAGTTGGACGGCATGTGAGGCCTGGAGATGTTCTCTCTCCTCCTGCAGAGTGGAAACCAAGCGCGTCCTCTCAGCAGTCTCCTGGGACACACAAACACAACATTTTAGAAATTGCCATAAAAACAAAACAAAAAAATGGCAAGCAGTGGCTTTATTTATTATAATTTAAAGCCGGAAGTTCCCGGCTGCTGGAACCAAAAATATGGCACACTCATTTAAACATATTCTACTGTTTCCACTAATGCAAGTACAGGAGGAGGGCGTGCACAAGTGAAACACTATCTAACCTCATCCAGGTATTTTTCTCTGATGATGTTTATCTCTCTCCTATGGTCCTCCCTTAGCTGCTCCAGCTTCCTCTCATGGTCACGCTGCACTTCCTCCCGCACTTCCTGAAGAACATCAGTCAGCTAGACAGTGACAGTAAAGGTCAGTTTAACTTTAAGAAGTTATATTCCATTGAAAATGTATTTTTCACAGAATATATGTGTATGTGTATGCGTGTGTGTGTGTGTGTGTCCTCTAACCTCTCGGTGGTACTGTGTCAGATGCTGTTCAGGACGTGGACTCATGAGCTCCCTCCTCCTCTCTGTGATTTTGACCTTTATACAGACAAAAAAAGAGCAAACACAGAGACAGAAACACATATGGATAGATCGTTAATCTGGGTCCCTCAAGTCCAATGCCACCATGCCACTCGACAGCACCATCATAACAAGTTCTCGCTCTTGCTGTTTGCCAACAACAACTTTATTGACAAGGGTGACAGGAGTCACTAAAACTTGTGCAACACAACACGCTGAGACCTGCAAAATTGGCTTCAGGATATGTTTTTTTACATATGAAAACTGGTATCTGGGTAAATATGCCACCCTGCTAATATTGTGTGGGTCAAGAAGTCGACAAGTATGTTGTTTTTCACTCCATATTATTGTTTTTGCTCCAGATAACATAATAACAGACACTAAACTTTGATTTTCAAACAGATGTTTGTCAAGCTATTTGTTTAAATTTGTTGTTCCCAGTACTTGAGCCTTCAGGCGAGACTGAGCTTTCTAATCAGAGACACGTATGACCAGCCAATCTGGCACAAAAGTTTGGCTCTGAAGAACATTGTTGCCTGTGCTGAACAGCTCAGGGAAATCTGCTGCAAGACCGCCTCGGCCCAGGGTCGTCACAGGTGGCAGCACGACCAGGAGCTAAGGAAGTTGGCAGAACTCCCTGAGAGCATGAGAGCCTTGGCAAAACAAGAAGCCTCAACGTCACCAGAAGCAGCTTGACCAGTTTGCTACAGCTGGACAATCTGTGCAGAACAGCCCCACACAGCACAGAACATAGGTCTTGGCCCCTGGTCAATAAGAGCAGACCTGGACAAGCAGATAAGGTGTCCCATAAACAGGGAAGCCTATGAAAGTCACGGTATGCTCAGCCGAATGCCAAGAAACAGGCTGGAGAACAACAACTTACCCAGTTGAAGTTGGCTGCCACGGCTTTGTGAGCCTCAACCTCGAACCAGGTGCTTCCTGAGGGACATCGGTTTCACATCAACAAAAATCAAGAAACCTCTCTGAAGAAGCAGTAAAAGGAAACTTTTGGCTTTGGCTAAGGAAAAGAGATAAAAGCTGCAGTAAGGAGAAGCTATGTAGTGGAACGACCTGAAATCTAATTTCAGCTGAAGGGAGCAGCACGGAGACGTCATTGACTGTTGCCCCCCGCGTCTTGAGATGTTCCGGTGATAAAAGGGAGGAAACATGGCTCCCAGCTGAAGACCCTGCAGCAGGTACCAAGGCAACGGTGAGGTGTGACGGGTATGCGACATGCCGTAAAATTTGATTTTAGCTTCAGTTTGTGTAGAATGCGTTTTTATTATAAAGCAGGTTGAGATGCTAGATAAATACTGTGAAAGTATCAAACAACTCTTCCACAGAGAAATACACAGAGCCTGTATTAAGAGACTGTGTCTTTAAACAAGCCGTCAGGACTTCTGTATCGTTATGATGTCACAACTATACTATATACAGCTAGAGTGCGGTACAGTGCTGCTACAGCTGATCCCTGGCTGCACTAACGGTGCAGAGACACCAAGAGCAGATGCGGAAGACCGGAAACGCTAACCAACAGATCAGACTGGACTTTTTCAGGAGGGGGTCTTAAAGAGGCAGGCGCTAAAATAGAGTGTTTCAGACACAGGGTGAATACAGGTATATTCAGACTAATAGAAAAATACTGTGTCTCTTTAAACATTAAAGCAAGTAAACATGTTGTGCTGACATTTTAATGATTGAATCATACTGAAATCAAAATCGGACCCAAGCAGGTCAGCATCATCCTCAGTCACCTCGTGTTTCAGAGAGTTCAGTTTCTCCTCCCTCTCTCCCTGGAGTCTCCTCTTCTCCTCTTGCAGCTCCTCTTCCAACTCGGCCTTCAGACGTTCAGTGTCCTCCCTCTTTTGGGCCTCCAGCCTGTCTCGCTCAGCTACTCGCTCTTCCTCTAGAGCGATGCGTAACTCCTTCAGCGTAACCTCGCTCTCCTCCCTGAGCGCAGGACACACACACAGGACGCGCAGATTTAGCCTCACTTTTGTTTTATGCACATTTGTTACGTGTAAATGTATGTTTTCTGACCTGAGTTGGTGTTGCTTCCTCTCCCTCTCCTCCTGGGCCGTCTCTTTGAGCATTACCATCATCCTATCAGACTCTTCATTCAGCCTGGCCTCCTCATCTCGCCTCTTAGACAGGAGACGCTGCCGCAGATCCCTGGGGAAACGTGCATACACATGCATTTATGATTCAAGAAAATGCTTTTCTAAAAGCATGTTTTAGTAGAGGCAGTAAAAGGTGTTATACTCTCCATGCCTACCTCAGTCTTTCCTCGCTCTCCTGCTTCAGCTTCCTCTCCTCCTCTTCCTCTTCTCTCCTCAGCTCCTCCTGGAGTAGAAACATTCTCTTCTCCCTCTCTTTCATCGAATGCTCCCTCTCCTCCTCCTCGTCCACATCTCGATCAGCCTTCCTACTCTCCTTCTCCTCCTTCCTCTCTCTCAGACTCATTTCCTCTCTCTCTGCCCTCTTCCTCTCCTCCTCCTTTTTCTCTCTCTCTTTCTTCTCTCTTTCATCTTTCCGGATTCTGCAGCTGAGCTCTTCTTCCATTGGGCTCTCTTGGTTTCGGAAGAGGGATTCAGCATCTTTGAGTTTGGTTTTGGTGGTGCGGACCAGTCGACCTCTGGAGGTCTCAGGCCTTTGGAGCCCGAGAGACGTGCCGAGGCTTTCAGTTTTTAGACGAACCCCGACACCTTGATCTGAGTGTGATGGGCTTGAGAGGGAGGGCGAAGGGCTGGACTGGTGGAGGATGAGTCGGTCAACTTTCGGAGCTGGAGGGTTGTCTTTGCCAGGATCCTGCAAATGCCTGAAGAGAGAGAAAGGTGTTATACTAAAGCAAATGTTAAATGCAAAGTTATTTTTTATTAATGAACAAGTTTTGATATTTCCTAAATGTTCTTGACCTCATTTTGACACAGTAGCTGCATGTTTCATCAATATCTATAATATAATGTAATAGTTGGGACCTTTACAAATAAATGTTTGATACCTTTTACAAAAACAGCTGAAATCATTGTGAGAATAAAAACTGCTGAATTTAGGTATGATGAAAAAAAAAAAATTAAAAAAGGCTCTAAACTTAACTTCCAATTCCTTGTGAGACACTTTTCATGAGCTGATAAAGACACACTTCTTCAAGGGATGATACAACCTAGTCTTCCACAGCAGCTGTTTTCCATGAAACAAAACAACAAGATACCTCTCTGCAGCATCTGCCTTCTTTGTCTTAGCCCCTGCTCCATTCTCCTCTTCCGCTTTTGTTTCTTCTCTGTTGTCTCTCTCCAGTGGACTGTCAGTTTGGGACAGGTCGTTTATGTCCAGACCCTTATCCGACAGCTTTAGGATACAAAAACCGGAACGATTACAAAAACAGGTTGACAATAAACAGTTGAACGGACAAATGATCGAATGGTTATGAATGGTGGTGAATGGGAGTACCTTGACATCTACGGAGGATGAAGCTTCAATGTTCTCACTGGCTTCAGACTCCTGCAGTAACACACACAAACGTGCTCAACGGTGAACGCACGCAAACAAAATCGCACAAACTAAAAATTGAAAGCGTGCTGCGTTTTCAAAGGAGACACAGAAACACACACAGAACAAGTCAAAAGCAGAGCGTACATGCAAACACGAAACAAGGCCGGCGAGCTGGCAGGCATGCTGTCAAATCGCAGTAAAGCTATCTGTAATCGAAGCAAGCAGACAAAAATTGGGGGAGGTCGATGGCAGGAGATGAGAGTCGTGTGTGGTCAAATAGCTCAAACTCAACCGCCAATCTAAAAGAGGAAAGACTACCAAAAGCCTGTACCCTCAAGGGGAAAAAGGGATCAGAACTTTCCAATCCAGTCCTCAGGGGCTCAAATGGATCGCCCTTTCACCAAATGATGTTCCAACGTGTGAGCGATGACATTCAGGCTGGGAGCCCCTAAGGTAGTGGAGTTGGATAGTGGGAGCGACATGCACCTGTTTGCAGCGATCAGGCAGGATCAGGGTTGGGGGTCAGGTAGTGAAATGGGGGGCAGGTGAGCACGCACAGAGCCAACACCGAACCCTACCTCTGCAGAAAGGGGGGATTTATTTGTGACATTCTTCATCCTGCCAGCAAGAGGTTCTCTCTTTTGGTCAAGCGTTTTAAGGTCACTCGGCATCATCTCCTTGCTTAGCTCGGCTGGTTGGACCTGAGCTGTTCCAGACTCAAAAACCTCGATGGCTTCCTCCTCACTCTCCGATTCAGTTTGGGGCTTTTGGGCATCTGATGTGTCATCTACCTCTAGTCCCTCCCCCTCTGTTTCTCCTCCTGCGCTCTGTACGCAGCTCTTTAACAGCTCCTCATCACTGTCTGTCAGTTTCCTCTGGCTCAGGGAGCATCTGTCCAAAGCCTCCTCGTTCTCATCCTCTTCCTCTCTTTCGCTATATGTCTCCAGCTCCTCTTCCTCGCACTCGTACTGCCCTTCTTCATCATCTACGCTTCCCTCAAGCTCATCCCTCTCTATGTCATTTTTGTCCCCCTCCTCACTTCCTCCACCTTGATCACCTTTAAAGCATTTCTCTACAACTTCATCGCTATCTTCCTCAAGTTTGTATTTTTCTTCTTCCGCTTGCCCCTCTTCCTTCGCCTCTTCTTTCTCCTCTGTTAAACCCTGTACTGCATCGTCACTCTCTGCATTCTCTTCTCTGTCTTTGGTCTCATCCTGCTGGTTTTCAAAGCAACTTTCCTCATCGCTCTTATTCTCCTCTCTTTCACTGCTCTCTTCACTGTGTTTCATGTTTTCTGCCACTCCACCATCCCCTTCATCTTCATCACCACCTTCACAGCATTCGTCCTCTACCTCGCTCTCTACCTCATCTTTGTCTTTCTTGCTTCCTATAGAACTTTTAGGTCCACCCTGTTCGTCCTTCATCTCATCCCCCCCTTCATTGCTATTTCTCTCATTTGCCTCCTCGTCCTGTGCCTCTCCATCCTTCAGCTCATTTCCTATTTCTTCTTTCTCCTCCCTCCCTTCCTCCTCTGCTTCGCTTCCTCCTTTATCCTCTCCTTTCTCTCCCTGAGCATCGTCTCCCTCCTCCTCCTCCTCCACCGACTCATGCAAGTCCTCTGCTACCTCCGATTCAGCAGAGTGTTCAGGCTGGGAACCCTGCTTACTGACATGGTTTCTGTTGCCCGCCAGTGAGGGCAGGTGGAGGTGGCGGCCCCTCAGAGAGTCCTTGATGGAGGGGAATGGGAAGAACAGTCCATCCATCCCAGACAGAGGCATAAATGAAGGCGTGCAGAGACACAAGGGAGAGAAAAAAGGACGGAGAAGGACAGGTGAGGGAAGGAAGCAGACAAAAAGATTGTGACCCCCGTTGAAAGGGGGGGGGGGGGGGGTCCTGAAGGGACTGCATGCAAAACTGACGGATCGTGCATTTTGCATGAACAAAATTATTCATGTTAGACAACCAACGCAGAGAAAAAATTAGGTAAACACACAATTAAAAACATGCATAGAAAAAACTATACACATTTTCTGTCTCACACATTTAAACACAGGCACGCAGACAGGAGCAGGTTTGCTTGATAAATGTAATTTCACCGGTTCAGCGATTCTCCTCAAAAGTGATAATGTGTGAGAGAAATCACTGTGTCCATAAACATTGGTTCTGCTTAATCATTGGAACATTGTGTAACTTTCAAACAAAGAAATAAATGTATTACCAACTTTCATTAGCGGGTAATGTAAGAAATGTGCAGGATTCATAAATTAGGATTGACTTTTCTCAGAATCTAATGGCAGTGGTGGGGAGTTGAACTGGTCAAGCCCATAAACTACATATAAAGATGGACGACGCATGTCCACTTCCTCCCACTGCACAAAAGTTAAGCCAAAACATCCCTGATACGGGCACTGCCATCCTACGCTGGTGGTGTCATCTGGAGCCTGTGCAATAGTGATCTGGGCAGAAGCCACAATATCAAGTCATGGGTCGAACTAAAAAATGAACAACTGAACATACACCAGCATGATAAGAAGTATTTAAAATGGCATACACCATATTTTTGTTTGGCCAATTTCCCATCCACTAACATGGAGGGTTTATGACAGCAACCAGGGGTGAATCGGGATGTTTTGGCTTCACTGTTGGCGAGCTGTCATGTCATCCATCCATCCTTTATATACAGTCTTGAGGGTATCCCAGAATTAGAGGGAAATTATAGTATTCATTGTTCTGGTGGTATTAACACATGCTCCTGTTATATAGTTTCAGACAGCAAAGCAGTAACAGTGACAGTAGGACGAGAGCAGGACAAAGAGGAAGACACTATGGTAGTGATACACAGGGAATGTGTAGAAAAAGCAGCCTCCTTATCATTCATTGATGAAAAAAGTACTAGAAATGCAATATGAAGTTATCAGTGTCTGCATTTTTACCAGGTGACAAGGTACTTTTCTTCACAAAATGCCCTTCTTGTACAAATTAACTGGTTCAAAGATACAGTAGAGCAACAATGGTAACCTCAATAGTTCAAGTTTTTATGTTATAAAAATGTTATGGTCATTCAAAGAACATGGTACACAGGTGTGACAAACATACATAGTGCACAGAAATGGCAGAGAAAGGAAGAAAGACGAGAACAAAGCTGGGAACCTGTGTGTGTGTGTTTTGTGTGTGTTTTACCTGTTGGGACGGTGGTTCAGGACTGTGGTCTCCTGATGACAAGTCCTGCAACTCCGGCTCTGTCCTCTCCTCAGCTGGAGCTCCACCACTGACTTCACTGTCCTACACATACACACACACAGACACACACAGACACACAGACACACAGACACACACACACACACACACACACACACACACACACACACACACACACACACACACACACACACACACACACACACACACACACACACACACACACACACACACACACACACACACACACACACACACAAAACTTACTGCAGGAACGTATAAACCAAGACGATGTCAAATAGAAACAGTGCTGTCAAAAGTAATAGCTCCTGTCTACCTCATACTGTAGGCCTCCTCCAAGCGCATCCAGGTCCAGATGAAGGTTCTTCAATAATCGGTCTGAACCACGAGGACTTGGCTGAAAAAGGGACAACGTCTTGGTTTGATCGGGACATAAAGTATAATACATTTCAGAGCCATAGGCAGCTAAACCAGCTACTCTCATCATCTCACACTTTGTCTTCAGGTTGTACTGTACCTCGTTTTCAGAGATTTTCTCGTCGTCATCATCATCCTCATCAAAGCCAGGCAGAGTGAGAGACACCCTCTCCTCCTGCCTGCTGCCCAAAACACTAGATGCTCCACTGCCCCGAGGGCCCTGAAAGAGAAACAAATTAAATATAGTATACTGTATAGTGTCATGATTTAGGAGAGGGTAAAAATTGATTATCATAGGTCCTTCATATAGCACTGGGATCTTACCCCAAGGGATGTCTTTAGGGGCTCCAGTCCCCCAGAGCTGCCGAGGGACCGCCGGAGAGCAGGCGCAGAACCAGACAGTGGACCTGGGCCAAGGGCGTCCAGGCCTCTCAGAGGAGCCAGGCTGCCCAGCGGAGACGGTAGGGGTCCCAGGGCTGAACTCAGTGCCTGTAGGAAAAAAAAGACACAATGAGAAGTAAGTACTCTGACAATAGAAACATCTAAATAAATAAAGCCACAAGAAGCCAGGTTCAAACCATGTCTTCTGACAAAATCAAAGCCGCAAGCAGCAATGAGCAGGTTTCAGGCTTCACAAAGTGTGTTCAGCTGGTTTAATTCTGTCAAAGAAAGGGTGGCGACCGATCACAAACCAGTTTCAACATTGCAATGGAGGCCTTCATTCAACAAATTTCATCCTGTTGTATGGGATATCAACGCACTTACGGTCAATTTCCTGCTAAGCTCTGCCCTTTGCAACACTTCAATAATTAATTACATTTAGAATCCATGTTATTGTTGACCAGGAATGTCAAGACCATGTCATATAATGATTTAATAATATGTATGATATTGTTTTGTTTAGCATCATTACAGAAACATTTGCAATATTAATCCAGTCTTGGAAAATGTCGACTGGTGTCTTTGTCATCATTTTGCTTTCAGCCTACTTTCTCTTATAAATAGCCAACCGGAGGTGTCATTTTGATGTCTCCAAGCAACAAGTAATTGTTAATATGGCTATGAGGTCAGTTTCAATTAAGACTCAGTATTGACAAAATACACACATTTAAATACAGTAGCGAGGTAAGCATTTCTCACACAAAAAAACAAGATTAAAACTGTGGAAAAATATAACAAGCACTCACTCCAGGAGTCTTAAGTGGTTCCTTCTTTTTTTTCTCCTTCTTCTCTTTCTTTTCTTTCTTCTTCTTCTTGTCCTTCTTGGCCCCTGTGCTTCCTGCGGTGGCGGTGACCTGGGCACGCTCACGCTCCTGGACCACCAGGCGGCGGTAGTGCTCGTCGCAGGGGTGATCCCAGGTGGACTGTCCCGAAGAGAAGTTGAAGTAGTAGATGTCCCCCGTCACATCCTGGCTGTGGGGGGAGGAGGGGGAGAGGAGGGGGGTCACTTCGGCACCTCCGAAAAGGCCCCAGGAAAGGGAAGAAGAGATGACGGGTGGATGGGTAGGTAGGTGAACGGAGATGTCACCAGCGAGTTGTGTTGTTAACCGTAACTGAACACTACGACCAAATGAATTATTATAATTATAATTTATATAACCCTATCTCAGAGATGTGTTGGGCCATGAATGATTAAAGCATCTAAATGAGCTTCATAGTGATTACTGTGTATTTTAGTTGAGATATTAATAATAAATGAATATACCATATAAAGTAAATTCCATCAGTAGTTCCATTCCCTCAAAGCATCACATTGAAGCCAAAATATATACAAAACCTATATCCCACAAATGAATACTTTACACTAGCACATACAGAGCAGAAACGGTGGAGCAATAGCCCCAATAGTGGCTTAAATTTGAGCATTTGTTTAAATGCTGTTTGTTGCTTTACCAATCCAACACAGACACTTCAAACTATATCTTAAAATGATTTAATCTGGTATCTACGTGATTTCGCTCTTATTATTAGGGTGAGAGGCATAATTTAGACAGTTTCACTGCAGCTGACATGATGTTGGCGAAAGAGAAGGTTGCTAAGCATCTCCACTTTCAGGTGTCAAGAACAGACCTTCGCCCTTGATTAGTTAAAGTGTCAAAAAAACAATGAATCGAACTTGCTGCTGCTTGGACAGCTGTTATCTCTGGTGCCTAACTAACGATCATCACTACTGCTCACAACAACTTTCAACTCTAAGACTCACAGCCTCCTCACCAAGTATGACTTCATAATACATCCAGACAGTGCTACTGAAGCGCAGCAAATATTCTCCAGATTAAAATGATCTCTACATAAGGTTGTTTTTTGTGAGTGGCCATGTTGCCTGCCCCAGCCTCTCTCCCCTTCCTTACCAAGGTTTCCACTCGGCAGGCAGAGGGGCAACGATGCCTTCCCTGGCCAGCCACAGGAGTTCCGGCTCACTGTCGGGATCAATGCCAATCTCTCTTGCGTACTCTTGGATCTCTGATGACAGAAAGTGAAAAAGACCCAAATGACACAAAATGAATGCAATAGTAGTATGCAGCATCTAGTAGGTTTAACAGGTTATCACAGCAAAGAGAAAACTAAATATATGTATTATACAGATATAAAAGAAAATCTAAAAGTTTAGGATGGGATTGAAGAGGAAGGAAAAATCACATTACACACACATAGGCCTGAAAAACACATTTGTATGCAGCACTTAAAACCATTGAATGAAGAGATGTCAAAGTGAGGGTGCAGCCGTATGATGAAGCACCCTGAGCGGTTGGAGGTTCTGTGCCTCGCTCAAGGGCACACCGGCACTGACCAGGAGGGAAAGTCAAATATCTCCAGCTACCAGTCCACACTAACTGGTCCGTACAGGGATTTGAACCGACGACCCTCCAGTTACCAAGTCAAGTCCCCACGGACTGTCACCCCTATATATTAAACTCTATAAATTAATATTGAATAAAATAGTGTACATAAAACTAAATTGGCACTGCAGTGCTGCTGTCAGGAAGGATCCTCCATTATTTATCATGAATAAGCAACATATCAAAACCAATCGAGCTGAGAATTTCACACCTGCCAGCTATGAGGTTCTAGCAAATATTATCTCTGGTATTGATAATCTATAGGCCCAGTGAGTCAATCATACACAGGTTATTACCCTCACCACTGTGTACCTTGTTCAGAGGGTATATAGCCCTCATCATAGTCCTCTTCAAGGATCAGCTGGTCTCCTATGAGAGCAGCTGCAGTCATGGTTACTGCAGAGAAATGCAAAACAGAATGAATGGCGTTAGAGAGGGAAATATACTGTATCTGATGCAGTGGCAGCTTTAGCTCTTTATGCTTTTCTTTCAGATATTTATTTTACCTTGCTATTATGCTCAGCTAATAAGATGAACTACTTAAATCTAGCTAGAGTATTGTAGAAGCGAGGGTGATGTATGAAGCTAAAATGCCTGTGATGAACAGTAAAGTCACATTAACATATCCATAAACAAAAATATCGACGTGAAATCATTTTAAGAACATTAATGCGGGGCGAACAGCTAGGAAGGGGAATGCGCTAAGCTAATTAAGCTAGCATCTCAGCTAAGTAGTTTGGAAAATAGCTTATTCGCGATAAGTGATTTACCTTCCACACTTTTAATCGTTTTCTCATTAGTCCCTGTGGCAATGCCGATTAGTCGTCAGTTGTTTGACCCGGACATTGTGTACGCAGAGGGGGAGAAAGATGCAAAAGTTACAGGACTGACAACATCTCCAAGGACGCTTTGCCGTTTCCTGTTGACGATGGAAACGTGGCTCTGATTGGCTGAGCAACATGGGGCGTTCAAGTGTCCTCGTAAATTCCTAATTCATCAACATTCAACAAAAGTTGATTTTTTTTTCAATATTTTTTCAAACATGTAAGAAAGAAAAACAGAAAATGTCCTACAGAGAAAATGATAACCGTAAACAATTAAAAAGCACAGGTATACATGAATAACAAATAGTTGTTTATTTGTTTTTTTATATATAGTATACAAGTATACACGTTTTTAATAATATTAATATAAATATAACCAATAACCATAATCCATGGCTAGTTATTTAGTCACAGCTTCCTCTGTCATACATTTATTTAATTTTTATTTAATTTATTTATTATTATCATTGTTATTATCTTTTTTTCAAACTTCAACCAAGTTTCTTTTTAACTTAACTTATGAAGTACAATGTATTCCTATCAAATATATATTATAATTTCTTGCATATTTATTTAATTAAATCGCAAATGATAATGGTATTGATATATTTTAATATTCAAACAATACAATAAAAAACAATAACATGATGAAAAGCATTTGGGGTAAGCCCATGTGCTTAATTATTGGTCGTGCAGCTGAAAGCATCAATTGCAACACATCTTAATCAACTAAAATACCACTTTCCGCCTGTTTTTGCTTTCCTCAAGGGCGAACACTCATGGGTGTATGATGTAGGAAATGAGCATTTGAGGTGGCTTCAAGCCAGACAAAGCCCTCCAGAGATCCAGGTTTATATTTCGTCAGTAGCCTACTCTTAGTCATGGCGTTAGGACTGAAGTGTTACCTTGATACTTAGCAGTTGCTGTTACTTGTTAAGGGAAATATGTTTATGTGGGGCAGTTATTTCTGCCATCTTTGCTTAAAATGAGCATCAAAGACTCATAAATAACTTCAGAATTCATTATAGCCTCCTTTCCACCATGTATTTCTTTAGGTCAGATTCCTGCAGGCAGCTGGTCCTGCTGTAATATCTCTCTCACTGGTCATATCGTCTTAAAGATGAAGCATTTACTCTGAAACCTGAAACAGCCATTTCCTTAAATCCATCATTAACATCAGATTGAGTGGAGGAACTGAGCTAATCTGTTTGGAGAAGAGAGAGTTAATCTTTTAAAAAAAAAAAATACATATAAAACCGCATTTTAACACTACAATGCCTTTATTGTGACTCGTAAATTCAAATAGGCCTATCTCTTTTTCTCTCAAATGTGTGCGAAAACAGCTTAGCAGGAGCGAGTGACAAAGGGAAAAGCTGGTGTGTTTTGCATGTGTCTTTGCATGAAGGATCCCTGTGGTGTGGCAAATGGCAATTTCTGTCCCAAAGCCTCATCCACAGCTGGGGGCTGCATTAACACTTTGTTGCTAAAGGATGCCCTTGTCCCGTCTCGGAGCCAGGGTGTGATATCAGATGCTTGTCACTCTTCTAAGGGAGTACATTGTTGACTGTTGTCTAGTAACTACAGAAGATTTTCATAGTTGTATCTAGTGTTGTGTGTGCAGTCTAGGAATAATGCTTCAAATAGACAACACTATTTTAGTTTGACTTCTATCCTGATGTCTTTACTCAGGGTTTTCACCACAAGAGGGCAGGCGAGGGGGGGACTGATGCAACATGACTGGCTCACTTGACAATTAGTTTCCACTTCTTCGATATAAAAACAGTGATTATACTGTATGCACTGAATTAAGTAAATTATGCAAATCTCTAGGCCTAATGTGGTGCCAATAGCTTTCAAATGTCACCTTCTGCTCAACCTCCCCCCTCACATTCTCAGTTGTACTATAGATATTATGTTTCTTTTTGGTATTAGAAAATATAAACCTAAACCTAAAACCTAGCATATTAATAATAGTTCATAGGCACCACATAGTGTTCCAGAATCATGACATGCATGGGTTCAGGTAAAGATGACTTTTCTTCCCGTCCTGTTTGTCAATAGTGTGGGCGGTTTGGTTCTAGTAACAGGGTGAATGGCCTCGACATCTTGGGCAATGGTAGCTTCAGCATTACAAACAGGCCTTGAAACTCTGATGTTCAACACAACACCTACGCACCAAATACACAGTCCTAATGTGAGATTGCATTATATTTCTCTCTAAACACCCCAAACATGTATCAAGCAGTGTGTGTGTGTGTGTGTGTGTGTGTGTGTGTGTGTGTGTGTGTGTGTGTGTGTGTGTGTGTGTGTGTGTGTGTGTGTGTGTGTGTGTGTGTGTGTGTGTGTGTGTGTGTGTGTGTGTATGTGTGTGTATGTGTGTGTGTGTGCGCGTGTGTGTATGGGTTTCAGTTTGTGGATGAGCTACAAAATGGCAGCCGAGTCCATCTTTTTTTATGTTCAAATTTGAGTCAACTCGTCCTTTTTCCTTAAGGATGGAGGTGGCTGTTACATCTCGTTGTTAAAAAAACATCCCAACATTTGAACCAGTGTGACCCATTTTTGATTTCATGAAAGTGATGCAACCAAGCTGATGTGTCCACCACTAACAGATGGGTTCAATATTGTTTAGCCATTCTTTCGCAATACATTTTAAGCATTCACAAATGTAAATGTATATAAAAAACATTTAGCAGTTACGTCAAAAACACTCCTAAAGAATAAAAATGGCACAGTTTGTGCTTGTTAGATTAAGCTTTTGCAGTGCATAATAGTTTAGGAGGTTATTTTACATGTGAAATATTAATCTTCACATTTGGAGCCTGTAGTCATCAGATAAATGTAGTGGAGGAAAAAGTCCTTTATCTGAGGTAAAGTGGACTAACAGTATAACAAATCTGTAAAAATGAAAACAGTCAAGTAAAGTTCTAGTACCGTAAAACAGTCTTTCAACTCTTTTTAAAACTACCATGATTCATGAAATATGGCTTTTCTGGCAGTGTCATTCTATTGAGAGCACATGTAGCTACAGTATAGAATAGAAAAGAATAGAAATACTTTATTGATCCCAAGCTGGGGAATTGCAGCATAGCCTGTTACCTGTAGTGACTAATTATACTAAACTATGTGTTCAAACTTTTCAATAAAGTCTTATTTTAAGACTCGCAACCCGCTCACATATTACCGTTTCTGCAAACTACACATAGGCCTATGTTGACTATCAACATTTCTGAACTGCAGCAAACTGTTCTCATTCCCTACTCATCACATACCAACACATTTTGAGTTTTAAACATGGTAAATGTTGTGAATTCAATCAAAAACTATAAAAGTTACTTAGGTTTAGGCATCAAAATGGTTTAGGCAAAAAAAAAAACATGCTTAGCTGAAAGCATAAGAAACTACTTGACTGGGTTTAGGCATGAAAAAAAAATTCTTGGTTAGGTTCAGGAAAAGATCAAGGTACGGGTAAAAAAAAATATGTCTGTCATTGGACGCGCAGCATGGATTCCCTGGTGGAGGTCTGGTAAGCAGAGTTTTGTTATACTATGTCATCCGACTCTGTTACTTGCTCTGAACGTGTAACATTAACATATTACTTTGGAATCATTTGAAAGCCTGGTACATGCATATATACTTAAAAGAACTGAGAACATGAATATAGCTTTAACGCATATTTGCTATGTAAAGATGTGTGTTATGAGTACGTAGCTACAGTATAGCCACAGTAGAGCGTGAAGTGACTCTCCCTCTGTATGAGTTGTAACCCAAGTTTCTCTGTTCTTTGTTTTGATAGCCCATCTGGCCGCGCCTGCGTGTTAGTGCATGATGTGAGTGCCTTGTGTGTCTGTATCAGACACCAAGGGCCATCCCAAAACTTTGGTATTTAACAAGTTGGGGAATGCTCGGCGAGAACTGTGCGGAGGAAACGTTTACTTCAGATCTTTGAGTACAGCACCTTTAAGGTTTCCGTGCAATGCCAGCATTTTTTCCTGGCGACCAGGAACAACAACAGTTTGTTGAAGCAGCCTTTCAGAAGTGTTCACCAAGGCACATGTTCATTTTATGTTGGCAGGCCCTGACACTTAACTGTGCACTTTAATTACACTGCATTATCTTCGGAACCGTCATAAGAGCAGCATCTTAAGAGCGGCAAATGGCTACAGAGGCTCATAAAAGCAGAAGATAATGCTCCATATCATATCACTAGAACCTGTTGGCAGAAAAGTTGCCCAAGTCTGTCCCTATTCTCTGATTACGTGAGCGTTCACCATTTGTGAGTGTGTGCTTGAGAGTTTATGGATCATTTTATGATTAAACAATATTCACTGGTGTCTGTATGTCACCTTTATTTTGCTCCTCTAATGATTTAGGTTATCTGAGTTCAGGGTGGACTTTCTTGCTGTTAAGCTGTACAACCCACAGGGAGATGCAACCTACAGTGACGCTCCGTGACCAGGGCTCTGTTCCAAATATCTATATTAAAAGCAGAAGCGACCTCAACAGATGTTACATTGCAAAACCACATCACAAAAGCTAAGTAGACTTGGGTATAGCAAATCTGATGTGGTGTGTGTGTTGTAGAAAATAAGAGCGAGAGAGCTCCACTGTTGCTTACAGCTGAGATAACCTCCCCTGCTGGTTTGAGAACAGTGCTCCATCATGGAGGCAGCTGGAACAATGACGTGACCTTTGAACCTCAGCCACAGCCTGATCAAATGGTGGATTTGCTTATTCAATATTTATCAGCTCCAGGCAATTACCCCACATCTGTCTGGCTGTTTGATGATCACTGTAAAACTGCTTGTTGATCATCAACAATGAAGTTCCTTTTCTTAGTTAGAGCATCAATACATCCCATCACACGTGTAAGGATAGAAACCAGTGGGCTTTATGTAACTGTTGCCATTTAAATATTTCCTGTTTTCCCCCCTAAATAAAGAATCCCCAAGTTTAATCAGTGTGAAAAAGTCCCAGATTTTCAGAATCCCCATGATTAACTTTTTTAGTGTTCAGTTCACTTTACATGCAACCTTAGCAATTGTCTTGCCAGCGAGGTGTTCTAGGTTTGAATTGATAACAGTTACGACGGCAGTAATCTAGATAGATGTCTCCGTGTGGATGCTGAATCAACGTGCTGCAACGCAAGGAGTCTCAAAGGTTGGTGTTCAAGATAAGAGTCATAATTCTGACAAGGCCTGTTTGACTCCTCTGAGCTCAGAGCAGCTGATATGTAGAACACTCTTATCTCAGGGGCCAGGGCAAAAGGCCTAAAGACTACTGTACAATGACAGCACAAGCTGGAGCCATTGAGAGGGGCCATGTGCCTTGATCTGTTCAGCCTTGACGTGTATACTTATTTTTATGATCAATCATTTTGTCAATTGTTTGTTTAGTCAGAAAAATTCCCCTCCCTATTTCCAGGGAGTCCTAGGAGGCATCTTCAAGTTGTTGCCACGAATGGTTCAAAAGCATGGTTGTCCTTGCTTGTGCGCTCTAGTTTGCCAAGCCAACTAAAGCAATCTTCAGTGAGAAATTCAGGCTTACGCATTATTGGATGTCAACTATAAAGCTGCCATTGTTACATTTTCTTTGATCCTCAGCCTGTCTGCTGTATTTTTTGGTGTGAGACAAATGGCTAGTGTTGATAACATATGTCTGACCCAACCAGAATTGATGTTGTCAGCAGAGGTGACATCTCCCTCGCCCCTCTGTCTTCACTGCCTCATCAAGCTCTGCTTGGCTCCTGTCCATAAAAATGTAAAGTGAATGTCTTTGTAGTCAGGGGGTTGGAGTCGAGATAGACACCCCAGTGCCAAATGATAAATAACAAAAGGCAAATGGAAGTAGAGAGAGACAAAGAAGGGTGAAATGTGATTTGGGTTTGAATGGACATAGAACACTTTCTGCAGACATGCACTGAGACCATCATTCGTTTTGTGGTTAACACCCCTGCAAAAAAACAATTCTGACAGATATGTAACATATGCACAATAAATAAATGTTCATCTTTGTTGAGACCGTGACTCAACTGCTCATACCCGCTGAAAAATAAGGCACATTTGCACCATAACAGGAAGATAATGAGACCAGATGTGGTCCATTTTATTCACCATCTGTACTTTCTGACAGTTTGAGGTACAAATGCAGCCTGTACTGAAAACTTACAATAGCATTCTTCCAGCATGCTGTATTGTAGAAAGCATTGTCATTGAAGGGTATTTCAACTCTCGTGATGGAATAAGTGTGAAGAGGTTTTTAAACATCAAAAGCATTGCTGGAGAACTGTAGAGTTTGTACAAATCCTATTTCCTCCAATTCAACAGTTAAAGTCACTATTGTGATCTACTCCATTTCAATATAGCAGCTACATCCTCCCATTTAGTTGAGTCAGCTCCTTTTACAGAGTCTTAAATTAATTGAACATCGTAACGTTTACAGGGTAGTAGTTATTGCAGGGTCATTCTCTTCGATTTCAAAACACAGCACAGAGGTTCTTACTTTTCTCAGTACCTCTGCCAAGAAGTTATGTTTTTGGTTTGGTTTTTATTTGTTTGTCAGCAGGATTATGGGAAAACCACCGGCCTTGATTTCATTAAACTTGGTGAAAGGATGTAGCAGGAGCCAATGAAAAACCCCATCACATTTCAGAGCGGATCCAAATCAAGGGGCAAATACACAAATGATCTCTCACTTCGGTTAACATTGCAAGATAGAGCATGGTCAATTCAATTGTCCTGAATGTCGTATATAATGAACAGTGCGTTACTGTAAATGATTTGAATTCTTGCTGTCGTATCTTGCTTCACCTTGCATATGATATGAACTGCACATGTTGCAATCACTCAGAGTAAATGCTGACAGTATACGATTTTGAGAGTGATGGTATTCAGAGAAAAGTGCTGAAATAGTCCTCTGGAACTACTGTACAGCATATTATGCAAGAAACACAGGTCAGTTTCTTGGTTACAGTTGATTGCCACTGACCACTGATGACAATGATTAACGTTGCACCTAATAACCCTGCACAAGTTAGACTAGCCTTCACTTTGCAGATAGCTTTGGTGACATTTTCCCTTTATCACGGTACACCAATCATCACATAGAGATTCTTGTGTATAATTGTTTTACAGCAAAGTATGACTTAAAATGTATACATCATGTTATACCTTATCTAACTCATTTAACTTATTTAACTCACTTTGTATCCGTTTTTTTTTCTAATACAGGAAATGAATTATATTTTTTTCTATTGCAAATCTCAGAAGAATGGACATAGATCTTTTGATAGGCGGTTATTATATGAGACCCTGAAAACAGACATTATAATATGTAGGATATACACATATAAGTGTATTATTAGTTTAGTGTTAACTTTCTACAACCATTTTCTATTACTCAAATTACACGAAGCCATGATGACAAAGTCCACTGGTGATAGGACAACAAACAGCAGCATCGCACACACAACTCTTTGACCTATTTATCATCGCACACACACCAGCCACAAGCTTGGTTATCCGTAAAGTGAGATAAGTTTGTCTTGATACACTGTTCTCGATCGATTACTGCACTGTTAAGTGGTATTCTGAGGGACTGTGTGAATGTGATGGCATGCATTTTTGTCATTTAGTGACTGCATATTGAATGTGATGACACTTCAGAGAGTCGATCACAAAAAGTAACTGTTTTCTATTTGCCCTTGTTTGTTTCTCTTGGCAGCCTTTTGGCAGCACTGGGACTGTCAATAATGTGGCTTTCCTTTCCTACACACTCTTCTGTACAAATGGTATGTAAGAAAAGCACTGAAGGGGGGGGGGGGGGGCAACCTAAACTGTCGTTTGAAGTGTTAAGTTGCAAAAATGTATAAAATAAAAACAGGAACCAGTACGGATCCCTGTGGGATACCTTCGCTTAAGCTAGGTGGGGAAACCTGAAGGTTTTTTTATGTAGCCAATTTGCTTTTGCTTCATTACCTCTCTCAGCTCCCCTATCTCTCTACTTTTTTTTGATATCATAAAATAATTCTGTCTTGTCAGCCCCTCCCATTTTTTTGTCATATTCCTTGATTCCCTGATTTAGGAATTGTCCTTTGTCTACCACACAACAAGAGCAACTTGGCTACAGGACAGATAAGAAAGGCCTTTATCAAGTTGAAAACAAATGCTTATAGCTCTCCCATATGTATCACTAAAATATTCTGTTGTCCTAAAATAATGTGATGAATTGTGGGACTTGTTAGGCCCTGGCTAAGAAATGTTGATGTGTCAGTAACAGTACATTTATGATACAGATACTGATAATGTAAAGCAAATCTCTGTCTGCGTGTGTCGACGTGTGTGCTGAGTGATCTCCTCCCAGCAGGTGACCATTGAACTCTCAATCCAGTCCCCCTGCTAAGGGAGATGGCAGGGGGGTGAGGTCCACCTCCACGGAGACACACATCCCTCACACCTCCACCCCCACCCCTCCTCCCCACATGGACTCATCCCTCAGCCAGGCACTATAAAAAGTCTGCTCTTGCTGAAGTTTTTCAGTCTCATCAAGAACTCCACCAGGTAAGACAAGCAACTCCTGTGGCTCTTTTACTGAGAATTGGGCTGTAGAGTAGGTCATCACACAAAAGTAACTGCTGGAGAACTTTTTTCTTTTTTCATCTGCCAAAGTTTCTGCAACCTGCAAACTTGTGAGCTGGTGCAAAAAAAAAAAATTCTCTGTAAGGAAGAGATATTTTGGTGTTAACTTTTAACTGTGAGATATTTAATTGAATTAATTGTAACTTTGGGATAATGCTGTTTCGTCTGCAGGGATATTATTGCAGCTAAATTTAAGTGCCTCTGGATTGAGATTGTCTTTGAGCTCAGGGAGATGATTTGGTAATTCTGTGGCTTGTGTTTTACTTTAAACCCTGAATAAGGATTACATAGCAGTCCAGAGCTAATCTGCTTGAGCTGTCTCTCTGAATTTGTAGCCAACCCTAATCTACCCAGATTACGGGTTCTGTGCAGCCATATGCTTAGTGGGAACTCATTTAGACCAATCAGGGATGAATGTGTAGCTTAAATGGGTTGTGTTTAAGCGTTCTTACTTTTAAGCCTGCTCATCTGGCTTTAACATTGTTTGAGGTGGGGAATTCAAGATTTATTAGATTAATGGGTTTCCGTTTTCTAAATTGGGGTTTTGTTAATTTCTTTGTGCAGCTCAAACATGTTTTATTGAAAGTCCCTTAAATGTAATATTGTGAGTGTGACATGTTGCCTCTTTTCCTACTCTAGACCACCATCATGAAATTCGTTGCTCTCGCTCTCGCCCTTTTGCTGGCTGTCGGTGAGTACTGAATGCGCCATTTCTTACAAAACCTGAAATCCTTAATATTTTCTCTTTTACATGTAAAACACTGCATTTTCTGATAGTCTTTTTCACCCCATCTATCCATCTCTTTCTGTATATCTCTCCTCTCCACCTTTCCTTTCCTCCTCAGGCTCTCACGCCGCTTCCCTGCAGGCTGATGCACCCTCTCAGCTGGCCCACGCACGGGCTGTTATGGATGTCTACCTGACACAGGTGAAGGACAGTGCCACCAAAGCCCTGGAGCAGCTCGATGACACTGAGTACAAGGAGCTCAAGTAAGTCCATGTCATTCTCCCCAGTCAGTTTCATTTTCATTAATACATGTCACTGAAATCATTTAGTTATTGATGTGTTAGTTTAACTTTAGCTAAAACGGTTTTGCTTCCCAATCTCTGTTCCCTCCCAGGGCCTCCCTGTCTCAGCGCATTGATACCTTGTACAATCAGATCAAGTCTCTGCAGGCTTCCGTTTCCCCCGTCACCGACAATGTCGTCTCCACCATCTCTGAGGCCACAAATGACTTCCGTACCTCTTTGATGAATGACATCAACACCCTGAAAGCTGACCTTGAGCCCAAACGTCTTGCCCTGAAGGAGGTCATCGACAAGCACATTGCAGAGTACCATGCTCAGCTGGATCCCATCATCACTGAGTATGCCGCCCAGCACACGCAACACATGGATGCCCTGAAGGCCAAGCTGGATCCTGTTGTGGAGCAAATGCGCACCAAGGTGGCTGCCAATGTGGAGGAGACCAAGACCGCCATGATGCCCATTGTCGAGGCTGTGCGTGCCAAGATCTCTACACGTCTGGAGGAGATCAAAGCAATGGCTACTCCCTACGTCGAGGAATACAAGGGCCAGATCAAGGAGGCCTACGACAACGCACAGGGCGTCAACGCAGAGGAGCTCACTGCACTGCAGGTCAAGATCGCCCCTATGGTTGAGGACATCAAGACAAAGCTCTACGGTATCTTCGAGGCCTTTGCTTCTTCCGTCACCAAGAACTAAATCCTCTCTACCGTGTCCCTGTAACTAACCTCCCCTTCCTGTCAGTCTTAGAGCCATTCCACCTTTCTCTCCATTCATTCTTTCCTCAGATGTGCAGCCAGACCACCTCCCAAAAGCCAATGCCTAACTGATGCACTTCTTTGCAACAAAATGGCGGGACTCTTGCTCTCTCTCCCATGCAAACACCTTACTTCATGCGCACATGCTCAAGCACATGCAAGCAAAGACATACACAGACACATACATACTCAGCACACACATGCTTTACTCTTCGTATGCCATGGCCAACTGCTTACATTTTATGTAGAAATTGTATGTGAACTACCACAAGTGCCTGAAACTCTGTGTAATGATGCTTGTCTGATGAGAAAAAAAACTGTGCTTTGATGATATACAGCTCAATAAACATCTGACTGTTTATACTACATTGCTCTCTGACTCTAACTTGAACCTTTCTTAAATGAGTGGCCATTAGTGAAGCAGAATATTAATGTTATTTAAGTTGTATTATTACGATCTATGTCCCACTGCAATTCACCACGTGTGAAATCAACATCAGAATGTAGCTAACTTTATCCAAACTTTTAAAACATAGAATGCAGTCTAATAACAAAAATGACCCCGTCACTTTCATTGGAGTGATTTTGACCTCGGTGAGGTCATAATACATAGACCGCATTTTGAGGGGTCATCATTGATTCCAAGACCCATTGAAACAGAACATTATTAATACAATCAGTTCTACTTAAAGGGACACCCAATAACATATGAGATATTTCTGCCTGTGGTCCTGAAAGCTGTGATTAATGAGCTGATCAAGCGGCGCAAAATGGCCTATTGATAAACTAGTTATGTCGGGCTTTATTAGGGAAAAGCCCACACTGCCTTGGATCCCTCAGGCTGGAACCCTTCGACACGGTGCCATCATAGAGCCACATGAGGCTAAACACACACACACACACACACACACACACACACACACACACACACACACACACACACACACACACACACACACACACACACACACACACACACTCCACAACCACACCACTAAATACTTCCACTCGCAATTGTAATCAGATAACTGATCATATATTATTTGTTTCTTACTTTGAGTATTGAGTACGGTCAGGTCTTCATGTGACACAAAGCCTTGCATGACACACACACACACACTGTGAGACAAATACTCTTTCCAGCATCAAACAATAACATTGACAGCAAGGACAACAATGGAAAGAAGCCCAGGACTTAATCAGTGTATCGCTGATACGGTAAACGGTATGTTGCATATTATTATTGAACTAGAATCTTGCTTTTAAATCAAGCCAGAAATGTCCACTTAAGACAGTTTTAAGGGAATAACGGACTCTCTAATTAGTATGGTGTTGAAACTCTGCTCCAAGAAAATAGGCTATGAATAATAAAAGCCGTTTGTTGCTGTCTTCATCAGTCTACACCCAGTAACACTGGGCTGATTAGGATGTTATTAATGTCCTACTGGTAGGTCAAGACAAGCTCCACTTATGGCTTTAGGCTATATGACACACTAGGAAATGCAAGCAGGGATTTCTAGATGCTCCAAAAAGCTTTTTGTGTGGGTGTGGGTGTGTGTGTACCTGCTTCTGTGCATGTGTGTGTGTGCGCACACGCATTTGTTTCTTTACAATTCTTGGGGAGACATGCAAGCATGTGCGTGCAGCTGTGATTAGTGCATGTCAGTGGCACTATGAGTATTGTAATGGATGAGGCAGGCATGAGGTCCCCAGTGAGAGTCGCATGGTGTATAAAACCAGCTTGTTCCTGGACACAAACAGCTACTCCGAACACTTGGATGCACATCTACCACAGCACTTGGCACTGGACTGAGAGGAAGATTTTTGCCTTCAGTGTGGGTTTGGTTCCCTACTGGTCTTCATGTAATGACAGTTACTACTTTTGGTCAGAAGTGGAAAAACGGAGCGGAGTGAACAGAAATATTGTTATTATTGATTCATATTATAGTTCTTGTAAACCTTCATATGATGGATGGTAAGTGTTTGTTTTATGATCAAAATGATCTAAACTCAATGGAGAAAATATACACTATGATGACGATGACTATAGATGTCTGTGATCCAATCTAATGTGAGCAACAGCTCACCGCAAATCTCTTATTTCCTTAGGTCCTCATCTGTCTCAGAGCTGTGAACTATCTCTGCCCTGCTGTGCAGACGGGGGGTCACTGTCGAGCTCCAAGGCCCCCCAAGTCGGCGGGGTCAGAGTTCAGCTGGAGATGCAGGCACTTTGGCAGGAGTTTGACCAGCTGGGCACAGAGATGATCGTTACAAAAGCTGGAAGGTAACAATAACACTCATATTTACAGTATATTCTTCATTACCTTATCATGCACTTCTCCATTTTCTGTCTTTCTCTGGTGTCACTTACATTATGCCCATCTGCGTGTTCATAAACGGCAGGAGGATGTTTCCGACATTCCAGGTGCAAATCTCCGGGATGGATCCTACGGCGGAATACGTCCTGCTCATGGACTTTATCCCTGTTGATGATAAAAGATACAGGTGAGACACACATACAGAGTGTGTAGTGCTTAATGTGTAACAGAGATTGATACGTTTTTAGCGTATTTTTCATCTCCTCTAGTATTTCCATCTACCTTTATTCAAGCTTCATCTTACCTTACCAGTCTTATATTACAAATTTGAAACATGCGTGTGTATCAGATATGCGTTCCACAGCTCATCCTGGTTGGTGGCAGGGCGAGCGGATGTTATAGCCCCAAGCAGGATGCATTTCCACCCAGACTCACCTGCCTGTGGAGCCCAGTGGATGAAGCAGATTGTATCCTTCGACACTCTCAAGCTCACCAACAACCTGCTGGATGACAACGGACATGTCAGTCAATGTCTTTAATGCGCCACCTACATGTTTTTACTTTTGAGAGCATACAAAGAGCATAGACCTAAGAAACAAATGTGCACTGTCTTGATTTCCATTTCATCAAGAACACTTTGGGTCTCTTTTGACATGTTTGTTTTGTGTTTTCTCCACCTTCCTCCTTGAAAGATGATATTGAACTCCATGCATTGCTACCAGCCGCGCTTCCATGTGGTGTATGTGGATCCAGCTCCAAACAGTCACTTAAATGCATTCAGGAACTTCTGCTCTTTCTCCTTCCCTGAGACACGGTTCATGGCCGTCACTGCTTATCAGAACCATCGGGTAGGAAAACCCAGGATCGGTAGACTTCAATAGGTTTTACATTGTGCATTAACTTATACAACCAGTATAGGATTAAGGATCTTTTTTTTTTGCTTGTTGTCTTGTTTATTTTAATCTCCCTCACTCTCTCTCTCAGATCACTCAACTAAAAATTGCTAGCAACCCGTTCGCTAAAGGCTTCAGGACTACAGACCCCCAGGACCGGTGAGTGTCCGTCCAGTCATTCAGTCATTCAGTCAGGTCTGAAGAGTTTGCAGTTTGCCCGATTAAGAAACACATGTGAAACACTTTTGCTGAAAAAGACTAGATGAAAGTTTATCTTTGTCGCTGTTATCAGCTGGTACATAGTGATAAGGCAGCAGCCTCCATGATAGCTAATCTTTGACCTTTGTATGCAAAGGGGGTTCACACATGGCAGGTTGTTGGCTATGGAAAACTGTGAGCAGGGTATAAAAAATGAACATCATACACCGCCCAAACGCTGGTAAAATATATTAATGGATAGCACATTTGCTTCACTCTGCCAAAAATACAATGGTAATCTATTGAGTGGCTAGTAAACATTTTAATAGAGAAAAAAATGTGAATTTTACACCCTGAGTGTAAGGGACATGATTATGGTGATTACATATGTGTGTGTACGGGCATGTATACCACCGTCTAGTATGTTTATGCAACACAGTCTCACACCCAACACTGACCAAGCGTCAGATTTTGATGTGTTGGGTGTGAGACTGTGTTGCAACGTTTAAGGAGACCTTTTTAGTCAGTAACTAACACCAAGGGCTCCTGACCAAGCGTCCGTTTTTGACATGTTGGGTGTGAGACTGTGTTGGTTTATGTGACGATACAGTATCTGTCTGTGTAAATGTGTAGGGTGGGTTATGCTGGACCCCTGGCGGTGTGGTGTCCACCAGAGGGCAGAGCTCAGCCCCTCACTGCCAAACCTGCTGAGCAGAGAAATTGGGGCCCAAAGACTTCAACCAGTGAGTATCACTCTTTATTGTATGTTAAGTGCAACGACTCAACATATTTAATCTTGCTTCGCACATAATGTTTAATTCTAGTCTACACTCTTTTTAAATATTTTCATCCACAATTTCAACACAGGGGTTGTTTAAGGTCTTTTGACTTTTTAATTTGCTTTGTTGAATAAAGCTATTTTTCATTTGTTGGGTGAGTTTGCTGATTAGATGCTATCCTACAAGTGGCAGGGTTAAATAAATGATTCTCAAACACAGATCGAAGCCGTCTTTGTGGTTTATTCAGCAGTGCTTTGACCTTCAGCCACATTCATCAATCTTACTGCTATCTAATGATTTTTAAATCAGCAGTGAATAGGTGATTTATATTTGATAGGTATTGGGTATAAATATGTTGGTTTAATACTGTCCAATTGTATTCTCCTGCATCCTCAGGACAGGAAGACCCAGCCCCGTTGTTGGCGGAGCAGAGTGGACTGTTCCACCACTGTAAAGACTCTGTGGGAGTCACCATGGAGAAGACAGATGGGGAGAGTGTGGTAGCACCCGCGTCCTACCTCCCCGTTCCTTCCTACTGGGACTGTCCAAGATCATCTCAAGAGAGAAGCAGTCTGTTATAAGGAAAGAGAAGCAAACTGACTGAGCTTTGAATTAAATATGACATACTGCTCGCATCTTCATTGGATATCATAAAACTTTAATTTGTGTTTTATAATAAATGTATATAGTTTGTGGTCTACCTCACAAAATAAATGTATAGTGATAATACTAATGTGCCACAATGCATTTGGCAATATGATGTACTGCAATGACATAAATACTATAGCATACAATAAGAGCACTACGGCAAAGTAGGACTACGACTAAAACATAAAATACTAGAAGTTCGCAGCAGAGAATGGCAAACACACTAAGTCTCACTAGTATTAGAATAATAGCCTTTGGTATTTTCTGGTTATATTTGTGCAACTACAATGCATCTGTTGTCTGCCATAATAAAATGACATTCTGAAATCTTGGTGTCTGATTTTTCCTACATCATGACAAGAATAACTAATTTAGAAAATGCAAATGGCTTTGGATGAAATAATACATAATATGACATGGGATTAGAAATGCCTTCAAGGTGAAAACGTCATTACCCAGAATTCAGTATTCCTGAAGGAGCAAGGGAAGCGGTTTTGCCTTCAAAGTAAAAGACGTTGTGACAAACCAACCAACCATTATAGGCTATGATGTGCTTCAGCCAAAAATCCTGTAAAGCACTTTATTTTAAATTAAACATAGTCGAGTTATATACAATAATAAGGTCTGGTGCAATCAACAACATTAGAAAGAACATTACACATAATGAGGATGATCATTATTATTTAGGCCAATGTGAGTCTAGATTCATTGTCAGCAGGGTAACTCTTGACATGGGTGGTCTGACAATTGACCCCAAAATGGTGTCCGGCTTAATAACAACATCAGCTAGATTGATGTGTTCTAATAGTTAGTGAAGAAAAGTGTTGTGTGTTCAGTTTAAAAATATATTTATACTTTATGTAGTATACTGTATTTTGTGAAATAGTCCAGGGTTCAATCACACTAAGAGTTCGTTTCTCACGTGTTCAGAATCTTCAATGTCTGTGAATCAGATGTTGTATTAACTTTAAATGCTGCGGTATTGGTTGGCAACCAACAAATCCTACTTTTCAACTTATCTTGGGTATTTGTAATGGTAGTATTCTTGGAGGTTTACTGTGGTCCTTGGTACTTATTTGAAGGTATTAAGTGTGTTGGTACAATTGCTCCCATGCTGTTGCAATCGCCCGCATGTGTGTTTCAATCAATATTGTGACTCTAACACTGCTTGTAAATAACATAGACTGTATAAAAATGGATGTAACGTCTCCGTCGGGGTCCGTTCTCTCAACTTGATCCAATTGTACTCACCTACCAGTCGCCATCTTGTCAGTCTTTGACTCCGCCTAATTTCCTCTTACCAAAAAGGGCATGTATGTGACGATGGGGGGAGGGAGATACGTCCATCTGGCTGACGTACACCTCCGAGGAGGGCCAGCGGCTAGCTGCCATTCAATAGGCTGTTTTCACAGCATCGTTAAACCTTTCTAAGGCCTGGTACAGAAAAACATTCTAGTCGGTATGTTTAGGTCATATCTCCATGACAACACTGAGGGGAATTAATTTTTTTGGTACCAGGTTAGTTTTTATTTTTTTCGACGTTAAAGTTTATGAATAATTAGGGGCATGGCCCCTTGAGTGACAGCTAGCCGCTGGCCTCACTTCTCCTCAGAGGTAGACATCAACCAGATGGACGTATGTCCTTACCCCCAATGTTACATCAATGCTATTTTTTTTGATAAGAGGAAATAAAGCTGAGGCAAAGTTTGACAAGATCGCGACTCCCATAGGGGAGTACGATTGGATCAAGTTGAGAGAAAGGACCCCGACGGGTATGCTATGTCCATTTTTTATGCAGTCTATGGACTCCACCCAAGGTGTTATTGTTTTTGTTTTCCATCCCACTAATGTTGTCTTCCCCTAGTTTTTTTTTATTTTTCATCATATTAAAATGTTTGAATTACAATTGTTTAAATGTTGTATTGATATATGGAAAATTACTAGAATAAAAAAACTTTAGGGTACATTTGCAATTTTAATGGCGATGAACCTGGTTCGAGGGGCCCCCTGTGAATTTTTGCCTAGGGCCCCAACAGACTCTAGAATCGCCTCTGTCACTAGGGGATAATAGGCAGACATGAAGAAATACCGTCATTTTACCGATTGGTGGTGCGGTGCTGCTTGATAGTCGTTACTGTCTTATTTAGAAAATGCGCACAGGAAGTGGTGCTGTTTGATATCTGTAACTTGATGGTGGTGATGCTCTCGCAGCTTTGAAGGATGCAGCGGGGTGGATGGAGGAGGAGGAGGAGGAGGTGAAAGACTTGAGGCGGAGAACTGAAGGAACGGGTCAGCCTGGGAAAAGGGGGAAGGATGCGGATTACGGTAGATGGCCGTCCAGCCTGCCTACCGACGATGGTTTTGGGTCGTTTGACATGAGGACGTGCGGGAGAAAAACGACACAGGCCTGCGGTTTGTCGATGAACTGAGCACGGGACCGGGGAAAGCCTGCGATTTACCCGTCAAATGATCTGTGACAACCTGGCGTGGCTGTGAGGGTTGATTTGGTTATTTTGTAGCCTATTTAAGGTGTCGCTTTCTGATATTGGTTTCTTTTTTTCGCCATTTAACATCAAAGAAAACCTGAAGAAATAAAAACACCATGTCCCCTCTTCATGTCGTGGATCCATCATGGTTTTAGCCGTCATTTTAGCATCATCGCCACCTGCTCTCTGCTCCTGTGCCGCGGCAGACTGGATGTCAAACTGAGCGGAGCGTCAAAACCAAGCGTATACCAAAAATATAACAACTTTAGCGAGTTTCATCATGGAGACGTCGACGTTACAGTCTCGCTGGTTGACATGTATATTCATATGGACGACGGTGTGTCTGCTCGGCAGCGGTCAACCCGCTCCGGACGCCTCGGGCCTGCCTCTAGCCATACGCGTGCCACTGCGGCAAGGCGCTCGCAATGAACAGCCACCGCTGCCGCTGCCGTCTGCCGCTGCCGCGACCCGCGAGCGCGGCAAGGCGGGCAAGCACGTTGTTGCGCGCAGGCGAAGAGGAGCGGCAGCGGGCGGTATCAGCTTCGTGGACATGATTGACAACCTGCGTGGGAAGTCCGGTCAGGGATACTACGTGGAGATGGCCGTGGGCTCTCCTCCGCAGAAGGTAGGGGTTTAATAACATAAAAGAGCATGTTAAAGCACTCCTGAATAGCCTATGAATAGCAGATATATCAAGAAAATCAAATGAATAGAACACACACACACACACATACACTCACACACACACACACACACACACACACACACACACACTAAATCGCTCTAAAGGTAGGGTTTTATGCCTTATTTCCCTGTGCAGAGTGGCTCTCCTGCAGAACACAATTTTCATCTTTGATGTCCCTCTCCCTCTGTTAAATCTAATCTGCTTTATTGGTGGTTTGTTGCATTAAATTACTATCTGCTGTGACACGGTGCCACCTTAAAATCATTTTAATCAAATTAAATTCACTGATCTGTATTGATCAAATAAAATGGAAGTGAAAAAATATCCCACAATTGCCAGAGCGTTAACATCAAAGACATGTTAAGCTTCATTTATGTAGGCCCTGCACTTAAAAACACACACTTGCATATAAAGATGGGTATTCAGAAGCTTCTTAAAAGTCCAAAGCGTGTTGGGGTTAAAACCGCAAATGCATCACCACCTCTTGTTTGCGTTTGGAGCGGGGGATGGAGGAAAAAAGATTAGATGATCGGAGTGGTCAAGCAGGATGAGGAACAAGGAGATCAGAAATCTTACTGAGGGCAAGGTCATGCAGTGCCTTATATGTAATCAACACTGTCTTTTAGTTCATTCTGAATTAAGCAGGAAACCAGTGGAGTGGTTCATACACGTGACATTAATCACACTTTGATGCTGATGCATGACTGAGATATCTCAGAATCAGAAATACTTTAATAATCCCAGGGGGAAATTATTTGGACAACAATAAAAGGTAAATTTAACTCATCTTTAAGCACCATGCACACAATCTGCAGACATATAACTATATCCCCCTTTTTTAATTTCTAATGTAAAATTTATTAAAAAAAAATGATGTTAATAGGTAATGCAAAATTACCGGTAAAGTTATTTTTCTTTACCTCAAATACACTATCCAATTGTCAACCTGTCGATGGCCCTGCAATGACAGATGGCCTGTGTGTGTGTGTGTGTGTGTGTGTGTGAGTGTGTGAAAGTGAGAGAAAGGACTGAATGACACAGACAGATAATGGAACCATTAATTCTGCAGAGAGAGGAGTGCCAGCTGGGTGCAGCTGCGGTGTACAGGCTGGCACACAGAGGGCGACGGATAGAGGATGGCATGAGAAAGTGATGAGGTGGTAGAAGAGGAGAAGAAAGAGAGAGAGAGAGAGAGAAGGTGAAAGAGGGAATCAAAAAGAGAACCGAATAAAACTATGAGAGAAAGAGATGGAGACCAGGAGTGAATGAGAGTGAGATAAGACAGAAAGTGAGAGAGTTTGAGAAACCAAGGGTAAGGAGATAAGAGATGATGAGGGAGAGACGGAGGTGTCATTCTGCTACTGAGCGTTAATGATGATTCCTATATCTGAGAGGTCTGTCTGGATGGGATGTTACGCTGGGCACCACACTGACTACCAACCAGTTAAGGCTGGTCAGCACAGACAGACAGACTGTATTGGTGGGTGGACTGAGCATCCTTTAACGAGTGGTCAGGGTTTCAGTCATTGTCATTCACACTGCTGCAGTGCCCATAATGTAGGCCGAAGTATCATTTGATATTTTATTTAGTGGCGATGCAATACCAAAGTTTTGATTACGATATTAAAGCCACGTTAGTTTCAGATGTATATTAAAAAAATCACAAAAAACGCCTTTATTTAACACGAAAAAGTCAAAGTTCTTAAATGTCAAATGGTGTCTAAACACAATCAGCTCAACAATAACTTTACCTAGACTAAATATAAGAGGCTTAATTTGACAAGATTATGATTTGAGAAACTGATTCAGGTAGTGACACTGATCCAAACTATAGCCTCGCTGTATTTCATGCCGGATGAGTTATCCAAACCCAGTGCATACCCCAAAAATGTTTAGATCACTTTTTTCATTTCCATAATGCACAACATTCTCCATCCCAGTCTTCCTGAACCATACTTAATTTTTTTTTACGCTCGCCCTGAAGTGTCACATTGGAGTCCTGGTTAAACCTGAGTGATGCTCAGGGGCATCGTCTTCACTGCTGTGCGTCTTTTTTTGTTGTTGTTGGATATGTCATAAAATCTTTATTGGCCAAAGGGCGTCACACAGCAATAACAAATGATGCAATGTCCATGAGAGCTTGATGACCACCAGCTCAATGACCCCCTGACCTAATGGTGATGGACCTATACTTATTTAGTGCCTTTCTAGTTTGGAGGAGCCGACGATTAGTGAAAGATCTTCTGGAGCCACAGCCACCCCTTATCAGGTGTTGAGATTCACCCACCCATTTTTTTCCCGATCCAATCTGATACCGATACCTGGACCGAGCGTATCGGCCGATACCCGATACAGATCCGATCCTACTGTTGAATGAATGAAGCGTATACTTTGCCATATGATTGAAGGCATCAGTCTTGGCATAAGCATTTAGCCTTATTAAAAATGTCAACTTATTAGCACAGGTATAAATGAACTTAATATTATTTATTAACAAATAAAAAAGTTTACATTAGCAGCATAAATAAATAAATAACACTTCCATGTAAAGTACACTGCAAACAGATATTTTAAAATGTGATATAGAATATAGCAGCTGCCTGAAACCCAACAAACAATGGCTTACTTAACTTGTGTGTATGCTATTTATAAAAAAGAAATAACTGGAGCGGAACGCTGGATCGGCCTCATTCATCCGCTTCCGATCCAGCTTATTAGTCAATATAGGAGCCGATATCCCATCTGGGTATCGGATCCGTGCATCTCTAATCAGGTGGCTGTCACATCCTTATTTAGTGCTCCATTCAAAGTACCTTAATGTTAATATAGTAATGAGCAAAACCCAAGTATATTCAATGGATATCCATTATAATTTGTTATAATTATTGCCCTGAGGCCTGAAATATTGTTTTTATCCCTTCAGTTTGGACATTTCGGGCTCCTCGTGTCTGTCAGCCTGTTTAGAGCTTCTGAAAACCTGGTTTCAGGTCTTACATATTCATTCTCAGTCACATTATTGGTGCATGGAAGTATGTGACATCTGCTTTTTCCAGCTGAGCCTCACCCACTTCAAAGCCGTGAGAGAAGACAAAGAGACAAAAAAGACACATACAGTTTATGGACATCTCTTACATAAAAAATATAAAGGTTTGGGCAACAAAAATAGTGTTAGTAGTGATATGAAGCTGAGTTTTAGGGCCTTAAAAATGAAAGAGATGGGTATTCACTGAGAATATTAGCTGAACAATAGACCATATTAAAGGCTAGAGTTCTACTGGAATTGATAAGGAGCTTATGCCACTCCCTGTTTGGAGCTTTGTAAGATCAAGCACAAACTGAAGCATACGGTGAAAAGAGCAGTTCCTAGCAGAGAAGTGCTGGTCAGAGGCATGTGACCCCCTCGTTCATTAAAATGACCAGTCAGGATATCCATAACCTTAACAGCACACTGATTACAGACTCTTAATAAGTCTTAAACTATATTGAATCAAATTACAGCAATGCATTTAATACTTAATTACTAAAAGCCCCATGCATCTAAATGGATAAAGCTTTAGGTACCGTAAATTGATTTTTCAGTCACTGGGTAAATCTTAAACTCCAATGATTGTATTAGCAGAAGTGATAAAAAAGGCCTTGTATTTAACTTTGAGATGTTTTTCAGATGCAAAGTTGTGGAAAGGACCCCAAGTCATTTCCTGTAACTTTCATGTACGGTGTGTTCCGGTAACCGCTCGGCGATTCTCTCCTCTGTAGTGGAGGGGGGAAGGGCAAATATAATGGAACAAACAGGCACTCTTCCAGGGAGGACAGGAAAGACAGAGCAGGGAAAGACACGAAGTCTATCAGTGTGTCAGGATACAGCCTGTAGTGTGTGCTGTGGTTGTGTGTGAAAGAAACAGATCCACCCTGAGCCCTCAGCAAATTTCCAGCCAAGAGAGGAAGACCGAGTGCGCACAGCCTTATGACAGTAGCGGTGTTTGTCGAGACAGCATATGCAGGCGTGTGTGTGTGTGTTTAACAGTGACATGGATGTATGTGTGTCAGGAAAAAAAAACCGAGGTAGATGGAGTCCGAATTTATCTAGGCTTTCAGACAGTAGCACTCTGGATATTTAGAGAATCAATCCATTATTGAACGGCTTGCTGTGGCTGCATAGCCAGTTATCTGCTGCGTGTTTCTGCACCACACTGTCTGTGTATATTCTCTTTGATCTGTCGATCAGTAAAATAGTGGAGTGTGTGCTTATGCGTCAGTGTATCAAAAGGATCTTTAAACATGAAAACATATATAAGTAGGCCTACGTGTTAAGTCCATATTCA